>NW_025400975.1:230184-432515 GCF_015345945.1 Tribolium madens
TTCAGATTAATTCCTATAATTCTAAAATATTTTTTATAATTACAACTTAATTCCAACTTAATGTTTTCAGTAATTTACAAAGAATTCCCATAAATAATTTTAAAAAAATTACCGATATTTTTCAGTACTTAATTCTGTTGATTAATATTAATTCATATTGATTAATAATGGATTCATCGTAATTCCATTGTTTTCGAATTAATTCCTATAATTCTAAATTAACTACGTTACTTCTAAGATATTCGACGTAATTTTTTAATTTACAAGTAATTCTGGTAATTCAATTCTAGTACTTCTATTAATTCATCGTAATTCGTTTTCAGATTAAATCAATTCCTATAATTCTAAATTAATTCCTGTAATTCCAAATTCCAATTCAGAAAAATTTTACCGAAATTTATTTTCAGTAATTTTATTAATATTAAAATTTTATATCAATTCCTACAATTTCAAATTAATTCTCCTGTAATTCCGACTTAATTTTCGTAATTCTAAAATGATTTCTGTAATTTGAACTCAGAAGAAATAATCTCCGAAAATTCTAAAAAAAAATCCAGTAATTCAAAAAAAAATTCTATTAATTCACAAGTAAAAATCCAGACAATAATAATTTAAATAATTCCATAAACTTCCAAATAATACAATTAATTCCAGAGTTAACGGCCCCTTGATGGCACCCGACTATTTTTGGTAATACATTTTTTTATCATTATTTCTTTAACAAAATATTTTCAGTTTTAATAAATAAGATTATTCAATAATTTTGCCGCTGTATTTAAAAATTAAAAGCATTCGTATGATTTTTTGTTTGTTACGGAAATGTAAGATATTTAACCACAGGATTGTAACAAATGTAATATTTCATTGAACGTAATAGTAGTAATAGTAGATGAATAATAATCATTATTCAACTTGTAAAATGCGGTAACTAAGTATGCGTGTAAACTAAATCATAACTTTCTAATTGATAGAATAGTACGAGCAAATGAATTGTCCTCCCAACCGGGAGTAAAGTGACGTTTTATTTTCTCGTTTTTGACTAATAATATAGTACTTTATTTCCTGGGGACTAAAATAGGTGAAATACCAATTTTTACTTACAATAAACTGGAATTGACTAAATTGAACCTTTCGAGTGTTTTTGGCATAAACAAATTCCTATATATTGATTTTTACTCTTAAAATTGCAATTGGCATATTATTTGACATTATTTATGGTATTTAGTCTGTTGAGAGGAAAGTTTCATTATCGGGATTAAAATAGCTGTTTATTCCCTTGATAAAACTACAATCAGTTAAAATAGGTACAAAACTTGTTTTTTTTTTAATTTAAAAATTGTTGTTTCCCATTATCTCAGGGGAGTCACCGATCCATGTAATACGAAGCAGCTGCACTGTGCATAGATCTCAAACATTCTCAATGTAATTAATATTAGACAGGTAAAGCAAGATAATCTTTGAAAAATATTACACCTGGTCAATAATTAACACTTAGTTCTTAAAAAATCTCATCGCTCTTATTGTAAATCGAGTATGTGTTAAGGAAATATTCATAACTTTGAGAAAGAATGTGATTACCAAGAGCCACAATATTAAAAATGTTAATGGGATACAGCAATGAGTTGGGGCGTGTACTAAAATTTTGTGGCCTTCAGAAATATATTGCTTTATTTTTGAACAAATTGAAGATCTTGCTGCAGGTATGAATCACGACTTGAAAAAATGGGAGCTCACGAAGTGAAGGTAAATTGTTAAACAACTGTTACATCATGAAACAGATTGAAAAAATAGCACTTCAGTTGTCAATCTACCACTCCCTCTTCTTCAGTTTTGCAATTCAAAACGGATCAAGTAAAAATAAGCCACTGTTTTGAATATTCGGAGGAATATCTGTAAATAACCTGGAATGCAGAAGATATCTTTTTGTTCGTTGTTTCAACACTCTAAATATTCATGTTTTACATGCGTGGGAAGTGCTTCAAACGGTTGCGTTCAATGCCTCTCGTATTTTCCCCATTCACTGAAATATTGTTTGTTTATGACAATATTTTTAGACTTGACGAAATTTTAGAGAAAGTCGAGTGCACTAGACTAAATCAACTAAAAAAACCACTAAACAAAAAATGAAGAAAGTGTCGAAAATCATTACTTTGAAACTTATTTTACCTTGAACGTTTTTTTTTTCAGAATTCTGGAGATGATAACCGACGGTTGTCCTACAGTAGTGTTAGCAACAGTAGAAGAACTTCCATTTGTTCAAGTCGAATTTCAGAAATTCCTGTCGAAAATATCGTCCAACAATCGAAAGTGAGCACTTTACAATGGCAATTAAAAGAAGTGGAGAAGAGTCGAGAAATGTACAAAGCAGTGATGAAACAAGTTGTGTCCTTTCTGGAAAAGGCACATCGAAGTTTAGAACTTTTAGGAAGTAGATTGAACTCAAAACAGACAGTACCCAGGTCGAAAAGTGAACACCAAATAGTTGTGGCTCAAAATGGTTCAGATACACTCAACTCCAACGACGATTATTCAATGTTCAGAGATTTCACATGGTAAATTTTGCAAATTTTAATTAAAGTCTGGTTTTTTAGACGTAAATGTCAGTCTTAATATTGACAACACTAGCAAATTCATTCATAGGAATTTAATTTAATTTAATTCAATTTCAATATTCCTGACTTAACTTGACCTGTCCAAGGAAGTCAACTTATTAATTTGTGACCAATATTCTTATCTTAAAGTAATTATTTCGTATTTTTAATGAAGCGAGTGAACTAATTGTCGATAATGCTAAAAAAATTACTATTTAGAAAAAGCCAAATTAACATAAACGATATTTTCATTAGAAAAATAATGATAACGGTTGTAACACATCTAAATTTAATAAATATCTTGCAACTTTATGTGAAATATATTTTTTTTAAGTTGGTTAAAGCAAAGGGGTCGTTAACTCTGGAATTAGTTGTATAAATTTTTGAAATTTAATCTTAATTGTTTGGAATTTTTTGAAAGTTTTTGGAATTGTTAAAATTATTATTGGATTGTAATTTCTTATGAATTATTGGAATTTCTCTTGAATTACTGAATTTTTTTTTTCGGAGATAATTTCGTTTGAAAATTGCACTGAACTTCTTAAAACTATCAGAAATAATTGTAAATTACAGGAATTATTTTAGAATTACGAAAATTAAGTTGGAATTACAGGAGAATTAATTTGGAATTGTAGGAATTAATCTGAAACTTTAATATTAATAAAATTACTGAAATTGAATTTCGGTGAAATTTTTCTGAATTGGAGTTTGGAATTACAAGAATTAATTTAGAATTAAAGGAATTGAATTAATCTGAAAACAATGGAATCACGATGGATTAATAGGATTACTGGAATTACTTGTAAATTACAAAATTACGTTGAGTATCTTAGTATCGTAATCAATTTGAAATTACAAAAATTATTTTGATATTACTAAAATTATGTTGGAATTAAAGAAGTTATGGTGGAATTAATTTAGCTTATAGAAATTAATCTGAAAACAATGGAATAACGATGAATACATTGTTAATCAATATCCACTTTTAATCAATAGAATTACTGAAAAATTTCCGTAAATTTTTTAAATTACTTTTTTCTCTTTTATGTTAGATGAAAAAAAAAATTCCAAAAAAATTCAAAAAAAGAGGATCTTATAAGACATTTATTCCACTTTTTGACACTACCCTTATATTCTCTGGGGTGGTCATTTAAAATCTGATATCTCAGCGACAAATTAACGTAAAGAAAATATGACGAAAGCATATTAAAGGTAAACAAACATGCTATCCGGCCTATGCATAACTTAACTAAATAAAAAAAATCTCCACGTCCGTGGAACAAAAACAAAAACATAAAAATTATTTTTTTTTCTTCGCGCTATTACTTTAAATTGCATGATAACCGTAGCACAGAAAAATATTTGCCAAAAGTTCTCAAAACTTGAAACTCAATCAAGATACGACCATTTTTTGATGAGTTACAGCTTTTCAAAAATCACCAAAAAATTTAGGAAAATGTTTTGTTCCTTTAATTTTTTGGAGTAGTATATAAATTGGATATGTTTTTCCAGGAGGCGTCCGAAGAAACCCGAAGTATCCTCCGAAGAGATTCCTCCAGAGAAATTGTCCCAAGAAGCATTTCGGCTCCTCCGAACCGCTCAATCCCTTTTGAACACTCAAGAGCCGAAACTTGCGACCGATCCACCAGACGATTTAGAATTTTTAGCCCAGTTGGCAAAAGAATTTCCCCAAACACCTGACACAAAACCGCAAAGAACAACGTCATTTTCTCTCAGCCCCAAACTTCTAGTTCCTGAAAGAGAAACCAGAATTGCGACCGCTTTTAACCGAAAACTGTCTCTCCAACTCAACGAAACAAGACGAACCTCTTTCAAATATTCTCCACGAAATAGTGTAATAGAAACACCACTTTTGTCCTCAACACTCAACGAGCACATTATTTTAAATAACGATAAACTGAAATCGGAAAAATCTAATTCACCACCTGCTGGCAGTATCAGTTCTGTTGAAGATGAAAGTGGCTTTTCTTCGATGAATTCGTTTCAAGATGTTGGACTACCAGTTGTAGGGGACGAAGTTACAGCAAAAAATGTTTTATTAAGGAGTATGTTGCATAATAATGTGGAGACTTCTGACAAAAATGGAAATATAGAAGACGATGTGAAATTGTGGCAGAAACCTGAAAATGTTTCGCACAAACGATGGAGTTCAACGCCTGTTAATAATACCAAACAGTCACTGAATGTATTATGGGTTTAGTGCTTTAAATATTTGCCATTTATGTATTTATTTGTGTATGCTGTTAAGTAAAAATGTGATAAATTACAAAATTTGCTGAATTATATTGACAATAATGTCATTGTTTGCAATATGTGCTTTGAATTTTCAATTTTTGGCTCTATTTTTAATTCCTCTAATTACTATTGCATAAAGTAGATGAATTAAACTATTATTATAAATGTTATTAGGCTATAATTATATTAGTTTGTAAAATTTTCTGTGGTTACTTAATTTATTGCATTTACAAGTAATTTTGCCAAAAATGAATGTTAAATGCATTTGCAATGTTTATAATGAAAATAATTACAAATATTTCTTAAATTTAGAGTTTTCTTTTCTTGTACCTTGGTAATTTCTTGTTTCAATAGTCATTCTATTATTAAAAACATAGTTAAAAATTTTGTCAGGCTCATTATTCCTGGTGAATCACCTAATATTTAAAAAAAGTAAAAGAACACAAAACATAATAAGTGAACAAAACTAAAACGATTAAGAAAAAACAAAATAAACAAAAAATAAGAAACGATAATCTTTACTAATTTTTGCAGTCATATTTTTTTACAATATCTTCTAAATTTAACTTATTCTATGATAAAGTATAATCAGATGTAATTAAAATAAATTTCTTTGAAATTATCTACTGATTCTAGTCACAAAATAGGAATTTTTACAATGAAAAAATAGAATAGTATTTATTTATCAACTTATTTACTCCAGATTATCTATTTTCCATAATACTCCTATTGGTTAACAAAAAATTGATGTTCTCTCGACTACCTACCGTTGAAAAAAATGGGGTCATTCTATTTAAAAAAAGTAAATTATAGCTTTATAGTTTATAAATTTTTTCTCTTCTTTAAATCCATGTTGAGGGTGAAAAAAAAACCCTAAATTCATATAAGGATCTTATAAGACATTTATTCCAGTTTTTGACACTACCCTTATATTCTCTGTGTAGTCATTGGTAGCTGAGATATCGGTGATCAAAAACAAAAAGATCCTTTTTCATTTAAAGTCAGATATCTCAGCGTTAAATTGACGTAAAGAGAATATGAAAAAAGCGTATTAAAGGTAAACAAACATGTTATTTGGCCTATGAATTGAGTTAACTAAAAAAAAATCCCGACGTCCGTAGACCAAAAACAAAAACAACAAAATTTAGAATTTTTTTTCTCCCACTATTAGGATTGCGTGATAACCGTAGCACAGAAAAAAAATTACCGAAAGATCTCAAAACTATAAACTTGTTTTTTTAATCTAGATACGACCATTTTTAGATGAATTACAGCTTTTCAAAAATTACCAAAAAATTTAGGAAAAAATGTTGTTCCTTTAATTTTTACTTTCCTTATCATATAAGGAAAATACTATAATCGGATGAAACTTGACCTACATATATTTTTACAATTTTGGACGAATTATAGCTTCAAGACACCAAAAAAGTTGGTTTGGGCCATTGGGTCGTGTGTGTGTCTGTGTGTATGTCTGTAAACAGCATATCTCGAAAACGCTAAAAGCTAGAAACTTGGAATTTGGTATGTAAGTTATTTGTAGCAAGAGGACGTAGCACGAAGCAATTGGTAAAAATTATACGATTGAAAATACAATAAATTCATGAGGATAAAAATTATTTAGAATCATGAAATATACCTTATTAAATAGTAAAATATGATAAAACAATAATAATAATGGATACCAAAGTAAAAAAAAACTGAACCCCAGACTCGAACCCGCGACAACTATGATCTATTTCGCGTGCAATCCCGCAGATGGCACTAACGCAATTTAGGTTTGCTAGTCGGATTGCCAACACTAAATTATTGTCGTTAGGATGTTTTCCAAATGAGGATAAGGAAAGTTGTGTGATGTTCACACCAGATTTTTTGGAGTAGTGAATATTTTAACAGGTGATAGTAGAGTACAAAATAAGTCAAAATAAATAAACTTTTCTTATCCGAATGTTTATAGTTTCTGAGATATAGAATGAAGCTGCAACCTTCAAAATGGCATCGGAAAAATTGTTTAAAAAATGATAAACGAGGTTTGAACCTTTTGAGTACTTTATCCAAAAGTTTTTACCTTGTTTGTTGTCGGTAACATTGAGGTAATTAAATTCGGTGCTTCAACAAAAAAAAAATGTAAAATTTTTACTTACCGTTTAATAATTTTTTTTATATGAAGAGATTTTTTTCTTCTGCGCTTGTTTTTGCTAATTTTAACTCAATTTTTAAAAACAATTGTAGAGTTAAAGATTGCGCCCCAAATTTAAATTTATTCGACGAACTAAACTATATCTCAACAACTAGATATAAAGGGTAAGGCAAGTTGAATTATTTCATCATTGTAATAATGTATTTAATACCGGAGAAAAAAAAATTGCCTTTATTAACGACATTACTTGGAAAAGATCTAGGTATATACTTTTTCTGTAATAATTTCGATATAACATCAAAAGTCTGTAGAATATCGTTCCAAAAAATTAGGATCATTGAAAATTCAAAGATGAAATTATTTCATTATTTATATTTATTATTTATGCACCTATATATTTTAACAATTATATTTAATTACATCGAATTAAAATAAATTCCTTTGAAATGAACTGATTCACTGATTCTAGTCAAAAATAGGAATTTTTACAATGAAAAAATTGAATAGTATTTATTTATCAACTTATGTATTCAAGATGTTCCATAATATTAAATATTGGTTAACAAAGAATTGATGTTCTCTCGTTTACCGTTGAAAAAACTAAATTATAGCTTTATGACAAAAGTATCAAATACTGTATACATTTTACTCAGTTTGAGAAGGCAAATTCAAAAGTGCAATAAAAATAAATGGTTTCCATTTGAAATTTTCAAGTTGGCATTTTTTCGTAGTTTCAGAATTTCGAACATCTTGAAAATAATTTAATTGAATTAAGAATGGTCGATTTTGATTGCGTATAAAATTCAACGTCGAAGAATCAAATTTGTGAAAGAATATGTTTTTTCAATTTTTTCCCAAGTCACAGAAACATTGACCATAAGAGCCACAAATGACGTAAAAAATGTAGTTGCAATTCAGAATACAATTCCTTTGTTGATTTTTCAAAAGAAAACAAGAAAAAGAAAGACATGCGATTTTGATTGTTCTAATTTGACTGGATTGTTATTTGTTTTTTTCGTTTTTAAATGTTATTTTCAAAAACTAGTTAGTTCCTCTCCTGCAAAACACGTGTATTGCTGTTCGCCTAACTTTTCCTGCAACTCCTGCAAGGTTTTCTCAGATCGGTAGTTGGGTTGCAGCAGTCCAGGCGCAAGCGCCCTCCGCAGTAAAAATGTCAGATCCACAAGCAGGAACATGAAGATTGGTTATGTTGTAATGTATTACAGCATCGTTTAATTGCCGGCTATCATGTGTAATTTTCTATCGGCATTATTATCAGCATCGTTATCAACCTTGGACTGTAACCCGGAGCGGCGGTAGCAAGTCGCCAGAGTGCAGTAATGTCGCGCTGTGGAGCGAACTATTTTAGTACGAATTGATTGTGGTGGTCCGCAGGCCGAACCTCGTCTTATTTATGCAGTAAGTCCGCTTCTGGTGCGGTCACAAGGTTTTTTTTTATGGTATAGTGACGAGTGGTGTCAACACCACTCAAAAAAGCCGCCAAAATTCCGCGCTCAATCTACAATTTCAGTGATAGTGACAGTGAGATGAGCTACAAGGACCGCAGCTCACCAAATCTACTCGAAAGCGGTCTTAAATCCCTCCTTGGACATCCCGGACACAACTATCCTTTAATTAACGGTGAGTTACTTTGCCCTTTACAGGACGCTCTTGCGCGCTGACTCCGGTGCCCTTCCCCGGAGTTTTGTGACTCCGGCATGCACTTTTCATTCAGAAATTTCGTTTCTTTCTCATGTTTCCGGTACTATTTTCATTTACCGTCTACATATTTATAGTCACATGTTTCTTACAGTGTTGCGCATGTGTACAATTAAACTATTGCTTAAATGAAATGTTAATAATAAGGCGAGGAGTCGGTAGATTGACGTGTTCAAATAAATAGCACTAACGAGTTTGTTCTTTCGTGTTTGAAAACTATTTTAAAACTGAGCACATGAACACGTTATTTTTACTATTCTTGACGTCCGAATTATATGAGTGGCCTTGTCTGTGTTTCCTTCCTAAATTTCATAATTGCACTTTATCTTCATTGCATTTTATTTCAATGTTATCAAAAACATCCTTTGAAAAAAATGCTTCACTCTAAAATCAAGAATTCTGGATTCGAAAATATTGTTCATTCATTTTTTAATCAACTAATTAATGCTAATGTAAATTCGATGTCATTCACGTATTTATGTGTGTTAACATAAATTTTGAAAAAAATTTGTCAGTTTGATGACAAAGGCAATATTTTTTAAATTAAGACGTCTCCGAAACGACAAAGTTACATTTAGATCAAAAATTTCCCCTGAACTTTAAAATAATTGGCACGCAAGTGCGGTAATATATCAGGATGTATCTTAAATAACTTATTTTTGCACATTACAACAATAACAAATAAATGCAGCTGAGCTTGAAATAATATACAAATGCTACTAATTGTATATCATATTTATATAGAGTGCGCCAGAACTCGCGCTCCAGATACGATACCAAAATTCTATCTATAAAAATTTTGAAGTTATGAGATTATATTTTACACTTTCCTCTATTTATTTCTGTTGGAAAAATAATTTTTCCAAGTTTTTTTTGCTATAGATTATTAGAGATGAAAATAAGGAATCTGTATCCAAAATTGTAACTCTGTTTAATGTTACTTGTAGCTTTTATTAGCAAAATTTTTGTACCTTTACTAAATAATTATGAAAAAAGGGTGTTTTGGCTAAACCCCATATTAGAAGTATTGAGAGTTCTAACAGCGATATTTATCTAAAATTTTGATTACAGCCATAATCGTTTAGATCTTGCTTAATGAAAATGACAGCAGTTATGTTTTTTAATTGCGTTTTTAGATGACTCAAGTGATTTTGAGGGAGTTTTTATTAGACTTTCCTATACCTAAATTGAAGCGTTTTTGAAATTTTTAGACTTTTTTGAATATTTTTTTTATTCGCATCTTCTTTTCCAAAAATCAATAACTCTACCATTATTAATTAATTTAAAATCGTGTTTGGGCATATGAAAAAGAAAGGTTAGATATTTTCTTTCGTTTATTTATAATTGGAAAAATAATTAACAAACCTTCAAAATTTAAGGTTACGTTTGCGAAGCTTCAAATACTCGTAACAATTTTTTTTCAAATTGAAAGCCCCAATTTTTTCTTTACTAAATGAAAGAGAATTTAATTCTGCATCGATCTGTTTCAATATTCCCTATACCTAAATTTAATGGTTTCCAAGTTATTTTAACTTTTTTTTACAATGGAAGAAATTCATTACTATTCATGTTAGTTTTCGCATAGTTTGCCATGGAAATATTTTTCACCGAAAAAATGCAGTTTTTTTTTACAATTGTGTTATTTTTATTTTTTTTTTTGTAAATACCAATTAAATCTATTTAATCTAAATTATATACAGGGTGAATATAAAGTATGGAACCAAGCGGTTTTATTTTTAATCATTTGCCTCCGGAAAATAATAATTAATATAAATTGAAGTAATATAAAAAATGTGATCGTAATTTCAGAACGAAATTTTGTTTTGTTTTTGAGTTATGCGATTTTTTTTGTCAAAATTGCAATTTATATGAAAAAAATTTTTTGAAAAAATTAAAAATAAAGCAGATAGTTGTTTTCCTTAGAGTACAGCTTTTATGAGAAAAATGATTTTATAGTGGGTTGCTATTTAAAAAATTTAATTTTTTTGTAGAACTCAAAAATAAAAGGAAATTTCGAAAATTTTTATTCTTGTTAAATCATCACATTTTTATAGTACTTTAGCACTCATCAAATAGTTTTTTCAAAAAATAAATAGTTTAAGCAAAAAACGTTTGGTACCATACTTTTTATTCACCTGGTATAATAACTTTGATATTCTATTTTTTTCTTATTTCTATGGTAAAGTAGCTAATGATTTTTTCACAATATCAAAAGAAGTTACTATAACTTTAAAACGGTCAAATATAGGTTTAGGGAATGTTAATATATAGATCTAAGCAGAACTAAATTCTCCTCTATTTAGAGAAGAAAAAATTGGGGTGTTTTATTTAGAAAAATTGAATTAAAGGTATTTGAAGTTTCCGAAACGTAACCTTACATTTTGGCGGTTTGTTAATTATTTTTCCAATTATGAATACATCAACGGAAAGATCTAACCGTTCTCTCTCATATACCCAAATACGGTTTTAACATAATAAAAAATGGTAAAATAGGAAGATTTAAATCCAAAACTTTCTAAAGAGATCTAAATATTCGAAAACGGTTAAACTTAGGTATAGGGAAGGCTAATGAAAACTCTTTCAAAATCACTAGAGTAATCCAAAAACGCAATAAAAAATATAGCTTTCTATTCACCTCCGGTGTAACAAGAAGTGCCGCCGTCTTGAAAATATTTTCATTGAGCAGAATCTAACCGATTATGGCTATAAACAAAATTTTAGTTAAATATCATTATTAGAACTCCTAATACATATAATGTGGGGTTTAGCCGGATCAGCCTGTATACAAGATCATCATTATTAAATAGAGATAAAAAATGTAAAATGTCAAAAAATAAATGTTAAAATTTTTTGACAAATAGAATTTCTTAAAGATGTTTTCCATGTTCTTATTGGTTTCTTATCTTACTTGAAATTTTCCTCTGGGGCGCGAGTTCTGACACACCCTGTATATCTTATATGATTTTGCATTATTTTCATCTCGAAAAACTTGTGTTGATACTAATAGTCTTAAATAATAATATACAGAAATTTATTTGTATCAGTGTAATACCCTCCAATATCGGTATTTACCCACCTCTAATCCATTATTGCCCTTAGTCAATTATGAAAATGAGTAAATTAAATAAGCTTGTTGAGCAATTTGCACTTAAATAAATAATTTCACTCAATGGACGTAATATGTACTTACGTACGCATGAATTGTATGAATGCAGGTTTAAAAGTTAATTAAAGAAATTAAGGTTTTATTTAATTTCTCACTAACACAATAACGTTTTGTCAACATATTTACAACACACAGATTCTGGTGATTTCTGCAATTTTTTTTAAAATTACTTTAACTCTCGCATCAAGTTTTATTTATTTTTTGTTATCATCACACATTTCCATTTTGTGTTTACTAAGGTTCAACATAGAGTTGCTTTTAAGGTAAAAGTACATACAAGTTGGGAAAATTTTTAGCTCTTCAGAATTTAAAACTATAATTTTTTCTAATTTTTTCATGGAGGGTGTGGTAAATTAACAGGCTGCTGGTATTGGGATCTCAGGAGTGCTATTTTGTCACAAACGTTTTAATGTCTAAGCTAGAAAAAATTATAATACATTTATTCGTTTGGAAATTTTTTTATCAAAATATCTATTTAAAAACCACTTGTACAGATAATGTATGTAAAAGGTGAGAATCACAACTTGACGACTTTTGATAGATCAGAGATAGACATTTCAGAACGTGAATAAAAAAAATCACAGTAGTAAAAATAATCTCAATTTGTTTGAAAGCGATTAAAACCAATATGATTTTTTAAAATTAGTTTGTTTTTTATTTTATTAATAATATTTTTTAATAACTTTGGAGTTTTTTGTTTTTTAGTTTTTTTAAGGAAAATAAAGCACACTTTTGCTTCAGTATTCTTTAATGGAAAAACGCATTTGATAGTTATTCACATTATATTTCAGAATGCTTCATTATGTAGAAAAATTGATTAATGTCTTTGGTAATTTACAGTTACAAACATATACCTATTTTATAAATGACGGAAAATAAACTGTATAATAGTAAAAGTAAAAATATTTATTAAATAAGTACCTCACACACACAGTAACACAGAGTTTTTATCTCATTTTGAGTATTTGTAACTGATTGCAAAATTCAATAGTTTTAATTTTTTTTATGAAAAAGCGCATTATCAAAAAAATACAGTAATATAAGTGGGTAATCAACAATACGCCAAAAATAAATAAAAAAATTCTTCCCTACAGTTTTTTTATAAAAAAATAAAATGGCCAAAAATAGAGGTTTTTTTAAATTTATTTTTAAACGGCACCGATAAAAATTTCAAATTTATATATATTGCTGCTAAGGCCATCAAAAAGTTATGATATTTTTTTCAGAATTTTTAAATAACGATTTATTTTTTTATTCAGTATAGTTCAACCTTAATCTCATGAAACAACACGCTTGCTACACACTCCTGAAGTCAAAATCTCTTGATTCTTGATTATTAATTGCTCTATTAACAACACTTTCCATAATCTGTGCATAAGTAATAGATTATTAAATAAATACAATGAAGAAAACTGCAACTTCCTCCGCTCTAACATAAATAAAATAAAAGTGGTAGCAGTTCAAGACTTAAAATGAAGATGTTAATCGTTCCATCACGTTAAAAACTAGAAAATAAAATGAATATTATGTCAAAGATAAGCTCACAAGTGTTTGTTTGTCGTTTAACACATAACGTAAAAGTAAATAGGTAAACTTGAAATACGTCATCCATCCTCGACAACAATGTTTAATGTGTCAGTAAGAATATATAATTTAATGGAATTTACATATTCTTCATTTGTCAGATACTCATTGTTGTTAATAATTTTTTTATCTTAAGGTGTTTTACATTTAAATAAAATTTTAAGGTACGGATATTTCTAATAGAATATTACAACCGAGACGAGAATAGTATATTATATTACAAGGTAGAGTCGAGAGTTTTTATAGCCGAGCTGTTTATTACACGAGATGCGTAGCATCGAGGGAAATAATAAATGGGAGGCTATAAAAATCTTCTCTATCGTGTTTTTTTATTTAAATGGTTTTTAATTTTTTTAATTTTAATTGTTATTAATCGTCTGCGACTCGTTTTTTAAACTTCACCTTCGTGAATAATAGCCATCATTATACGCTCGTTGAATAATATACTATTCTCATTGAGCTCACTGCTTAAAGAATTATAATGCTATTCTATTTTTATGTTTATTGAGATAATTAATGAAGCCTTGACAATTTCCATCATTAAAGACTTCACGCGCTTGTCTGAAATGTGTTATGTTAGTCACGGAGTTTTTGCTCAATTTTTTATCAAGGGGACTCCGTCGTGTCAAACTTTTATTTCTCAACCTTTGATAAATCGAGAACTTTGAACACGAATGTGTAAAATTCCTCTTACTATAATATTACCTTATCTGAAGTCTTATCTGTTCGTTTGTGTCTCCTAAAAGTATAATTCATTTTTTCGAGGATCTTGCTGATAACCGACTTATTTAATAAAATTAGTTGCCAAAATAATTCTGCACGAGTTTTAGAAAAAAAAAAGTAGATAAAAATATAGTTGCACAATTATTTTGAAACTGTTTTCCAAGATAACAATTAATGTCAAGCTATCTAGATGATAAGGTCGATAAAATTTTACTAGACTCCACACTTAAAATTTTGTACTATATTGATAGACTTTTTTAAATTTAGTTTCCTTCCTTGCGATGTTATTTGCATGGAAGTTTTTCTGTATTTTCTATTTATATGCGCATTTAAATCGATTTTCCTTCTCCAATAAATGTTATAAATTTTGCACCGATAACACAATAACCTCCGAAGATCATGCGAATACTAAAGTACACACGTTAATGATATTTTGTTTACTTAATTTTAGTTGTGTTGATTCAATTAATTAATTAAAAATTATGCTTCGAAAGGTCTTCACAAATCAATGGTAAAAATGATTCACTCTGGGTATTTGTAGAAAAAACACTGTAACAAATGCAACGAGACGTTTGATAATAAGATAAACACAAGTATTAGATATTTCTTGACGCCCACATGTGTATTTTAAAATGTGTGTTTTCTGTAGTTTTCGCAGTCAGCTGACTATTATTAGGACAGTGCTGGACTACCATCACGTGAAAATTCCTGACATAATGCCAAGAAAATTACCGATAATACATAGTTATGTTATGTTATTTACTGCATTGAATGAACCTATGATTTTTACACAAGGTAGAGAAGTGATTTTTTTCTAACTGAGCTGTTTATTCCCCGAGATGCATAGCATCCAGGGAAATAATAATAGATACGAGGTTGCAAAAATCTTCTCTAGTGTGTTTTATATATATTTTTTTTAGTACTAGCACATTTATTACCCAACGGTAAATAATATAATCTTATTCACAACTACTATTTTTGTAAATTTATTATTATCTTCGGTAATTTATTAATTACTTACCTGATTTATTATTGTAATTATTGTAAATCTAAGAAGGAGTTTTCTAACTTGATGATAAGAAATATTTGTTAAATAAGATAGAAACTTCAAAGAAACGGGAAAAAGAGTTAAAATGTGCTCTACTACCGGTAGTATTTCAACATAAAATAAACATATTTGTTGTTTTGACAATTTTGACAAATATAGAAGCATTAGAGGTGGGGTTATTCCATTGTTTTTTAATGAAAAAATTTAAGTTGATTTTGCATTAATTTCATCTAGAAATATTTTCGTTAGTACCTGTGATGATAATAAATCTAGATGGATTTGTATCAATGCAATAGCCTCCAATATCGTTATTTCCCACCTCTAATCCACTACTGCCCTTGGTCAGTAATGAAAATGATTATTGATCACTAGGAGAGAAAAACAACTTTATCACTTCTCGATTAAATAATAAATAATGGAACTTTTTGCAACTACTAGTGAAAAAATAAGATGAGGTACATTTGGGATTACAGAAACTAGTTATTCTTTTCAATATTAGAATTACCCAAGTTGGAAATGATTCACGATTTGCGTTGTGCGGTGGAATCTAAAAATTAACTCGCGATAAATGTGGAACAAAATATTTGTTGTAGACGATTTTTGATTAGTGCGGAAACGTATGCGATCATTTAATTTGCGTATTTGGAAATAGTTAATCTGTTTATTAACTTAATTTACTCGTAGTTATATTCTGAATAATGTTATTTGAATGTCACTTTGTAAAAATATAAATATGATAGTTTAATATATTAATATTTTGATAAATTGTCCAAAATACCAAGCGTGGCTACATTATTGTTTATTATAAGTGAATGTCGAGAGATCAACGTTTTTGGGTCAAATTAATAACTAACTACACGCTTTTGTTGAGATAAAACAGATAAAAACCGCTTCTGTTCGATAATGATTTTGATCTACAATTTTTATCTTTAAAAAGTGGAAAAAAATTAACTCAAAAACTTATTAATTGACTATTGTCTGTACCAAATAAAGTTGAATAATTTATTTGCTTTGTCACCTGTTTTGTAAAATGGTTATCAATGAGTTAATGTCAATGTCACTATCCTAAATTATAATACAAATTTTGCCTACAGTTGGTACAATTGTATTACATTACCATCACAAATGATTGCGTAGAAATTTTCCCTAATAAATAGAATAGGATAATATATCATGTCTTGTTAGTTACTACTAATCATGTGACACAATTATTAAAACGGACAAGTTAAAAAAAATATGGGCAAGTAAATTAGAGGAAAATTAATTCAATGCAAATTCCTGGTCAAAATACCTTTCATTTGAGTGCCATTTAAAATTTTGAAAAGGTTGTTTTTATTACAAAGGGGGTTGCTACAACTTTCAAAAGTACAATAAAAGGTGTCTCCTTGTAAATAAAAATTGGCCTGTCCCTGAATTTCCTAATTTTTGTTTAGTTTTCTGAGATATTCAAGGTGGATTGATTATTTGGTTATTAATTATTAAACTTCAAAAATGTATACTTTGAATTTTTGTTTTTGTCATTTTGTCAAATATACAGTGGAACTTCTCTATAACGAGTCCCGGTTATAACGAAAAATCGGCTTTAATGAAAATTCTCCCTCTATAGCGAGTATTTTTCTGGAATTGAAGTGGATATAACAACACTTTTATTTTTTGTCCAATTCTGAGAAATTTCGGAAACAGATCGGTTATAACGAGAGTTCCTAAAAGAAATAAAAACCCTGCGAATTTCCATTACGTATTGTGTATTAGAATTTTTTGGATATGTCGTTTTGCGTGCTAATAGTCTTATTTTTCTCACTTTTTCAGTCTTGAATAACTTTTCAAGCAGAGAACACTTTGTCTTTCTGTATCAATATGTCGTCTTCGAGAAGAAAAATATTTTCTATCAAAGAAAAAATATCAATAATAAAAGAATTCGAAAGTGGTAAAAAATAATCTGTAATCTGCAAAGAGAAAAATTTAGCCAATTCTACATTGGCAACAATTTTGAAGAACAAGGACAAGATTACGAGTTCAACTGGTGAATTTTCGTCAAAAATGAAGAAGTTACATACTGCTAAAAATTAGATAAAGCCGTTCTTACGTGGTCTAAAGTGAATCGCGAATCCAATGTGCCCATAAGTGGGGCCATGTTAAAAGAAACTAATACATTTTGATGCGACTCGTAGCTTTTGTATGTGTTTTTATAAAAAAGAACTTTTCTGAAATACACTACATCACGAATTCTACACATTAGAAACACTCTAATTTAAATTTTTCTTGGCAACACGTTTGGGTATATTTTTTATTTGAAAATAGTCTTAAAAGACAACATTCAGAATTATTTCTCTTTTACACTAGTCCATTAACAATTTTAAAATAATTCAGCAGAGTTAAAAATTAGTTCGTTCACCTTCCAAATTATATTTTCGGATCTTTTTTTAGTTCATTATTAGCAAATGAATGTACAAATGTCAAACTAACCAAAGTTTAATAATCAAGATGGCCACCATTCCTTCTTATTAACATTAACATTATTTTCGAATTTCCACTTTTGCATCAAGGTGACCTAAAAGAAATGACATTAATAAAACCCACATAACATAGGTTTGAAATAATTTTTTTCCAAATCTATTGCTTGCGAAAATTTAAGCACAAATTTCACACACACGTGCGAAAAACCATCATCACGATTACAAATGCAACATGCAACTTGCATTCTTGGATGCATTGCGCTTGTCATTTACTGAACCACCTTCTGCTATCCTGGTAGGTGGGATGCAGTTATGGTGGTGACGTCATAAAGTGCAACTGCACTTGGCCGTTGTCGGAGAGCTGAAAATAACATCACCTGCTGCGGCTTATGCAGCATTCCACTTGACGTTGTTTCATCAATTAATGGAGCTGAAACTCTGGAAAATGAGAGAATAATTTTTGTTACGTTGGTCTAAAGTTTGTATTTTTACAGGGTGAACAAAAAACAAAAAACAAGATCTAGTTTCTAAAGTGATTTGATTTGAAAAAGATTTGCCCTTATATTTAAGACTCGTGCCTCTTAAACTTCTAGATCCTCTTTGCTCAATGATCAGTGGTCATTTTTACAACAAAAAAACTCTTTATTTGCTTTAAGTAAACAAACAGTTTTTGTTTATTCTAATTAGAACAAAGAAGGTGCAATTGACCATTTTTAAGCAAAAGAAGAATTTTAAAACAAATACTTTTATAAAAATGCAATTAACATACATTTCTCCTATATGGCGTAATACTTAAATAGCAAACCTTAACTTCAAAAAATCATATCTTGAAAACTACTCGGTATATTATTTTAAAAATTTGGATTCTTACTAATAAAAAGATGCTCTTCACGATGGTGTCGAAGAAAAAAAAATTACTCATAGGGTTTTTCTTAAATTACTTCGATTTACTTCGAACTTCTTCGAACACGTTCGAAGAAAAGCTTGCCAATATTCTATTTCAAATTTTATATCATTCTAAAGGGCAAGGCCATCTTTTTAGAATGGTCTTTATTTGAAGTAAATCGGCCTAATAGTTATTGAGTAAGGATTTTTTAAAGTTAAAGGATTTTAAATTCAATTAAATTAGAAAAAAAATATTTTGTTCAAAGTGTGTGGACTTTTAAAATTTTTTTTAGTGCATTTGATTTGTCTCACTGAGACAAAATTTGTCAAGTTGTCACGACATGATTTTTTTTGTCGCCTTGTGTGATCGTGTTTTGAGAATTAAATTTTGTTTTGTTTTTGAGTTATGTGATTATTTTCAAAATGAAAATTGAATAAAATGTAAATAGTTGTAATGCTTAGATCATTACTTTTGGGTAAAAAAAGGTTTTATAGTGGGTTGTCATTCGAAAAAATTACAAATTTTGCAGAACTTAAAACAAAAAAAATTCAAAAAATGTTATTTACATCACATTTTTACAGTATTTTGTCGTTCACCTGGTATATTTTTTACTTTATTGTATTTGTATTGTATCTAAACAGCAATTTTTTCTTCAAGAACCATGCTTGTTCTCACAGAAGCAATAATCACTTAATCAACCAAAAATAATTATCAAATATGAAAAAATGAAAGGTTTGGTATTTTAATTAATAAACTGGACTGTCAATTATTTTAAATTTATAATGTTTTAAAGTCTATTTTTTTTTCGTAGACCAAACTAAGATAATCGTCACATGATGGAATTATTTGAAATATTTGTTATATTGTGGTTTTCCATTTGTTTTACTTCTCAAATCCGTACACATTTTGTTTAAAACACGCCCCAAATTAATTAATTGCTTTTCATAAATTAAATATTTAACATTGCTTAATATTTGTTTACCATGATTTATTATTAAAGTAAAAAGATGAATTTAGGATGCGAAACATTGCAAACTATTTTTTATTGGGACTTGAAACGTACGACTATTTCGAAAATCTATTGATTAGAAATTTTGTCAGGGTTGTGATTTTGTAATTTGCTAATTAATTAAAAGAATTTGATGATGCCATGACCTAAGCACCAGACAATTAGCCACGTTTTTATCAGTCGAAAACATGCAGACGATCAACGAAGGAAAATTTTGCCACAGTTATAATACCATACGACAAAATAAACACAATAAAACTTGACACGTGTTTAGGATCCTTTTTCGTTTCCTTGTTTTAATATCAAATGTGAAAGAAAAAAATACTAAATCTGATTTTTATATCAGCACCTGTCTGAAAGCATTTTTTTGATAACATATTTACTTGATACTTAGACCTAGTAACTTCATATCTACAATCATATTATGTTCATTTCCTTAGTATTACTCCACTTTTGTCGCTTACATACAGGCTGACTAAAAACATTAGAAGTATTGGGAGTTCTGATATTGATATCTATCTAAAAATTTGTTTAGGTATATTCCGGATATACCGGAAGTGGACTTTGTTATTTTAAATAGAAAGCAATCTTTTTTTATTGCTTTTTTGGATTTGAGAGATTTTCCTTTACCTAAGTTTAGGAGTTTTCGAAATATTTAGATTTTTTAGATTTGCACCTTCCTTTCCAAAAATGAATAACTCTGCTATTTTTAATTATTTTGATATCATGTTTGGGCATATGAAAGAGAATGGTGAGACCATTCTTTTGTTTATTTTTGATTGAAAAAATAATTAACAAATTTCCAAAATTTGGGAAACTTCAAATACCCATAATTCAATTTTTCCAAATGGAAGGTTCTAATTTTTTGTTTATTAAATGAAGAAGAATTTAATTCTGTATCAATCTGAATCAACATTTTTTATACCTTTGTTAATGGTTTCTAATAGTTTCTTGACACCGGAACACTCTGTATATTTTTATCTAAACAGCATCATTTGAATTATCAAAAAATCAAAAGCTTTAAAGTTCATCTATGACTAATATAAGATAAAAATTTAATTATACTTTAATAAAAGTCAAGATGTTTTGTTTCAAAAAAAAATTGTTATACAGGGTGTCCCAAGTTAAAAAAAAATTGCTAATGCAAACGATAGAGGATTTCAAATTATTAATTGCAATTTTTTCTACATGATAAAATTCTTTGATTTTTGCTAATGGTAACTGTGAAAATTGAATAATGTAAAAGTTGATAGATTTTGAGTAATTAACATTTTAATATTAAAAATATGGAATTCTGGTGTATTTAATCATGTATCGTTTACACTATCAAAATTCTTATTAAATCAATTAGAAATGTTTGTTTTTGTGCCGGCCCTAAAACTTGGGACACCCTGTACATTATTATTTATATTATATTATCATAATGTTTCAACACAGTATTAAAATTTTAATAATTTCATTAAAATTTTGTATAATATATTTTTTTACATTTATATTCCCAGTACTAAACTTGAACTAGAACTAGTAGATTTTAATTTGCAATGTTTGTACTCAATGTTTGAAAATTGTTTAATTTCTTTTACGTATTTGTATTGTCTACACTTTTTTTACGTATTGTATTAATTATTATTACCTGAGAACGGGTACTTTGTAGTTATATTTAGTTTTATATTTATAGCAAGTTATTTATATCTAGCATTGAAAACAAACATGAAAACTTACACCATAGTAAATAATCCTCAGATAGGTATTGTAGCGTAAAAGTACAGGGTGATTTTAATAGTTGTGCACAAAGAACTAAAAAATGCAAGTTTTTTATTTTTTCTTATTCGAATAATGTTGAGTTGTTTTGGCATCTTTTTTCCTCTACTATCACCCATTAAAATTTCTGTAAAACTATTAAAATCACTCTGTATATATCGGTGATGCAATTCTGAAAGCAAATGAGTTTTTATGGTTGCCTATATTCATTTGAATATACACAAGATTATTTTTTCCCACTCTCATGAATATTCGCAAGTTCGAAGAAGATTCAAACGTGATTTGTACTTTTATTTTTAATTTGCTATTCTACTCTACATTATGATAGCGTAACTTCCTATATATATGCTGTTGTCATAGTTACCTGACAAGCCTCGCACCTTAGTCCACGTGAGTTTTATAAACACGGTGTCGAACATGTGACCATTGATCTCTTACTACCATTTCTGTGTTTCTAATTAAAATTCATTCTACTCATAATAAACAAGTATGTTTAAAATATTGCTACCGCAAGCTATGATCCAAAACTGTACTGATTTATTTGCGCAAATTTTTGATACTTAATTAATTAACTGTTTCTTTTCCATTGCCTTAGAGCATGGAGAAATTACGGAAAATTTGACTTTTGATTACAAAAAAATTAAATACCTTTTTTTCTTGCTTTTTTATACAATACACTCTCCATCCACCCACATTTCAGTGCTTTTAAATAAATTATCACAGTTTTAAGGTTCCTTGATTCCGCTAACTTTCACTTCCCCGTTATAATATTATTTATTGCAAATTTATGTTGATTTATCAAGTTACGTTTCGATTTTTGGTGTCCCCTCCTTATTAAATCTTGGAGTAATTAAAACACATTCGCTTTACAAAAATGCTGGTTTTAAAATGCACGAATTTAAATAGAAAGTGCGTACAAAATTTAATTATACGTTCAGCGGAACGGCACGATTAAAAAAAAATTTTATTTAGTATTATCGTTTTGTTCATCTTCAAAGATTTTTACATTTTTTAACTATCCAATGTTTTTGACTATTTTGCAATTAGTAATTAGTAGTAGAATATTGTTTGTTTTGACTTATCAGCCTAAATGTCAAAATTCAAGCTTTCTATGAAAGTACGTTTTTAAAGTAAGAAAACAAATGTTTCAGTATGTGGTCTGAGCAGGTCTGCCTTCTCAGTAGACACCTACATCGTTGGTAACTTTCACTTTTATCGACTTGAAAGAAATGGTGAATATAATATGTGTAGGAATTAATTATCGTAAAAATGAACTTGTTTTATCTTAAAACGAACGATAAACACTGGAGTATTTATTATAGCTAGTTAATATTATTATGCCTTATGTAAAGTTATTCATGACTGATTATGATTATAATCATAATTGTTAATCTTTTAAAAGAGTATGTGTACTAATTAAGTGTGTAATAAGAAAAAATACTGGTGGCACCTGGACATGGAAGTGTGGTCGTCAAATTTTTTAATTAAAAAAAAATAAAAATTAATTAAAAAAATTACACGCCGAAATTAATTTGTCAATATAATTCAACATGTAAAATGGTTAACACAATTTTTTGTGCAAACAAATATTTATTACGTTTATAGGTTAGGAGACCCAAAAAGAGTGCGTTAACAGCCTTGTATGTTTTAATGTTGGTGCAATTGCGCGAAATTTGCTTTTAATAAACTTACTAGTTTTCTGAATTTTCGGTGGCGAATATGAACAAATCGTGAGATTACACACAATAATGACAAATGCCAGACGCAAAATTCCCTAAATTTATTTTTTTTCTCCTTAAAAACGGCTATAGGTGTAGAAAAACTATTTTAAGCTGACTATATTTGACATTTATGCTTTGAGATAAAACGAAATTAGTTTTTCTAGTTGAAACTGAATGAAGTAAAACAAAATTTAATTCTGAATTAGATCAAATTATAAATTTTGATTTTACACACTTATCATATCGAAAGTTTATTTGAACGTGAAATGTTTTATTTATTATGACTACTTGACATAGTTTTTTATTAGGTATCGATCATGTTTTGTCTAATGAAATGGGATCTGAATTTAAACATTCTTTTATTAGCAATAAAAATTGGTCACAATTACTGATTTTATTCGTTTTTGATCATTCAATGGAAATTATTGTCAAATTAGTACATTATCAACTTTTTTAATTAGAATGGTATACTAAAATACGAGTTGCATATAAAATATACTACATAATTTTTTCTATATTGCGTTTTGATGATATTTTTAAAGAAAAAAATTAGTTCTATTAATTTTTTATGTTTACAGCCGAAAATTCAGAAAATTAAAGTCTATTTTTCTTAAAATAATTGTTAAAGTGTTGTCATGTTGGTATCAGTCACTAGTTATTTGATGTCATTACGTTGGCAACGTAATTGCGCTACTGAAGGCGCAATTTAAAATAAAAAGTACAACGGTGAAGGTGGAATTAGTTGGAATTATTTCTGTGACGTTGCGGATGGCGAAAATACGCACCCCGAACAGAGGCGAAATGTTTTTTTTTTGTGGATTCTGCCGTTTTTGGGGAAATTATTACGATAATAAGTCAGTCTAGCTCTCGTACGAGTTGAAATTTGAAAATTTTGAATCAGATTCTGAAAATGAATAAAAATGTATATTATCCATTAAATAAATTTTTCCCGTTTAGCAGTTCCATTTTCCGTCTTATTTCTTTTTGGTAAAAAATTTGCTTGAAACTTTTCTGGTATTTGAAAATTACTAACATAACCTTAAACATAATCTAGGGAGATTTTAATATACAAATGATCCGAAAATAAAGTAATTTTAGTAGTAATTTTAGTAATTTTATTGGCATTGTAATCAACATTAAAAGCAGACAATCAGATACACAAGAAGACCAGTACAATGAAATTATAAAAATAAATGTAAACATTAGTATTTATAGACAAATTATTTTTGTTGGTGGCAATTTTTGAACTTTTGTGACGCTATCTGCGTCTAGGATTTCAAAAGTTTGCTTAAATTGAAGAAGATATTGCTGCGCAAGGACATTAAAATCACTATGAGAGTAGATCCTTAATTATTGTTAATTTTCATTTAAAAAAATTGTAACTTTTTAAAAAGAAAGCAAATCTTTTAGGTATTATTTCAGTCACGTGATTCGTTTTTATACTCTACAGGATGAACAAACCAAGCAGAACGAAATTTTGTTGATAAAAATTGAATAAGATGTAGATAGTTGTAAAAAACAGTTTATAGCTGGTTACGATTTGGAAAAATTAACATTTTTTTTGAAGAAATGAAAAAACGTTTGGTTCACCTGGTAGATTACAAAGTGTGCACTTGTAAATATAGAAGCGAGAAATTTCCGCCGCAACAATAAGGCGGGCACGAGTCGTGGCACGTTGCAAGCTGCGTGAATAAAATCGTCCACGTGTGATCTGGTGTGTTTTGCACCCCCAGACTCTTCTCACCTGGAGGCATATCTTTGTAGTCAGTATTTCCTGATAAGCTTTCAATTTCGGTCGTGCTTAGACCAGTTTTTAGTGATTGAATTTCGACCGTCTTTTACCGTTTGTGTGAAATTTTTTGATTCTTAAGCAAACGGGGTTGTAACATTCCAAATTTTCATTGTTATTATATACCGCGATTGTTAGTTGTGGTCATTTGATACCATTTGCTTTTTTAATTGAGTTGTTTCATTCGATGTATCTAAAGTCTGTTTTTTAACGGAAATCACCAAGTCAAAATTTTGGAGAAAAAAGTGCTGTTTGTTTTCTGTTTTTGTCTTAAAAATTCTGTTAAAAATTTGAATAAGTAAGTACAATGTTGTGGGCAAAAATTAAAAGTCAGACTCACGATGTTATGTACGTTTTTAAATGACATTAAAATTACCGATTTTTTATCAATTTCTGTGCTTTTTCTTCGACCAAATAGAAGTTTTTTGTTGATTTCAGGAAGGTAAAAATGCGAGTTTTCAACTACTCTTTCAAAAACAGTTTAAAGTATAGCCATTGGTATGATAACAGCTTTGCCACATCAAATCAATATGTAGAAATGAAAAAATTATAAATAACTATAAAACTGGAAAAACATTTTTGTAAAAAAAACCTTATTTTATTAAAACTGTTTTTTTTAATGTATTTCAAAAAAAAAGAAAAAAAACGGTAATAGAAGAAAGCAAAATATGTAAAACATTGAAACTTTATCAAATTTTAGGTATCTTAGATCATTTAAATTAATTGATTTAATAATAATAGTTGTAACAAGGAAAAAAAATTGGCTTGTTTCAAATAATATTTATAATAAGTAAATGTTTACACATTAAATTGTCAAAAGCATTATACATCTCATTTAGTAATCGGCGCTTAATAATTTCGATTTGTGCACTCGCTTCAATAAAAATTATGAAATAGAAGAGTATTTAACATTTCCGTTTAAAAAGAAACAGACTTTTCTTATTTTTCGATTTTTTCGTTACATTTTATTTTAACAACTTACAACAAAAAATCAATTTTATTTACTTTTTTTCATTAATATTTTTCAATTTTCACTATTACGCAGTCTTCACCTATAGCTTTGTAAGCAATAGCGTTGGATATTTTAAATTTTGGAATTTTTTTTAACTTTTAGCGGTTAAGTTTTACAATAATCAAATTTGGTTATAAGTAATTTGTATCTCTGTTGTTTACAAATATTTATTCAAAGATGACTACATTTTTAAATTATATTTTTCTATTAAAATTCACATTTTGCATTTAGAAATGTAATCACTAAGCCATAATTTGAAAAATCGTCGCAAAAACGCACCAAATAGTCTAATCCGTTTCCACTTCACAGCTCTTCTGACTAAAAGACTTTGTGAACGCACAAACATTTAATAAAATTCGAACATAGTGTAAAAAATTTCGGGCCCAACATGGCCTCGGGATAATTATGGTTACATTGCAATGAGCGCCGAATATCAGGACCGGGCCCAATTCTACGAGGACCCAAACGGGTCTTACGTTGGATGGGAGCAAACGCGACAATGGATTCCTTCCTTTTATAACAATCCGGGAGGTAATTCCCCGGGTTCACAATCGCATCCACCATGCCAAGGTATAGTCGATGTTAAACGAATGTGAGAAAACTGGAAACTTGCATGCCTTTCGATATTTGTTTTTGACCAGGTAATAGTATATTATGTCACAAAGCTGGTTATTACCCGAGATGCGTAGCATCGAGGGAAGTAATAAGTGCGAGGCTATAGAAATCTTCCCCACCGTGTTTTATATATTTTTTTCACTACTAGCACATTTATTACACTGAAATACAACTTTGAAGTATATAACCTCACTTAATAGGCATGTTGACGTAACATGTCGTTATTTACAATTGAGGTTATGTAATTTTTTAACTTCATAATATGCAATATTTGTTAAACTAACATAGAAACTGCAAAAAAGGGGAAAATTGATAAAATTTGGCCTACCACTGCTGGTATTTCAACAAGAAATAAGCCCTTTGTGGGGTTATTATGGTGTTTTTTAATGAGGAAAAAGTCTTTTTATTTGATTTTGTATTAATTTCATTTCCGTTAGATAATTATCTAATCTTTTATTGCTCTTGGTCATAATGAGAATGATTATTGACCACTAGTAGAGAATAACAACTTTACAACCTCTCGACAAACTAAATTGTGGTACAATTTGTAACAAGTTGTGAAAAAAAATTCCTCTTCTTTGAATACAAAAGGGTTATTTTTTCGAATCTGTTACATATTTATCGAATTGTTGTTAGGCGATTTTTATTGTGTGACCTTGCTAAGAAGACATCTCAAACACGTTTCAAAGACGTGTGTAGTTTTATATCCTTCTTTAATATTTTATTTGTTAGCAATCGTGGTTAATTTTTCTACAATTTCTGTCCTTATGGAATACTCATTTTTATGATAACATGCAGTATTTTCCGGTTATTAATTTCATTTTCCTAATAGATTACATTATCATGGATTCCCATGTGAGAGTTCTGTTTCTTCGATCCAATCAGTTTTATGAAGCACTCTTTATATTAAAATGTTTTAAAACTACCTTTCTAGTGAAATTGTTTTGGTCCCATAAGAGGACACTTAAGCTTATTAAAGGAAATATTTTGCATGACGTTTTTTATTCATAAGTACATTTAAATAATTTCCCTCTTTTTATAAGCAAATTGTGTGCCTAAGACATCTTTTTTCACTTATTTTTTAATAGCTGTTCAAGTTTACTAGTTTTAAAATAGCATGGCCTTGAGTATTTCCCCGAAGAATATTAAAATAACAAAGTAGATGCCTGAGTCTAATCACAGAAATCATAGTTGATGACGCCTCTTGATTCTTATTTATGTCTTTTAAGTGTAAGTTATGGTAAATTTTAAATTAAATTTTAAGCCATACAATATTTTGTTCTATTTTATATTTCGATAAATGAGTATTAGTAGTTACCTTTTAAGAAATATTTGGCTTCCTACAAAGGTTTAGTTATTTCAATTAAAACAAAATCGAAACGGATGGTTTATTTTCAGAAATAAACTAGTCTGAAATTGTCTAACAACAAATTCATGCTTGTTATAGATACTAGAAAAAGAAACTGCACGAAATTTTGTAAATTCGGTCGCCCACGCTAATGTACTTATTTCTTAGAAACACTGTATAATATGTTGTGTTTGAGAATAATTGTATTACTGGATTTATTTTGTTACAAAGCTAACTCCTCTTACAAACAATGAATTTTTATCTATTATTATTATTTAAAAAAAGAGGAATCTACAGGGAGAAGGAAAATAAAATGAATTTGAAAAATTCATCTTTTCAAATTATGATTTTAATGAAAAATATTCGAAAAAGCATTATAACATTTTTGCGTGCTTTATTTTATTTAATTATTTAATTTTATTTAATTAGAAGTCAATTTTAGATTAGTCTTTAATAAAAAAAAAATTGTAACAGTGGGTTGCCATTAATTTTTTTTTTTGCAAAACTCGAAAACTAAAAGGAATTTAGAAAAATGTTATTTTTTGTAAACGGTCACATTTTAATTGTACTTTACGCTACACTAATAATTTTTTTGTAAAGTAGTTGGTTTACGAAAGAAACGTTTAGTTCCATACTTTTTATTCACCGTATATGTTAACTTGTCTTGATGTGGAGTATAATTTGAAACTTCAAACGTAAAAGTTTAAAATACAACATAACAAGAGTTATCTCTGTCCTAAAAAGTAAACGTAAAGAACGTAACACGATTTCTATTTTTCAGTGGCTAACTATTTAATTCTGAAGTTTTATTAATATTGTTTGTTCACAATCACTAGCAATATTCCTAACCTTTTGGAGGTCGGGAAATTTGTCATTACATCCCGTGAAGGGATGTAACTAGCCCATCAAAAAATGTCAAAAACTCAATTTGTTTGCATAGCAACTGTCATTGTATCAACTTTCATAAAAAAATGGATTTTTTATTATTGAATGAAATGTGATTGTGAATAAAATATTATACAAACCTCGCCTCTCGACCGGATATCTATGCCCACGGGGTAGGTAATGAGACCTTTTCCACCTCGCATGTAATTTTTCGAGGGGCCGTTAACTTGCACAGAATGTATCCAACTAATTCCAATCCAAAAAAAATCTAGTAATTCCAAAAAAATACCGAAATTCTATTGTAATTCCAACATAATTTACGTAATTCTAAAATAATTCCTATAATTCCAAATTAATTTTAATAGTTCTAAAAATTTTAATGTAATTTTTAAAAGAAATTATCTCCGAAAATTTAAAAAAGAATAATCCATCGTATTTCTATTGTTTTTTTCCTATTATTACACCTGAGTAAAATAAAATTCCTGATTCGGAAGCTGCGAGCTCGTTAGTTCGATGTTAATGAATTCTTACATAATCCTACATCTACACGTTTATTAGAGCCTGAGAACTGGCTGAAAGAAATTTGGCTGAGTGAAAGTGTTGAGGTACCGAAATCTCCCCGGAAACAAAAAGGTACCATCATGGGGGCTCATTCTTAAATCATCATCGACGTTCTTCACATTCCGCAACAATAATCCAATTAATAAATCAATGATAACAGCAAACGTGTAGTCAAACAACAGAGAAAGAACAACAACAACAACAAACAATAAGCTCAAAGCCGGTAGTTTCCGGCATTTGCGAAACCGAGAGTGTTGTACACCGTCCCCCACCCGCGACTAGGTGGCCCATTCACTCAGCAGGGAGTTTGCAAGTCCTGCTTCATGTCCAGTTGCTCTTCCGGCTCGCAGAAGAGCGCTCAGCAGGTTTAGTGTTTGTTGTTACGGTAGTGCCGGACTGCAGTTAGCATGTTATAACATGAGTTTTGTGGTACCGGTGAAGGAAGCAGCGCAAAGAATGGAATACCAATTGCCAGCGCCGCCAGTGACCGCCCCCAATTTGGGGGCCCATCAGGTGCCTGTGGGTGTCATGCAGGGCACGCTTACCCATGTACAGGCCCAGGATGACCGATGGACGCAGTACCAGCAGCTCTGGAGGCAGCACGTTTACATGAACGGTACGACGTTTGACAACGAGTTTTTTTACATTTTTTGTCCGATTTTTTTCGAAATGGGGGTTTTTGTTGATGTGATAACGACGCTGGCATCACCACCTGTTGATTAGAAATTCGCTCAATTTTATCTCCGGACGACTCTTATTTCAATTTCAGGCAAACATTTACTGATAAGTAATTAAAATAATTTTACTAATGAAAAGTAAAAAAAAAATATTTGGTGCTTCTTGTATTATGATATTTTTCAACTATATTTCTTTCGTAGACACAAAAATCAAATAGTTTATTACTCCTAATATTTTATTAAGCTTTAACAAAGTGAAACATTAATTATTTTTTGATTGTAAATAGTATTTTTTTCATTTGACTAAAAACAAAATAACTTATTAAAGCAGAACCCATAATAATTATGTAGTGATAAAATAAAAAAAAAACATAAAAAGACATCAAACGTTTCATTAATATAGAAAGGCCACACAATTGAATCAAAAAATGAAAAATCTACACGACTGTAGGTTAAATAAAAAAATTGTAAAAAAATTGAATACAAGTTTAATTATTAAAATTGTAATAGATACGAGTACTTTTTTGAAATTGTTTCTAATTTGTTGCAAATAAAACGGTTAAAATTACAGAAATGTTGACAGTTTTACAAGCGTTTTAAAAAATCTGTTTACCAAAATGCTAATGTTAATAAAAAGTGAACTTAATTTTTTTATAGGATACTTTTTATTTTTTTTACTTTTTTGTTAATTCTATAAATTACAAATAACAACAAAATAAGAAATGGTACAAAATAACGGCGAAATAACACTTATACAGGATGTTTTGTTAATATTGTGGAAAATTGCAACCCCAAATACTACATCGAAAAATAACACTAATTTGTCAAATAAACCGTAGGCCTATAAAGTTTCGTAACCGATACCGATACAGGGTGATAAATTTTCATGATAAAAATTAAAATAAGTTTGAAAAATTTTATTCTTAAGAAACAGTGTATTTTTCACAAAATAATTTAAGCAAAAAACGTTTGGTTCCTTATTTTTTGTTCATCTGCTAAAAGAAATGCTAGAAATCTCTTTAAAAAATACAATTCAATGTGAATAATATTGAAATTTGTCTAATGTTCAAATTTAAGACTTTAAGAAGTTAAGAAATATTTTGTTTAAACTGTTTTCAATTTGTTTTCAGGAAAAATCTTTTAAAACTTTGACAAAACGCTATTTTTTTCAAAATATAAAATTTTCGGGTTTCTAAATATCGTACTTAGCCGAGGGGCCGTTAACTTGAAAAAACTAATTCTAATTTAAAAAAAAAACATCGAAATTCCAGTAATTCCAATAATCCTTGGAAATTCTATTGTAATTCCAACATAATTTGTGTAATTCCAAAATAATTCCTGCAATTCTAAATTAATTCTGATAGTTTAAAAAAAAATTACTAATTTTCAAAAGAACTCCAATTATTCTAAAAGGAATTTCAGTAATCGCAGATAATTCCAGTAATTTCAATATTTCAGTATTTCTACTGCTTTTAGATTAATTCCTATAATTACAAATTACTTCTTGTAATTCAAAAATATTTTCTCTAATTCTAAATTAGAGTTTTCTAGGTTTATAATCTCATATTCACATTCAAAAGATTGAGTCCGGAATAATGGAACTTTTGACATATTTCAAAATGATTTTAGTCCAATGCAAATTTAAGAACTTTTATGATAAAATATAAAGATATACTTTTATTCTATTATTATTCACAAAGTTATAGTTTATAAAACGAGCAGAGCGAGAGGAAAATTATACTTAGTCTTTACTCACGAGGTAATTTTGTTATCTCATCATTACGTACTACCTAGACATTATTAGGTTAACTTAAAAAAATTGTGTAAAAGTATTCTATCAGTAATTAGAAAGAAAAAAAATCCAGCAATTCACGAAAAATTCAATTACTTAATTAATTCCATTAATTACAAGCAATCCCAACATAATTTTTATAATTCCAAATAATTCCAAGCAATTTCGATTAATTTTTGATTTTTTTTAACTATTACCTTAAAAAATACAGAATTGCAATTGTATGTATAACAAGGTACAATCTGACAATAAGTATTTTTGTCTAAAAAAAAAGTAAAATCACTGAAATTTTATTGCTGGTAGGTACATTATGAATAAATAATTAGAAATAGACAAAATCAAGAACCAGGCTCAAAATTTCTGTTTCCTGTTTGTCTTGTGCAAAATTGTAAAAACCTATAATGTCATATTAGAATAAAAAGTGCAAATTTTGTCTAATTTAATAATCTGAACACGTAAATATAGAACTATTCTCCCATGTCTTAATAAAAGCATTAATTTTTGTTGAAAGAAAAACATGGGTATTGTAGCCATGCAATGTGTCAATTGTCATGGCCTTCAGTGAGGTTTTTTTCTCAGTTTAACGAACAAAAAATTGGGAACACATGTGGTTCAAAAGTGTAGTAAACCGGGAAATAAATGATAATTTGCCATATGAGCACAGAAGTGTTAAATTTTGTTTTTTAAATATTTCATTTTCATTCTCATGATTTTCCAAAACCTGCAATTTTATGCTAAAGAGCTGCTTAATACTTACTAATTTCAGTCCCTACGCTATTATTTTCTTAAAAGTTTAATTATTCAGGAAATGCAATTTACATTTTGTAAGTGAAATACACATTAATACTTTACGTAGTTTACCAATTGAAAAAAGTTATGTGTTAGGTATACATACAGGTTTTTATTAATGAAGTTTTACTTATTCAAGCTTTTAATTAGATAAATAAATTATATGCCGATGTTAAACTGTTAATTTATAGCGATTTATTTGCATTTTCTTGATTTGTATACACAAGACGTGCCAAATTTTAATTTACGTGAACCATTAATTTGAAATTAAGTTTCTTACCACTCTCCTAGCATTTAAGAGCTAATACATACAGGCTGTTTCCTTAGTATTGCAATAATTGCAAAAATAACGCTCATTTGTTAAAAAAATTAAAATCTATTAGTTCCTCCACTTTATTTATTAGTGTTATTTTTTGATGTAGAATATGTGGTTGCAATTTTTCGTAATATTATGAAAACACTCTGTATATACTGCTCAAAACAACGGATAATTTTATTGATATACAAGTAAATTAATTACAAGTCAAACTTATATTTATGCATCATCAAACCCAGCATTAGTATTTTTTACACTAAAAAAGAGAAATAAATTTTCAATGCTGTGTGCGAATGTCATGCAACAGTTAACATTGTTCTTTGAAACCTTGGTAATTTTTGTTGATTATCAAAAAAAAATCAAGTGTTTTTGAAGTTTTTTCCTAAAAAGACAGAAATTAGAAAAATCGTTTAGATGTTGATTTTTGCAAAGTATTTTCCGATTATATTTGCCAATTGATTAGTAATCAGAAACGTCCTTCAGTCTGTTCTCTTCGAAATGACAATACGAGGTGTGTTGGATAGTTTGATTAGGTACAAGCATTAGATTATTCCGTTTTCAATGTCAAAATTTACCATGTCAAAACGTTCAATGTTATTTTTAACAAAAGCACAATCGCCTCAACCCATTGGTACCATCACATGGTTACAATCAATGGTGCTTTAATATGCACCAATTTATAAAAATACAGCAACTCTCAGAATAAGAAGGGAAAAAGTGTTAAAATTCTACTATCTGTAGTATTTCAATATGAGATAAGCCTATTTGTTGTTTTGACAAAGGAACATTAAGTATTTTATTTGATTTTGCATTAATTTCATCTCGAAATACTTTTGTTAGTACTTGTGATAATAATAGTTTTAAATAATAATAATATTTTAAATATACATAGTGCGCCAGAATTCGCGCCCCAGAGAAAAATGCCACATTTGTTCAGTGTTAACAGCTCAAAACAATTAAATTCACTAGATCTGAGCTGAAAAGTTACCAGATTTACTCCTATTTTCACCAGATTACAAGATTATATCATTTAAAGTTATTTAACACTGTCGAAGATTCACGTTTTTTACATAAATCTGCTCAAAAACTTGCTAAACGCACAAAAAAATAAAAAAATGTTATTTTATTTATTCTAATTCTATAATTTTTTGGCTAGTCTTTAATTAAATTTTGCGAAACACCGAGTGACAAAAAATCTATTGGCTGAATTATTGGTAATCTTTCTAAATTTTTATATCTGAATGTTTTAAGTGACGGCTAAATCAGCAATCGGCCGTCGCAAATCAATGATAATTGCCTATAAAAGTTTGAATTTGAAAGCCAAGGTTGCCAAATTAATTTTTTTTAACACCAAACCAAAAACATGTCTAAAAAAAATAATTACTCAATTTGATGTTTTTTTGGTTTATTTTAGCAAAATCTTGCAATTAACACTATTTTCGACCAAATTTTGGGTTTTTCGTCCTATTATTTTGACAAAATTTTACTCAAAATGAGCTAAATCGAATGAAACAAACGAAATAACATCAATTTAGATTTATTTTTGTTGTGTTTAAGCATGTTTTGACAATATCCTGCAAAATAAATGACTCTCTGGTCATGAACTAAATCGAGCTAAAATGATTCCAATCTAATTTTCTAATTTTGTCAGTTTTTACAAAAATTTGAATGTATTTTAAAAACGTGCTGAAACACTCTAAAAATGCAAAAATAACGCCAGTTGTGGCCTAATTTAATAAATTTTTGGTTTGTTTTTAACGAAATTTAGCAAAAGCGTTCTGTTTCTGGCTAAAAACGCACTAAAACGCTCAGAAATGGAAAAAATAATGTACTTTTTGGCCCATTTTAACGATGTTTTTACCTTGTTGAGTGAAATATCATTTAGAAAAACAACTTTTCTCGATTTTTTAACTTGTTTTTGAGAAAATTCAGCAATTGAGTTTCTGATTGGCTAAAAAACGTGCAAATTGCGCAAAAAAAAAATCATCATTTTTGACTGAATTTATGATATCAATAATTAAAAAAGTTAATTTTACTAACATTTGGGCGAATACTCGATTAAAATTTTTTTTCAAAATACATTAATTTTCTGTTGCAACTACAGTCAGGTTTCTAAAAAAAATAATCAGAAATTAGAATTTTTACACAAGTTTTCACCAAATCTTAAGCTAGTATAAAAATCACCAAATCTAATGAAATTTCATCAGACCTGGCAACACTGCAATTGTTGACACAATTTAGTTTCTTCTGCTGCCAACATAGACACAACCCACACACTAGAAGTGGCGGGCTAGGGGCTGCCAACTTTGCAATTAATTAAATGGCCACAATGAATTAATCGCGACTTTACAGTATTATCAGTATCTTTAGACATAAAAAATGTCAAATGTCAAATTTTTTTGACAGATAGTTTTTAGTTTTTTTTCATGTTTCTGGTATCTTATCTTATTTGAATTTTTTTTCTGGGGCGCGTGTCACACCCTGTATTTACATTAGTGTAATAATACCAATCGATGTTTACCCACCTCTAATCCATTATTGCCCTTGGTCAATAATGAAATTGATTATTGACCATTGGGAGAGAAAAACAATTTTACCACCTTTCAACAAACTAAATAATAAGTAATTTACTATTTTTTGCAAATTTAATTGTTTTTTTTTAATTTGGTGCGTGCGCATGACATTTATCGTAGGTGTTTCACAACTCCGGTACGGTTGAAAGCATTCTGCCCCCGGAGACCGGTTTCAGTTTGCCAGACTGAGCGCTAAACTTTCTCCAAACTGCGAGTTCTTCCGGGATTGGGACATAGTGTATTGTATCTCGTTTCGATTCTTGAAACTTTCAAATACTCCGCTGCGTAAATAATTAAAAATTTCAATCAATTGAGCTTTTGGTAAACATTTTTAATAATCGGTCTGGAATTACGAGTTGATAAGGTAATTGCAGAGGCTATGTAGAGCCGGATTAAACAACTTATTGTAATATATGACTTTCCCATAAGATACATATCTCAGCTTTTTTACGACAATAACAATAATCACATCGATCACAGCAAATTATATACGATACTAAGAAAATATTGTACAACACAGGAAATAACATATTATGGACATCCTCGACTTCTGAATACGTAATTTTTATTTATTTTTTTTTAATACAAGAGATCGTTTTAAGTCAAACACGAAACCTAACATGTTTACCGTAAAAATAAAACCTGGCCCGGAAGAAAAACTAAACTGGAAGCGAAAGTTCCAAATTTTACTAACCAGTTCGGTTCGTGTTCACCAAAACAAATATTAACTGCTGCTTAAACAGAACTTTTACTTTTTATGATAAATTACTCTTAGATTCGCTTTCGGCTGCTAATTACCATCAGTGTTCTTGTACAATTTTCATGCGTGTCTCAGAATGACAAATTTGACTTTTGGTGTGTTTTGTCATTTTTATTATTTATTTTTTTTTTATCATTTTTTGATCGAAATACAAATGAGACGCTTTTATTTTGGCTAAAATCGTCTAGAGTCAATGAATTTGGAAAAGGAAAGTTGGCTTTCCTCGGGATTGGTCCACCTAAAAAACGATACAAGTTTACACAACTTCCTGTACTAAAGTTTCCAGTTTTTTGCACTTGGGTGTAAGTGGGTACACCTTTTTGTAGTATACTTTACTTTTTCAAAGAAACATGGAAAAATTGGGTGGTAAAAGTGGTCGCTGTTGCATAATTCTAAAATGCGGAAAGAATTCACAAAAATTGTTAATTAGGACTGAGTTAATTAAAAAAAAATGTTCAGTTTTCTTTCTTGGTTATAGGATTTCAATTAAGACAACTGACATACATATAATTCAAGAAAACATGGTCGTTAGTGAGAAAATAATTTTATTATCTAATAACATTATGTATATGAAATCAACTTGTGCATAATTTACACATTCACACCATTTTCACTATAACTTGGCTAGTAAGAATTTCCGTTTAGATTTTTTCAAAATATGCCATTTCACATAGGAAGTGAGCTGTTTTAGAATAAAACAAAAGTCACACAAACAAAACAAATGCGCTATCCATTCGCTTATTCTCTAATTAATTAAATCAAATTAAATTTTTGTATTTGTTTTGACTCATTTTTTTCAGAAATGAAAACTAAATATGTAATGTTTTTAATTTTAGTTTGTTTTTGCTGTTAACGAGTGTAGATCACTTTTATGTGTTGACTTATTATTTTTTTCTACGCTTCATTGACACTTGTTTTTTTAATGATTTGCACTTAATTTTTTAGCAAGATATACGAGTAGGTACATATCTTTTTAAAAAAAGTGTGTCAAAAACGAATTGATGAATGATAAAAGATTAAAATTTTCGATTTTTGTTTTGTTTTTGAATTCTGCAATTTTTTTAAATAGCAACTCATTATTAAATCTTTTTTTATAAAAGCTATGATCTAAGGTCTAAGAATTACAACTATGTATTCACATAGAAAAAATACTAAAGTAGTCCAAAATAGTCCGTAAAGTAGTAGTTTTCAGGACTCATATGTCACTAAAATTGCCAAGATAGTCCAAAGTGTGCATAGGTTTTATAATTTAAAAATTTATGGTTTTAGAGAAAAAATAACGCACTATGAGTATAGCAATTTTTTAAAAGTCATAGAATATGGTTATTCGTCAATTTATATGTATTTATTTATTAACTATTAATAGAAGTAGAAATCAAGTTTACAATTTTACTAAATTTAAGAGGATATTAAAAATATTTTGAAAGTGTTTTATGTTTCAATGATTGAAGATGAGTAAAAAATTTAAAGGATGGTTATTACTTAATATACAGGGTGTTAAAAAATATTGTAAAATATTTTAGGAGGTAATGGATGGACTGAAACAAAAGGAGATATTGAAGATTATTCGTTTTTTGAAACATTTATTTTCATTCTGTTCAAACAACAAAGAGTAGCTTCTAGTAAAAGTTCTAAAAAAAAACAAATTACAATCTTTTTTTAACACCCGATATAAATGTCGTCGTTTATAGTGTTGCAGGTAATTATAGTAGTTATTGTTTATCTACGAGTAGATATTATGAATGATAATGTGTAATAATCAAAAGACAAATGAATGAGTTTCCAGACTTCTATTGAAGAGAGACGTTTTAATAATATTTTTGATAGGATTGTAAAAAAAATTGAGTTTTTAAATCAAGAACCTGATTTTTTAATACTTTATTGAAATAGAAATAAATAAAAAAAAAAGTTAAAATTTCTCAAAAAATCATAAACTTCATTCTGGTAGTGCTAGTAGTTGAAATTTCTACTCAAATGATTGATTAATCGAAAAGATGACTGGCAAAATCACTTAAATTTTTATTCACAATGAGTGGTTTAAAAAATCATCGATTTACTGCTGTCTTAGTTTTCTAAAGTTTGAACAATTAAAAGACAATTAGAGGAGAGAAAATATTTAAATAGAATGAGAAAATTGTTGATTAATTTTTGTGTGGCAGATATTAGCTTAGGGTCTAATATGGGAGAATATCTTCCACTTATGGTCACCAAACTGGTTGTAGAAAAATATTAGCATCTCTTCTTTCACGGCTAACAACTTTTTATATATCGAACGAATGAAACAATCCAAGCGATTGTTTCGTTTTTTGATGCAAATTATTAGGTGGGATACTCACTTCACATAAAATCCTTTCCTCCCAACAAGGAATAAAGTGATGCTTTATTCTCTGGTTTTTATCTAAAAAAATTCTGGTTCTTTACTACCTCGGGCATAAAATAAACTGGATTTGAATGAATTGAATATTTTAAGTGCTTTTTGATTTAAATAACCGATTTTTACTCCTAAATTACAATTCAATGAACTGAATATTTTGATTTATGACAAATTTATTATTTTTTGTTATTAATAATTTAGTCTATTGGGAGAAAAATTTTGTATAAATTTCTAGAATATGTCCTTCGCTCTTTTCTTGTTTATTTCTTTGAAATAAATATTAGTTTCTTTATGATTTTGGTTACTAACACTTGGATCTTCAAGTTTAAGAATTTCTGGCAATCACAATAGAGTGAACACATTGTTTAATGAGTGTTCATTGTGGCTCGTCTGCGGAGAAAGTAAAATTAATAATTTTCTACACACGCTGAAAGTGTTACAGTCGACGCATCGCAGGACACAAATGAAGTAACTCTTGCACAATTCACTTTCTGTCTCACCTTTTTTCTAATATTCACACCGAGACTCATTGTTTGGTAATAATTAAGCGCTCAACTGTGAAAAATGCATGAATTAGCTTTACTTATCTTCCTTAATCGAAATTTGGTGGTTTTGATTTGATCGACTTGGTGAACCACAGCACTATCTTCATGAAGAAACTAAGACTTTTGAAAGGAATTGGATTTTAAACTAAATTACGAGGTGAACAAAAAATAATAAATAATGTGATCCTGAATTTTTTTTAAATGTATTAAAATTTTTGAGATAAAAATTGAATAAAATGTAGAGTTGTAATTTTTAGATGATAGCCTTTGTAAGAAAAAGAATTTTTTTTTGCAGAATTCAAGAACAAAAAAAATCGAAAAACTTCTCTAAAAACGGCACTTCATCATTTATCATTTAGTTAAAAAAAATAGTTTAGGCAGACAACTTTTGGTTTCATACTTTCTGTTCACCTGGTATTATTTTTAATGTTGTCAATGCCACTGTGTTTTATCGTCAGTGTCCTTTTTTGGATTTTTTAATTATAAACAACAATTACCAAACGTGTCAATAAAAGATTAGCAAAATTTTTGACGCTCGTACATTCTAAGTTTTTTTCTTTTATAGTTTCAAGATTAATGCTTTGTGTTGAAAGAAATTGTACATACTCGAGACGCGTCTCTAAATTTATTAATTTTGATATTGAATTTTTTTTTTTTTTTTGGGGAAAAAATAAATATTTTTTTTTTGTTAAATGCATAAAACAACACTTTTCTTAAAAACAGCATAAAAAAGTAAAATAGGAAAAATAGTATGCCTTCTGCAACTCGTAGTTTAATTTACAGCCTATAAAATTGTATACTCGTATACTATGAGCAATTGCCTAAAACAAGAATTTGTATATTTTTTCATAAAATTTTGAAAATTTAATTTTTATAGCATCTTTATTATCAACAAAAAAAAATAAATTTTGCACATTGGGAATCCACTTTGCTCTACTTTCTTTATGTATGTTGGTTATATAGGGTGTTCAGTATAGGTTTGATACTGATTTTTACTGTTAAAATTGAACTGTATATTTTAACAAGTTATTTAATATTATTTGACAAATTTGTAGTTTTCTTATGTTATTATTAATTTACTCGGTTGGGAGAAAATTTTTTATGCATCTCTGGAGTAAACATTGTCAATTCCTCGAATTTTCTCTTTATTCTCGGAATTAAAATAGTTGTTTATTCTCTTGATAAATAAATAAATATTATTACTAACCGCTTTACTTTGATTGATATAACTTGTAGTACCTATGGTATAAAATTGTATTGAACACATTGTCTTAAAATCGTCGTACTAGAAACTAGTTTCGAACATTTTTTGTCTATGCTTTTATTTTTACGGTTGCTCTCTATCAATTATGCCACATAAATTTGGTGAAAGTTAACTATTAACAATTATAACAGAAAAAATTACCAAATTGCCATGAAAAATTTTATTACCTTGTGCCAAGTTTTTACAACTTTTTATTGAAATACCATTGTGGGTAATTTCGTATTAAAATGAGATGTAAATAGTGAATAATAAAATAGTTAATACTCAAGATTTGTATTAAACTTTTTAACCGGAGATTTTTATTAATAAATATTAATAAATCAGAAATAAATTTTTATTAAAAAGTTGTATAAAATGGCATTTCAATAAATAATTTTTCAATAGGTATACAAAAGGGTATATTTTATAAATGTGTCTGAAGGATGGTGTTTTTTTGAGAGTTTTTACTGCACGCCATTTTTCTATAGTTGTCAATCGTATGTTAATTTGACGTTCACATGTTAGGAGAGCAAAAATGTTATTTTTTTCAATGAGAAATAATATTTTTTTTGTATATGCTTCTGAAATAGCTGTTTTAGGGATTCATTTGAGTCCCTAAAATGAGTTTAAATGGTCATTTTAGGTACTCAGTCCCCAAAAACAGTTGTCAATTTGGTTACTGCGTTGGCAAAATTTTTTTATTAGTAAGCGATGTGAATACGCTTTTTGGGAGCTTTAACAAAAAATGTTGTTTGTAACACGTATCTAAAACGTTTTGCGGACTTATCTGCTATTCCAGACTCGATAGGATACCAGGAACATGGAAAAAATGTTTAAAAAATTCTATCAAAAAATTTTAACATTTGATATTTTTATGTCTATTTAATGATACTGATGATTTTGTATATGTTTTTTAATAATTATTTAGTAAAAGTGCTAATAAAAGTCACAAATAACATTGAACCGAGTTACAATTTAAGATGCAGCTTCCTTGTTTCCTCTTCTAATAGCCTATAGCAAAAAAACTTTGAAAAATTATTTTTCCAACAGAAATAAATAGTTAAAGTGCAACATTTAAATTCTCATAACTATAGATAGAACTTTTTTTAAACATTTTTTCCATGTTCCTGGTATCTTGCCTTACATGGCATCTTACTCTGGGGCGTCAGTTTTGGCGCAAGGCATTTTAAAAATACGAATTGACTTTAATTCTTCGGATATGAAAAATGTTTAATGTAGTTTTTATTGCAAACATTGCCTTCAGTTTGTAGAACTGTTCAAGTTCCAATTAATGGTAGCAGTAATAATGATTTCCTTTTCAAGCTGCACTGGTGAAAGTTTTGCATAGGCTGCCGAAAATTATTGTCGCATGTGTTATGTGTGAATGTTGCTGAATAATGTTTTAAGTCTTTATCTCGATGGCGATTATATCAGAAAATTTAAAAAAATGACTTGCCTACTTTATCACCTAGACTTTCCCTCGTTTTTTTTTCTATTTTTTTGCATTTTATTTTATTTGTTTTTTGCACTCATGACCCAACAATCTGTTGTAAGTTGAACATTTAGTAAGACTGATTGACGCTAAATTACGTCACCTTAAAGATGGAATTGCCTGTGAACGTTGTTTGCTGTGTTAAACAGGAAGACCTCTTCGTATAAGTCAAATTATTGTAATTATGTTGGGCACGTCAGTACTTTCGTTTTCACTCGATGACTGGTTCAGTGGGACAACATTTGCGTTTTCTGTGCCACGATGTTCAATGAAAGTGAGATCGCACGCTATAATAACACGAAGAATGCAGATTTAGACTTTCATATAACAGATTCCACATTTCACGTAATCGATTCATTTAATTCAATATATTATGAGAGTTTTTTTTCTTTGTTACAGGTACGTTGCAGAATGCAGTTTACACTCTTTAACAAAGATGTGAGTATGAACCAGTCCTTAAATATTTGTCTTTTATTTCAACCTTGGTTCCTGGTTGGCACGTTCTGTAAAATTACATTACCCGCAGCGAAACCACACTGATGTACACTTGAACATGACTTCGTGATTATTTTCCAGGTAAAACCACAACTTGGTATTACGAGCAATTAACAAATGGATTTTTTTAAATACAATGCGGATATTTTTTAAAGAAAATTCATTTGCGTCTGGTGGATTGGCTAACAATAACTCCCACGTTAGCTTTTTTATGTTTATTATGATAGCTAAATTAGTGAAATACGTAATGCAAGCCATAATCATATACACATAATAGAAAACTCTTTTCATTTTATGTCATGTGAATACAAACGTGTCTGATTGTGGTTTTTTAAAAGGATCAAACCACCTGACTGCTTTTCTCATAAACTGTCTTGCCAATCTGCATATTGCAACAGTTTTTATAAAATTATTTTATAATTGTCGCATTTTAAACAGGCTACTTCATGAAAACAAGTTTCTAATAAATTGTGAAACAATATTATAATTTTTTTGGAGATCTATTTTTGGATAATTTTTATTTTATGTATTTATTTTTAGGTTTAGACTTAGGGACTAGGGAATTGCGAATTTTATAAAGAACTAGTTGCCATAAATGACTTATGAAACAAGTTTTTTATGCTATTTTTTTCTATTTTTGTACTTTTTTAACATAAAACTCAATTTTTCAAACTGTTACCCTAATAAGGTGGTGGTTGGTAAATAATAAATGTTACAAAGTTTGAAAAATTCAATTTTCGAAGTGTCAAGTCTCGAACATTTTTCAAAATTTACAATTATTACTGCTAATATTTTATGCACACCACCTGAAATAAGAGAAATCGCTCAAAACGCCGCTGAAAATCACCATTACCAACCTCTAGAAAGTAAATTGTACTAGTGTATTTTAGCACCCGAATTGGTGTTGAAATGGCTCATTAAAACATCAGTTTTGGTATCGAAATAAGCTTTCTTTCAGACCCAAAATAGAAAAATTCATTTGTAACACTATTGTAACGTAATATTACTAATATTGGAATTACCAACAAATTAGTAATAGTAGATCACATGTCAGTCGGAAAATATATGACATTTCCACTGAGGTTTCTATACTATTTTATTCACAATCAGAAAGTAGGAATAATGAAATCACTTTTCATGTGAAACTTCATTTAACAGATGATATGATATATCAGGTTCAAGTTGGGAAGTGGTCACTTCCTTATCAGTGGATATGTAATATGATGTATGATAATGCAGGTTTGGAAATGGCCACTTCCTAACCTAAACTGTCATACATGTGTTATGTTTTTCAAAATTATCGCTAACACGCCTTTGTAATGAAGCATTTCCCACCTCGGTATATAATCTACTATGATTCACAATGACATTTCTTTAAATAGTAAAATATCTGTTTTCTGTCAAAGTTAATACATGGACATAGTTTCCGGCAAATAAATTGAATTTTTGACATTTGTCGTTACTTCCCGACCACGAGATGTAATGACAAATTTCCCCACTTTGAAAAAGGTTATAAATCGGAAATATTTATGTAAGAGAGTTTTTGAAAATATAGCATAGTTGTATAGAATTATTATACTGTATTAGACTTTACAGTTTTAAATTATTTATGACATTTTATATGAAAAAGGAGTTAAAAAATCCAAATTCTTCAAGTAAATCACATGCAAGTAAATGTGTCTGGTTGTTGACACACGATAATGTTTCTTTCTCAAGAAAGTAGGAGAGTCGGCCTCGCCACTGGGTCAACAAGATACCATAGGCTATATACTCGTATACAATTGCAGCGTTACTATAAAGAAAGTGAAATTTCATACTTCCTAGTAGAGTTTGCAGCAATCACGTCCTATTCAAATCTCACTAATAGACATCAGAAACTCATCGATCTTGTTTCTCAATAGATTTTAAAACTACTCATCATTTGTGGTTTTTAATGCGACGCTTATGTCATAGAAATTGCAGCAATTATCTTCAAATTAAACTCAGAGAAAAAAACGATTATGATGGCGATGTCACTTTCTGAACTGTACCGAAATGCAAAGATTAATCTCTCAAGATTGCAAAGATTAATCTCTGTAGCGTAAATAGAAACTTGACAGCTATTATCGTTTCAATAGTAACAGATAACATGTGAACTCGAGATTTCCTCTCACAATCGCCGATTGAAATCACCGAGAACGTGCACTTAAAACTCATAATTAGTTTCAGGAAGACTAGATTAAGCAAAGAATTTATTGCGTTAACAAGACGATTGTTCACTCTGTATCTGGAATTGTATTTTTATCTACGGTTTCGTAGGTTTTTGCTTTCGCTTGTAGTGTTATTTTTCACGTTGTGACGATTTTATTAATGAGAGGTACAAATTAAATGCACGGTTTTGTGCTAAATGTCAAGAATTTGTCTTCAGTAAAAACAAATGCACTATGTGTTACATAGAAAAAAAAATTAGTACACAAAATGATAAACGCTCAGTAAAATAATAAATGTTCAGCAATACAATGATAAATAAATAAATAAATAATATTCTTGCGCAGGGCAATACATTGTTATGTAACCAAGACTGAAAATTTTAATTTTGATTAAAATTACTGAACGTTTGTTATTTTTACTGTCCCAATAGGATATTTTACCGTGCAAAAATTTATTAAATTATGATCATTCATTATAAACAAAGTCGAACTGATTACTGAACGCTTTATTACTATACCCATTAATAAGTACCGGAAGATTATTTATTATTAGAATAATATGTTAACTTTAATTTTATTACATTCTTCAAATATTTGATTATATAATTTAACCAAAATATTAATGATTCTCCTGATTTACAGAAATTGATGATTCATTAATTTAAAAAAGTGAAAGTTAATATTAATAAATTTGCCACTAGTGATAAAAACACTCACATTCAGGTATTTACTAGAAATATGGTATGTTGTTGAAATCAGCTGTAGAACTATGTACTAATAATTTTTTTTTTGTGGACTCACTCAATAATGTGTTTTTCTGCTTGTTTAGTGGTTTCTAGTGGTATAACAAATTATTATTATTCAAGAATTGATCGAATTATTGCATAAACCATTTTTATGTTTTATTCTTTAAAAAAACATTGTTTCAATTCTCTAAGTTGCTGAAGAAATTCTTTTGGAGTATTTTAAAAGAACAAAAGCAATGGAAAGTACAAAGCGTTTTTTTAAATCATTTGTCTTCAGAAAATAATAATTAATGAAAACTAAAGTGTTATAAAAAATGTGATCATGTTTTGAAAATGAAATTTTGTTTTATTTTTGAGTTATGCGATTTTTTTGTCAAAATGGCAATTTTATATAAAAAAAATTCGATAAAATGTACGTACATACATAGTTGTAATCTTTAGATTATAGCTTTTGTAAGAAAAAAATTATGCTTGCTATTTGAAAAAAATGAAAAATTTTTCTGAACTCAATCACAAAAAAATTTTGAAAAATTTTATTCTTGAGAATCGTCACATTTTTATAGTACCGGGTGACTAAATGATAGTCCTTTTTCCCTCAAATTGGTGTCAAATTTAAAATTTTAGTTTGGCAACCCTGACTTAAAAATTCAAATGTCAAACCTTTATAGGCAATTGTCATTTGTTTGCGACGGGCGACTACTGGTTTAGCCGTCACATGAAACATTCTGATATAACAAATTAGAAGAATTGCCAATAATTCAGTGTTGCCAATAGTCATTATTAATCAATTAGTTTTTTGGCAAAAAACGTTTGGTTGCATACTTTCAGTTCACCTGGTATATTATTTTGCAAAAAACATGGAAAAAAACATGAAAAAAAAGTCAGGCAACCCTTCACAAGGAGCAAATTAATTGGCTTAAAGGCCTTGTAGAGTATAACCACGCAAGTTTTTACCCGTTAAGGATGGTCGTATCAAATGTGATGTTACGCAATATGCCCGTTATGGTGTAAAATATTCAAAAATATGCACCTTATCCGGTCGATAATTATAACGCATCTTGAGTTGAGAGAAACTGATCGATCGCGTGTTTAATCTGAATGTTATATAATATGACACTATAATTTTATTGTTAATAAAATTCGCATCTGCATGATACAGGAAGACATCAAATATCAACACAGCAGGCTGAAGTTGTCTCGGCGTGACTTGTTTGGACGCCATTGATTCCATCAATGTTGCCAGCTCAAAAAAATTAAATTCACAAGATCACAATTCACAAGAGTTGAAAAAAGTTTACTGTTTTTATATAAACTGAGTGGTGAAAGCCTAAGAGTTAGGTAAAATCTAATATAATCTTTTTTTACTTTAATTTAGTGATTTTTAATTCGGTATGGCAAGTTTTAAACTAAAAAATCTGTTTAAACGCTTGAAAAAGACAGAAATGACATCATTTTCGGCCTAATTCTGTGATTTTTTTAGATTGTTTTTAACAAAATGTTACAAAATAATTGCATTTTTAGCCAAAAAACGTACTACAACACTGGGGAAATGTAAAAATAATTTAATTTGTTGATTTTTGGGTTGTCTTAGTGAAGTTTTGTGAAAAACCAGAGATTTTATTTCAAAAACGTGTTTAAGAGCATTTTCGACCAAATTTTGTGGTTTCTCGGCTTATTTTTGTCTTATTTTTACCCAAAAATTAGTTTTTGAGTATTTTAATTTTGTAATTTGTTAAACTGTTTAAACGAAATTGTTTGAATTTTTTGTTTTTATCCCAAAAACGTGCTTAAACACTCGAAAAAGGCAAACATAACAGCGTTTTTGGCCCATTTTGTTGAACTTTTGGTTTGTTTTTAAATTTTTGTTTTTAATAATTGTTTCAAGCTGAAAAACGTACACGCATTTAAAAAATGCAAAAGTAAATTGTCATTTTCGACCCTGTTTAGTAAAATCTTGTCAAAAAAGAAATTGAACTTTTTTTAACCAAGCTGGTTTTTCGATTTTTTTTTAGGAAATTTTTAAGCTTCTTATTGAAAAACATGGAAATTGAAAAGATGCAAAAATAGTATCATTTATTTTTGACCTAATTTACTAAATCATTAATTGGAAATGTAGTGTATTAATTGTTTGTTGGCACTAAATCACCAGATTTGGTGAAATTTCACCAGAACTGGCAACACTGCGTTCGATGGGATTTAATACTGAAAGTGGGAATTACCTAGTGTTTCATATATTTATTTTATGTCGTAATAAACAAATGCGTGGAATAGGGTTTATTTTTTTCTTCTTTTAAAATACTTTCTCAATTTGTTTCTAAAGGTGATGCACATTCTTAAGGACACCGTCAATTTAATGGTTTGCATTCATAATTAAGCCATAAGCGAGTTATTAATAATGTCTTAATTAGTGTAAAATTAAGCGCTATAATGGACTCAGTCTCTTAGACAGGACTCTCGTTTTCTAAAATTTATGAACCAAAAACAGTAATTGCAAATGTATATGTACTAACTTGTAGAAATTTTTGTTTGTTTATTTTATTTGGCGTGCAAACAGATGAAAAGGAAACTCCTATTGAGCAGATGTGATGCAAGCGCGAATTCGAGTGAAAGTAAATAATTATTTTATGAATTTGCTACTTACTGTCTGATCATATGTACGATTATTCGCATTTTATTGTGCATTTCAATTAGAATTTTACACGTGAAATATTGCATGACAAATAAGACTGGACATTTTCGCAGTAATAATTGGAATTCATTCGAAGCTTATTTAATATTCGTCGCTTGTAGACACTGAAAATTGTTAAACATATCACGAGACTCACATAAAAAATTGTTTCGGAGTAATCCGTTTCTACATCTTCTAATACTTCTTTAGGAATAAACTTTATATGAAATTCCTGAAGCGTACTTTTCAATAAAATGATAGTTACAAGTAATTGCAGTTTTATGGTCTTGGAATAGCATCATTTCCAATGTAATGTAAGTGCATTGCTGTCAAGGTTTTTATTTTTCAATGCTTTCTTTTATCTTTTATGTTACAAGTATTATGGAATAGTGGGAATGCGTTTTGAATATTAAAATAAAAGTCGACTTGTTGAATCTCTTTCTCCCAAGTTGGAATTTTTAAAACAAATCATTTACTTTACCATGTGCAACGTAATAAAGCAATAATGTTATTAATTTGTCATATACAGAGTGATCCTGAAATACATGACACTATTTAAACCTATAAATCTTGAAGGTATTATAAGAGAAATCGTTATAAAAATTTACTCTCAAAAAGTGACTCACCGTTGATGTAAAATAAATAATTCAGGGAGACAGTGTCGCCAGCCCAAAAAATAGAATTCACCATATCCAAATTGAAAAAGTTGCCAAATTTCCACCTATTTTCATCAGATTATAAGATCACAATCTAATCTTTCCAATAATGTGTTTTTGTTTACATAAATTGAGTGGTTAAAATATAAGTTGGTAAAAACAAGCTAAAATAATATCAATTTCGATATAATTAGATACTTTATCGCAAGTTTTAACAAATTTTAAATTTTACAAAATAATTGTGTTTCTATCTGAAAAATGTGCTAAGATACTAGAAAAAGCTAAAATAATGTCGTTTTCGACCAAATTAAGAAATTTTTCAACCTTGTAGAAAAATTAAGAAAACAATAATTTTTACAAATTTATTAATTTTTTTGACTTATTTTTCAAAAATTTGGCGAAATAATTGAGTTTTTGGTTGAAGAACGTGCAACATGATTGAAAATGCAAGAAATAGTGTAATTTTAATGTATTTTCTAACTTTAATCCGAAAAAACTGTAATTTTAGTTCAAAAACGTGCTCAAAGTTTTGAAGTAAGTAAAAAAAGCACCATTTTCGACCAAATTTTCAACTAAATATTGCCAAAAAACTTTTCAATTGACTTTAAACAAACAAAATAACATCAATTTCAATTTATTTTTATGATTTTTAAACGGGTTTTGAAAAGATCTTGCAAAATAAGTCTCTGGTTCATAAACCTACCAAATATAGCGAGACAAGCCAAAAAAAGGTTTATTTCGATAAAATTGGGTAATATTTTAAGCAAAATTGAAAAAAAAGTTGAAAGACGTTCTTCAACACATGGAAAAGACAAAACTAACACTATTTCTGGCGTAATTTAGTAAATTTGTGGCTTGTTTCAAACAAAATTTTACGAAGTAATTGCTTTTCTCTCTGAAAATGTGTTAAAACACTCGAAAAATCTAAAATAATATTGTTTTAGACCAAATTAAGCGATTTTCCAACCGTTTAGAAAAAAAAACAAAACATTGTTTTTTATTGATTTATTAGAGATTTTTTGTCTAATATAAATAATTGAGTTCTTGACAGAAAAAAATGCAAAATGTTTGAATATTGCCTAATTTAGTAGATAAGCATTTGGCAAAAATTAGGTCAAAATTTAATGTAGGTATTTTTTTTTTTGACAACTTTAACTTGATATGGTAAAATAGACAAAAGTCGGAGTTTTTAGCTTAAAAATCTGCATAAACACTCGAAAAATGCAGAAAGGACATCATTCTCCGCCTAATTGTGTGATGTTTTGGCTAGTTTTTAACAAAATTTTGCAAAATAATTAAGTTTTTAGCTAAAAAAAACGTGTTAAAGTGCTCCAGAAATGTAAAAATTATATAATTTGCAATTTTAATTTGTTGATTTTTGGTTGTTTTAGCGAAATCTTTCAAGAAAACCTGAGATTTTAGTACAAAAACGTGCTTAGAAGCATTTTCAACTCAATTTTGTAGTTTCTCTGCTTATTTTTGTTTTAAATTAGCTCAAAAATCAGTTAAATCGAGTAAAACAAATTAAAATGATATTAATATCATTTCTTTTTGTTATTTTTGGGAGTGTTTGGACAAGATTTGGTTAAACACTTGAAAGAGGAAAAAATAACATAATTTTTAGACTATTTTGTTGAATGTTTGGCTTGACTTTAACGAAATTTAGCGAAATAATTGTGTTTCTAACTGAAAAAGGCAAAAATAAATTGTCATTTTTGACCCTGTGTAGTATAATTTTATAAATTTTCAACTTTTTCAATTTTTTTTGAGAAAATTTGGTGAAATCAAGTTTTTGGTTGAAAAACGTGGAAAATGATCACCAGATCTGATGGAATTTACCAAACCTGGCAACACTGCAGGGAGGTACGATAAATTTTGACCGTCGAGACCGGGATGGAAAAGGGAAATTTAAATTTTTTGGATCTTACATTTTATCGACATGATTACTTAGTTTTATAATTTTTTTTTCATACAAGAGTGTACTTATTTGTTTAATTACTTTGTGTTTTTGCTGTACTTATAATTCAATTACTTTCATAATTTTTTGTGGTCATTAATAAATTTCGATTTTTAAATCTCGTCCAAATTATGTTAGCGAAGCGTATCGAAAGTGTCGAAATCCGAAAAGTGTGGTTTCCGAACTTTCTACCTGCGAGTAGGCACTCGTATATGCACCACGTTTAAAGTAGAAAAAATTTAATTAACGCCACCACACGTAGTTTTCCGGAAAAAGTCAAGATTACTACATGTCGCAGTTCTGCTTTTGGTAGGTATAAACGGGGCCACCAGAATCGATGTATTTGCTTTTTCCTTGTGAAAGTGAGAGTTGTTTCTTCTCTTTCTTGGTAACGTTGAGTGAAATTTACCGTGGCGTTTTACACGTGTACGCACAACAAGCCCGGAGACCAGATTTACGAAATGTTGCCTCATTTTTGAACTGGAAAGATCACTTCCGTTCACTTTTAATAATTATTTTTAATTGCGATTTTCTTGTTACCGGGGACTCACAGAGACCCATTGTGAGTGGGTGGGGGGATTACAACACATCCGTGTGAGCACGCGAATGCATTAGAGTGCAACAAACAGGAAATGCATTGCATCGAGACAGCGGCCGCCTGCTCTACTCTACTGATCTAGTCGCTTGGGGTTTCCTTTTCCTTAATGCTCTTCCTTCATTGCTTATTTAGGAACATTTGACGCGAAACTGCTTTCCGACGCCATAAAAATATTGGGAAATTCATAAAATGCATAAAAAACAATGACAACTAATCTTCATGACTTCATTGCTTGTAAACAAAATATTAAAAATGCATAATAGTTATTTATGTGTCAAGAGAATAAACAACTATTTTAATCCCAGAAGTGAATGAAGAGAGCCGAGGGCATTTTCATTCTAGAGATGCAAAACTTTCCTCCTAAATAACAAAAAAAAAAATTCAGTTTATCTAATTGCAATTTTAAGAGTAAAAGTCGGTATTTCATTTATTTTATTCCTGAGGGAATAAAATACCAGATTATTAGACAAAAACGAAGGAATAAATCTTTACTTTATTCCCTAAGGATCTTAATCGAATTCATTTTTAATATTAGAACTTTCACTCGCTACGCTCGTTCCGAAAGTTCCCTATACACAAAATTTGGCATTTTTTCAATGTATCATAATTAATTAATTAACCTTTCTACGAGTACAGATTTATCAACAAAAAATTACCACCTAGGATTTGAATTTTTTCATGTTGTTTGTAACTATAATTTTTAGAAGTAATTTTGATTGCCTAAGGTTGGTGACTCCTTGTTGACATATTCTGTCAACCTACTGTCAACTATCAATTGAGATATTCATATAAGCTGACTTAACCCACGACTTAACCTAAATTTTTGACAATAGTTACGAAACAAACCTAACCAAATTTATGGCAACCTAGTAACGAATATCCCTAAATCCTAGGCAGTAATTTCTTGTTGATACGACAATATTTTTGTTAACTCAATAAATTAAGATATTTCTATTTTTACCCATTTTAAATAACTTTTGTATTTAACATTTTAAAGGTTGAAATCTAAACAACTCAGGTTTTCTTCTCAGAATTTACTATAAAAATTATTATGACATTTTTCAGATGTTCTAAATTTCTACACTTGCTTGATAGAAAGACGTGTGTCTTTTTGACTATTGCTTAAAATGCAAAATACATAAAGGCAACACTGAAAAATTTTGAATAATAAAATGTTATAAAGAAAATAAAAATTGTTTAAGAATTGTATTTTATTTAATTAACATAGTAAATATTACAAGGTTTGTTATCAGTTGTGATAATAAACTATTATTTGAATGAAAAAAGTTCGTACAGGTCGGTATACTTTAGATTTTATCTGTGCACTTTTCTGCTTTTGTGTTTGTGTTATTAAGACTAAAAATTTATGAAAGTGAGCAGTTTACATACATATTTAAATTTATGATTATTAAAATTTATGATATTTAATTATCCAAAACTTAGGCACCATTGAACCTTTTACCTTGGAAATAAATTTGAAATTGTTATGGCAAAGAACCGAAAAATAATTTTTGTTATAAATGATGCTGTAAAAGTCAAGGAGCGAAAATAGTAACAATCGTTAAATTTTAGTTTTATAATTTATGACCATTTTTTAGGAACTAAGTCTCAAAAATAACTTCAAGTGTGATATAAATTGTAAATTTGTGACTTTTATGAGACCAATCGTTGTACTCCTTTTAAAAAAAACATGATTCAGAAATTTCAAGGTACACTAAGGGAGTTTTCCCCTAACAACGAATAAAGAGAAGTTTTATTCTCCAGTTTTATAATGAATTAATTAATTCTTTTGACATACCGATTATCACTCTTAAAATATATTCACAATCTTTTATTTTCTAATATTTATTTTAATCTTTATTCTCTCTTATCTACTCTATTGTTCTTTTTTCTGTTTTTTTTATATTTTTTATTGTTTTTTATTTTTTTAGTCTTCTATTTCTTATTTTTTGTACACTATTTTTTAACCTCTTTTTTCTATTTTTTTCTCTTTGTTTGTTCTCTTTTATCTTTTCTCTCTTTCCTGTTGGCTGTTTACTATTCTTTGTTAATTTGTCTCTATTTTTTGTTCTCTACTTTTTATCATGTTTTTTTTATTTGTTTTTTCCTTTTTTCTTCTTTGTTTTTCTTTCTAGAGAACAGAGGACCGGAAAAATACACAAAAAAGAAAAGAAATTACAAAAGATAAAAGAGTTTTTATTTTTTTCTCTGTCTTGCATTGTTTATCTTCTATTTTCTATTATTTATTCTGTATTTTTGTCTTCCATTTTCTACTTTCTTTTATCTTTTTGTATCGTTTTTCTATTTGTTCTCTTCTCTGTTTTTTCTAATCTTCTTCCTCTTTTTTCTTTGCTGTTTACACCTTTCTGTTTACAATTCGTTGTTAACGAAAGGAATTTTTCCTTTTTTCTTCTTTGTTTTTCTTTCTAGAGAACAGAGGACTGGAAAAATACACAAAAAAGAAAAGAAATTACAAAAGATAAAGGATAGTTTTTATTTTTTTGTCTGTCTTGCATTGTTTATCTTCTATTTTCTATTAGCATTCTATTTAGCATCTTTTTTTCTATTTGTTCTCTTCTCTGTTTTTTCTTATTTTCTTTCTCTTTTTTGTTTGCTGTTTACATCTTTCTGTTTACAATTCGTTGTTATTCTGTCTCTACCTTCGGTCCTTTTTCTCTTTTTTTCATTCTTTTTCTCCCTCATTTCTGTTCTTTAATCTTTTCTCATTATTTTTTTTAACAGAGAACAAGAAAAGACAAAAAAGAAGAGGAGAAATTCACAGCTATTTGTTTCTGCTTCTTTGTTCTTTGTTTTCTAATTTCGAATTTTGTATTTTTTTACTACATTTACGTAAACGCAATTAAACTTTTCCTTGTGTTAAATCATGATATGTAGTATTTTAAATACAAAAATTACCTTCGCTCAACAGGGAATAAAATGACGCTTTATTCCCTCGTTTATTTTCTCTCTTCGGTAAACCAAACTACATTGAAAAAATGTTTTTTTGGCTACTTTCTTTTTCCTTGTACGAACCAACTCTCAAGATTTATATTGTTGATATCAGTTTGCAAACCTGCTTCGTTTTCGTCTAAAATCCACAATATGCAACTTTCTCCTTTCAACGTGCGGGTGTACTTTTTGACAGTACCAGTATTTAAATGAAGTTTTATTTGTTTCATGGTCGAAAAACTTTTATACACCTAGACGAAAACTGAAAAGTAAAATTAAAGCGAAAGTAAATTAATGTGATTTTACCACGTTATTTTGGGTACGGTTCTTTGTCTGTATGGAATTTTAACTTGCGGCCATCTACGATTTGTCTAGCCATCTGATACGTTCAACCAGTTGCTATGGGCAATATCTAGTTTTAGTTCCACAAACGAGTTTCGTAGGAAGAATTTGCGACTAGAGTTAGGAATTAGATTTTAAGAAACCCGTCGTGGATGCTTGCGCTGCGAGTTTCGTCGTTAAAAAGTCACCTTGATCTCGTGTAAGCGAGCGTTTTACTTTTTTCAATTCTTCCTCCACGTTTCCGTAAACGTACTCCTGCGTAGCAGGAAGAAAGTCGGCGGTTTTTGCGGATTTTCAACAACATTGCCTGATTATGCGTGAAATTATGTAATAATAATTTTATTATTGTTCATTACGTGAAGTGGCCGACTGTGATATAATAAACCCATATTATTTCTTTTATTGGGGCACTTATTTCCGTGTACTTAATACAAGACCATCGACCGGAACGAAGGCTTAAAACTTAGGTTTTGGGCCCGCGACTTTTTTTTTCTGTTGGCTTCCTTCTGTTATTTTAGTCTGTTGCATGTTTAGATGCTAGTTGTTGGCCTTGGAAACATCAGTTCTTTAATTACGGTTTGCCAATACGGAAATGAGGTTTTGCTTTATTTTCTGTTTTTGCCCACACTGGGTCACTCTTCAACAACTGGAATCCAGCTGAAATCTTTTTTGTTCCTACCACAACTCGATTATGTGAATTTTTAAACAACTGTAGAACAACACACTAGTCATCTTTTTCTAATATTTAAGTTTTTTCCAAATGGAATAACGTTGGCACCACTGACAAATTTATTCATGTTAATTTTGATAAAGAAAAATGGTTTTTGACTTAATTTGAAAACAATATCAGCAAATAATCATCTAAGAAAATTTAGAGATGAAGACATAAAAACGGAGACAAATTCGGTACCGCTACCAGTTTTTGGAAATTTGGGGACGAAAAGTGTGAAAAGTGTGCAAGCAAAATGGGAAAAAGTATAATATTTTAACAAAATTACAAATTCAGAGCTAGAAGACAAAAATCTGAATTCTAAAAATAAAAATATTTGTTGTTAAAAACTAATTTTAGTTTAGAGTTTTTGAAATTCCAAAATGTTTGTGTCTGGACTATAATATTTCTATACAAGACATGAGAATTACACAAAATTTTGGCCAAAATTTGTGCAAAAATCTGGAATAAAAAGTTTTGTAGATTCTAGGGTTAAGGGTTCTAGGGTTAACTTCTGAATCTAGAAAAGAAATACAATTCCTTAATTCTTAATCAAAATTTAAATAAATAATTTAATATAGGTATGTACTTATTTAAATTATAGGATTATATCAATTTCTAAAATTCTAGAATGTATCATTTTGATTTTATGAGCTTGAAAAAGTGGAATTCTGGAATAAAAAGTGTCAAAACAATCAAGTGCATAGTTGTTTAATTAAAAAAAAATTAAATAATATAAAAATTTCGTATTCAGAATAATGAGAATTTTAGAATTATTTTCATATTTATCTGAAATCTGAAATTTTAGAAAACATCTTCTGAAATTCTTGATATTACGCATATGAGCTTGAAAATTAAAAATCAAGAATCAAGTGTCAAAAATCAAGTAGGCGCTTAGTTCAAACCATAGACTTTTTCGTCTAATTCTAAAATTGTGTAAAACCTCTTCTAGATTCTAGAATCAGAACTTCTAGAAATTCTTTAATTAATAATTTAATAAAATAATATTTCCTGTTCAAAGTAGTTACAATTATAGAAATATTTTTATATCTGAAATCCCGATGTTATAGTTAAAGTTAAGTTTTCAGTTTCTGAAATTCTAAAATTAGAATGTATGTTTTTATTGGAGACTTGAGCTTAAAAAAGCATCGTTAAAATTTAAACACGATCCAGCAAACTCAAAATTTTAACATGAGAACAATGATATTTCAAAAAAAGCTGCTACCAACTTTTTCAAAAAATCGTTAAAATGATTTGATGAATGAATGACTTGTATGAAGGTCAATCACTAGTAGTGCAATTGTAAAAATTTCAAGGTAATTTTGTTTTAAATAATACACTAAACAGTAGAATTTAGATTACTATTCTAAAAATATTTCAGCTTTAGTTTTTGTGCTTCTGTTGACAACAGAGTAAGTACTCGTACAAACTTAGATTAAAACTAATTAAAATTCAGATGAACTGTCAAACACGTGTTTAGCATTAATAAAATCTTCTTTACGTTTCATTTTGTCCAGTACTCGGAACCTTTTTTCAAATAATGATCGTCTTTGGTAAATTGTATTTTAATGTGATTTTTTCTAACCTTGTTGTTAATGTCTGTTTCATCTTCCCTAGCAAATCTCTCGTATGGTGAGTCGGAGACATCTCTCCAAGGTTTATTTGCAATTATTTCTTCTAAGCATTTTAAAATTTGCTTGACCGAAACTGTCTATTCATTCTCTTTCGTCAGGATAAAAATAAAAACCTTCGTCTCACAGAGCTGATATTCGAGGTCAAAGTGAAGGTTGAAAAATGAAACTAATATCAAAAAAGTATTGGAATAAGTGAATTTGAAATTTTCTAAAGGTGCAATGTTGAGACCTTGCTAATGTCAAGGATGTAGTTGGATAAGTTTTTATTTTGTTAAATGTATTGTTACTTTTAACAAAACTTAGTGTTATTAGAAAATTTTCCAGTTTTATTATTGTACACCAGTAAATAACCAATTATTATTTACTTGCCAAGAATCGAGATTTGCATTCTTCTTATTTGTTCCGCGTTGAATTTTAATTTTCAAAGAAATAATTTTTCAAATACTGTTACATGTTTCAGCTAGATAAACAATTATTTCTCAAAATTTCGTTAAAATCAAGCCAAAAATTCAACAAAGTAATCCAAAAGCGGTGTTATTTTTGCCTTTTTCCAGTCTTTGACCACATTTTTAAGATAAAAACATAAATAATCGAAAATTTTTATTTAAACAAGCCAAAAAATTACAAAATTAAAACGAAATTGATATTATTTTTTAGCTTGTTTCGCTCGACTTAACGAGTTTTTTTGCATTTATTTTGTAAAGTCTTAGTACCCAAAAAAATCTCTAAACTTTTAAAAAATTCTTACAAAAATGCTCAAATGGAAAAAAATTCAGGATTTTTCAAGATTTCGTGCTGCAAAAGACAGTTTGGAGGCTAACGAAGTGCCCAGAAACAAATCTTTAAAATAAAATACCTTATGCTATTTTGAATGTTACTATCCACCACAACTGTGTCTTTAAATCGGCAAAAAACACAGATTTTTTTATTTTTCTTGCACCATTAGTGTTTAGTTGAGTTATTTAAAAATGAATTGTAATTTGCTATGAATAGCCTTGAATCAGGCTGCATCGGTGTGGATCTAAGAAAGCTTATGGCGTCAAACACTTAACATTTATGATTTTATACCAAGACACTTTTTATGGCAATTTGTTGTATTGTCAGGATTTTTCTGCCTTGGGCAGACAATGGTCAAGGATAATATCATTATTTAAAATAATTACTTTTGGTATTTGATTTAATTTTACTCAGATAAAGATGTGTGAGGGTGTGAAGTTTGTGTTAGAAAATAGTTGAAAGCGAATAGTATTGTATTTTCATATAAAAATTACGCGTTGCATGTTGCAAAATGCACTTGAACAAAAACAATGACATTGAAAAGACATGAATGAATTTGATTTCATCATTCTTTCTGTTTAGTGCACTAAAATTATGCACATTGTTAATTGATTCGTTAAATAAATTAAGCTGTTTTTGTCAATGACTTGTAAAGTCTATTATTCAGTATTACAACCTTTGTCGACGAAAATTTTATATCATTAAGAACTGAAAAGTCGTTAGTGTTGAGGAAACAAAGCATCTGGTTCAAGGATACACACATGCAAAATTGCTGGGAATCTAACATAAATTCCTGAACCGTGACAGGATGATGTGACATTTTCAAATGAATCGAATTTATTTTGACATAAAAAAAATTCACGGGGCAGAAATAATAATGATGATAACTTTTCTACTAGGGTTTTCCCTATTTGCAACTCATTTAGCATCTTTTATAAAGTAACCAAATTTACACTTGTAAACTTTATAATGCAATTTTAGTCAATTAGGTATCTTGGGAATTTGTCTGGTTCAGAGAAACAACAGTTTCTGGATTTACCACCTGGCGAAGATTTTCTAGGCTTTGAAAGTTTGTAGATAATTTATTTCGTTTAATTCCCACATGATTCAAGGAAACTCGTGTTTTATGAAATTAATAGTAGATACAATACATTTTTGCAAAAATTTGTGGTAACTCGCATTTATACAGGGTGTGCCAAAATTTGCAGAGAAAAATGCCATGTAGTGTGAGATACCAAGAAAATGGAAAAAATGTTAAAAAACTTCTATCTATAAAAAAAATTCAAGTTTGAGAGTTTAAATTTTGCACTTTGACTGAATTTATTTCTGTTTGAAAAGTAATTTTCCAGGTTTTTTTGCTACAGGCTAGAGGAAGCAAGGAACTGTATCCTAAATTGTAAGTCTTTTTAATTTATTTGTGGCTTTTATTGGCAAAATTTTTGTCCCTTTACTAAATCGTTATAAAAAAAAACATATACAAGATCATCAGTATTAGTAAATAGACATAAAAAATGTCAAATGTTAAAAAATAAATGTCAAAATTTTTTGAGAAAATTTTCTCTGGGGCGCAAGTTCTTTAAGTGATCAAAGCTATTGTTTAAATTAACGAATAAATTTTCTTCATTTTCTCTTTATTTTTCTATTATTTGCCTAATTTTATCTTGTTAAATATTAATTAAAATATGTTTTTTTCGTGTTTTCTTTTTTTTCAATTTTGTATTGTCATTACTTTGTTACTAGAACTTTGAAAAATTCTAGTTCTAGTTCAATAATTTGTTGTATTGTTTTTCAGGTTTACTCCACTTTTGTTTATTTACTCATATTTTCTTTGTTTTTGTATAATTTTCTGATTTTTACCTCACTTTAGTTTTCTAATTTTGTTATTTTTTGTTGCTTATTCAAGATTTGTTTATTTGAATTCAGCTTCTCAATTTTGTTTATTTTTTTCTCAATTTTTTAGCATTTGTTGTTCTTTTACTTAATTTATTTTTCGTTGCTCTTATTTTCCAACTTTTATTACATCACCAGATTTAGTGGGCTTTTTTATTTTCTAATGATTTATTTTTTTAAACTTTTTCTATTTATTTAGATGTGCCTTATTTTTTACTACATTTGTTTCTTTGCATTTTTTAATTTCTTTTTTAACAAGTAAATGGACGAATCAGTAATAAACTTATACTGGGTGGTACTAAAATATGTACAAATATTTTAACAGGTGATAAGTAGAGCTCAAAAGAAGTCAAAATAACTCAACTTGTCTTATCCGAATGTTTATAGTTTTTGAGATATAGACGGTTTTGTTCGTCGATATTTTAAATTTGGGGCGCAGCCTTAACTTCACCAATTCAAGTTCTAAACAAATATGACTTCTGAGGTTAGCTCTCTAAAATATATTACACTGTTTTTAAAAAATTGAGCCAAAATTAGCAATAACAAGAAAAAGTGTTCTCATATAAAAAAAACGAAAACGGTAAAAAGTTTGGATCCATTTTTTGTAGAAGATACTAATGAATTTCATTACTTCTAATATCACCGACTATTAGCAATGTAAACTTTGGGATAAAGTCCTCAAAAGTTTCAAACTTTGTTTATATTGCATTTTTTTTTGAATGCTAAGTGCTAAATGTTTTTCATTTATTTTTGTTTTGCTAGATTTTGTTGTAGAGTTTTTATAGAAGACCCACTATTTTTTTAATATTTGAAACTTTTTGAAATTGTTCAGTATTGTAAATGGTTGTAATGAAATCAAAAAGATAATTTAAACTGACGTATTTTAAAATATCTCCACTTTCAAAGGAAAGAGAAAAAGTATACAGATGGTCACGTCTTATTTAATTAAATATTGAACGTTGACATTTTCAACCAAAAATTGTCTTGTCCCACTTTTATACTATTTTTAGTTTTTGTCACGTTAATTATCTCCTTACCTAAAAAATATTTTTGCACACAAAACCAACCTCTTCCTTGAACACTACCCAATGGCATTTTTTTATTTGCTTTGTGTGGGCTTTACCCATATCAACAATGACTATTATTTTTCATGCTTTATAGTCAATAAGTGAGTATTAATTACATTCGAATGCAAAAACGCGGTACACGAATCTCCTCCTGTTGTGCCCACGGCTCAAATCATTCTTCGTCCCTGAACCACTCCACATGATTGACGTTAGAACAATGATTTTTGACATTCGTACTTTATAACTTAGTAATCAACGGCAGTTACTCATCGGCTAAATCACCAACGCGTTTTTATTTGAATTATTTCAAATATCAAGATCAATATTCTTACTTTCAAGCAATTTGTCTAACGTGTAGTTTTTTTTTTAAATCAGAAATCACCAACTCAAAAATTTGGTGAAAAAATTGGTAACAACTTACCTTCATAGCTAGAAGTTTTGTTTGCTTTTTGGTTTTGTCCCTAGATGGTGGATTCATTGATTATCCCCAAAAACGGATCCACCATCATCATCATTGAAAGGTATGATAGTTAAACTAGCAAGAATATAAAATACACAATAAAACCTCTTGGCATGGTGTTATAGAGCGATAAATCAAATTTATTGCATACGAGTTAGGTCTCTGTACGTTTTAGCTAGTTCAGGTGTGCCGCCCTCACAAAACCTCCTTGACCTTACTCATATCGTGGGAGGCAGGACTACCAATACATTTACTTCCTTGTATACTTCACGAAATCGATTTCTGCGGAATTTTAATCAAGAGTCTTTGTCTATGATGATGCTTTCGGCTGCTTCTTGATAGTCTCGATAATTTTTTAACTCCAAAGTGGTAAATACATACAGTTCAGTGTAGATAGTTGGTTGCAGTCAAAACATGATTCAGATTAACATAATATGTTGTTTATTAATTATTAATTATAATACTATTACGTGTCAGTTTTTGATGTGGTTCAATTAGTACTATTTTCGTGCTATTGACTCACTTAACTGATGAGCGCTTAAAGCGAATGTGATAGTAAAGATAAATTCGAATTCACCTATAACAAAGATTTTTATACTATTTACATGAAGAAAGGTGAGTCATTTTTAGAGTATTTAAATAGAAATGTCAGAATTATTATGGCATTCAAAACATGTAAAGACTGTTTTTGCACGTGGGGGAGTAGAATCCAATTTTGTTGTGTCTATGCTTATGTCAAAACTGTGACAAAAGTCAAAATCCTCTCGTTGTCAACAAATATTTTTTATTATGATTTCAAGAATGCCAGCTTTATGCTAATTTTTAAATTTTATTAAAGAATTATAGCCAATTTCGTTGTGCAAAAATAATATACAGGCTGTTCCGGCTAAACCCCATGTTAGAAAAGAAAATATTGGGAGTTCTGACAATGATTTTTATTTAAAATTGTCTTTATAACCATAATCGATTTCTTAATAATTTTGTCATTTTTGACACATAAAAGACACTTAACTGTACAAAGTTTTTTTATATTTCTAAGGCATACTTGATTTTTTCAAACTGACATTATGTTAGAAATTAGTCTTTAACCAAGCAGGGCTGAACCTCAAAAAATAAAAATTTAAATCGAGACTTTTTTATCTTTTATAAGAGTCGTTTCACCTATCCGGGGACACACTATATACTATTGGAGCGAAAAGTTTCAATTAATCTCATTATTAATATGAAATAATGATTGTTGTGTCCATTGGGGACAAAATATCCTGGATATCATTTACTTTCTGTCACTTCAAAAAAAAATGTGAACCAAGCCTTAACGTTAAGTCAACAACATTGATGACAATTTCAAATTATTGACTTTTTTTTGTCCGTGGATGAGACTGACAGTCACAGTCAGGGGCAATGTTTGACAGTAGTAAAAAATAAGATTAACCTTACAACTTTATGTCACTCAAGTGACTTTGACGACCAAAATAATTTCTCCCCAACTGAAATCCCCAATAGAAATCTTTTGAGTTTTTGAAATTTTTTTTTAATTACAAAAGGTTTTGGGCTTTTTCATTTCTATTATTAGTCTATTTTGTTTATTTGTACTTTTTGTTTTGAAATGTTTTATTAAAAATTAGGACATATTTGTTTATTATTATTGACAATTTGAAAGGTAAAACGACTAATAATAGGAAATAGGACCGTTCTTTTTTGAAGGTAAATCATAAATTTAGTTATTAAAATCATTATCTTTTTGATCATGCCATTTTAGCTTTCGACTTGTCATTTTATTTGACCTTTCACAGACATACGTTTTTGGATCTTAATCTCTCGATATAAACTCTTATACACCGTGATTCAAATGAGTTGGACAATCTTTTATATGGTTACAGAAAACATTAATAGAAGCTCAGATTTGCTTTTATAATGTTTCTGCGTGGTTTTGAAAATATGAATATTTAAAAATTGGCTACGTTGCAGTACATTTTTAACCACATTGTGTTGTAAGATTTGAAACGTTTGTTACTAAAAAAACCAACAAATTTTTGATGTGCTGTTGCCATCTTAATCTCTTCACAAAATCTCTTCATCGAAAAGAATTTTATGTACGTTTTTTTAATTTATTTTCTAATATTCTAGAAACAAGTTTTTCGTCTCAGACTAATAAAACATAGAATTAGTTTTCCTAATTAGAATTGCATTTTTAAAGAATTACATCTACTTAAAAAAAGTTAGTACAACATTTTTGTTTGCAATTTTAAAAGTAACCATCCAAGTTTTTTACGGTTCTTATTATAGCTTTAAAACTGTTTGATTAGATAAACCGAATTTGTCTTTGACACTTATGTATTGAGAAACTTCAAATGTCAAAAATTTATTGATTTGATTAAAAAAATTGAGCGTGAATAAAATAGTATATAAACCCCTATGGTAATGACATTACCGCTCGAACTTCTTTCAAATTTACAATATCCAGAAGCCTCGCGAAATGACATTTACCAACTCGATTGTAATATACTATTATGTATTTCTAGTGGATTTTTCTATGATGTTGGTAATAATTGAGTTGCTACTCTCCTATGTAGTCATTATGGGAGTAGTAATTTAAAATCGAAACATTTTTGCTTTTTATTTCGTTCAAAATTCAGAATAAAGTGTGGGACAGTTTTATTATTTTCTATTGAAAAATTCTACATATTAGATTTTTTTTTAGAGTAAGTTACAAGAATATTAATGCATATTAACTAAACTTGTACCCAGGATGTTTTCATTACAAAATACGAACAATAAAGTTAATAACTTGAAGAAAATTAAAATACAACAGTTTTAATGTCTTAGATGCAAATAGGCTTATTTAGAAGAACTATTAATGGTTTCAAACTTGTTCTCTATAGCTCCGCCTCAATACCTAGGTCCATAAGAACGATTTCACTATTAATTTCTCTATTTGATTCAAATCAAATGAAAAGTTAATTACTGATTTCCGTTAGTTTTATTGGTAATGTAAATTTACTTGTTATTTATTTACTAACTATGAAATTAACTATTTTTGAAGATTTTTTTATTTGAGTTTCAGATACGACTTATTTACCATTTTCCGATTCATTGTATCGTATTTTCAACCCACGCATCTTAGTTTTCGTTGAAAACTACTTCTGATTTTTGTGATATGTATTTGAACAAGTAGATAATGACTTTAAAAACCAGAAACCCCTATTCTATCCGCAGTATTTCTCTTCTTTAACTTTGTTGAACATCTCGGAAGTAGTTTTAGTGTTTATCTAACTTTTTGAAGGGCGAGAAAAATGTAGATGTATATTTCAAACGTACTTGTTTAAAGTCAAGTTTGTTCTTCAGTTACTGATTAACTTCAAACAATTTGCTTAGTTTAATCTTTGAATTTGTTTAGCTTATTCTTGACGTGTCTTTTTGCTTCCAGGAAATAGCAAACCAACTCATCCTCACGGTCACGGCCACTCTACGATCAAAGATTTGGCAGGGAGCATATTAGGTGATGACAAAAAAGACGATGGAGAACTTTGGAATAATGTTGAAGCCCAAACAGCATTCCTCGGACCTAATTTATGGGACAAAACATATGAAACCGATCTTAAAGTAATTATTTATATCATGATAGATGTTTTTTTAACGTTTTTTGGTTTTTAGTACGTGGATTTGGACGAATTCTTATCTGAAAATGGTGTATCAATGGATGGTTTGGGGTCACATGGCTCACTTGGGCCCTTGGCGAGTTCGCATCCTGTGCCCAAAAGGGAAAGATCTCCAAGTCCTAGTGACTGTATGAGTCCAGATACCATTAACCCCTCATCACCCGCCGATTCAAGTAAGTTTAGGGAAAAAATCCACTTTGAAAATTTCAAAGAATTTTTAAAAATTAAAGAAATTAAAATTATTTTTGTAATTTGCCTCTATTTTGTTCTCTAATAGACATATTAAAGCATCATTTACGATGTCTTAACAGTCAAAATTTTGACTTTTAAAACAATCTCTGAATCGATTAAAGTAAAAATTTTTGTTTAAAAAAGGCATAAAGAGGGTAAATTACGGAAAAGTAAAAAAAAACTTGTTTCATAAGACCTTGAAGCACTCTTTCTTTAAAATAACTCGTAGGTTCGCCACTCGTTTTTTACACTTGAATTCGTGTTTCAAGACTGGTCTTATAAAACTTGTTTTTTTAATATACTATTAGTAGTGGATTTTAGTCTTAGACACTTCAGGAAAGACAATCTACAGGGTGTTCCAGCTAAACCCTACATTAGTTCTGGCAATGAAAATTTGTCTTTTTTATTGACATTTTCGAAATATTTAGACTTTTTTTGGATTTGCACCTTCCTCTTCAAAAAACCGATAACTGTCATTTTTTATTTTGAAATCATATTAGGGTATATGAAAGAGAAAGGTTAGATCATTTTTTTTTCTTAATTGAAAAAATGAAAGGTCAAAATTTTTTCTTCACTAAATGGAGCTAAATTTAATTCTAAAACGATCTTTACCAACATTCCCTATACTAAACTAATTGTTCACTAACCAATTTTTAATAATTTTTGACTAAAACAAAGATAAAAAACAAATAAAATAGAATAACCATAGAACAATTATATTTTTATTAAAATGATAAAAATCGAGAAAAATTGATGTTTTTTGATTAAATAAACCTCTTTTCATTTTAAATTGTAACTTTACTAAACAATTTTTAATAATTTTTGACTAAAACAACAAAAAAACTGTTTTTGAGTATAACTTTTGATTGAAAAATAAATAAATGAGAGAATATGACGAGGCGAAGCCGAACTAGCAGTTATATCAACTTTTTTCCTACCTCGCCAGAAATTTTAAATAAATAGTAGGACAGTCATCGACCAAACTATGATATTTTGAGTTATAATTCTTGCAACTGGAAACAAACAGATTACATTTTTTCAGTATTTTCTTAAAAATTTTAGTAATTTTTGACAAAATCGTAAACCATGGTAAAATAAACTATTTTGGCTAGCCGAGGCTAGCAGTAACATTAACGTTTTTCCTACTTAACAGTACCATTTGTGCATAGTTATCGACAAAAGTAGTGTCGTATTTACGTCATACGACATTAATTTTGATAGCAACTGTACTCTTAACAGTAATATTAATGCATTTATATAAAATATTCATCATGATTTAAGGTAACTTAAGATTATTTTAAATTATGACGTTGTACCTAGTGCAAATTTAACTCTGTTTTAGATAATTATGTTGGCAATAGTAAGATGTTTGCATAGTTATTGCAGAGTTCAATTTGCACCGAAAAGCCTTATTAAACTTCAGAAAAACGAGTCAAATTTGCCTCTTTTTTGTCCTTACTAGATTCGTAGTAGTGATTGAGAAATTTAGTAAGGCAATGTGAGAGAGAGTAAAATTATTGTGTGTTTTGCACAATACTAATGTCTAAAATGCAGTTTTTTCTGAAGCGTTGTCAATGGCTTCGAGTTGTCGCGACTTCGACCCACGGACAAGAGCATTTTCAGATGAGGAGCTGAAACCACAACCCATCATCAAAAAATCCCGTAAACAATTCGTACCAGATGACCTTAAAGATGACAAGTATTGGGCTCGACGTAGGAAGAATAATTTAGCAGCAAAGAGATCTCGAGACGCCCGCCGAATGAAAGAAAATCAAATCGCTCTCAGGGCAGGATATCTCGAAAAAGAGGTAAAAACACTATCACATTATCAGATTTTCTCAAAATTTATATTTTTTTTATATGAGGCTCTTAAAGTCTTAAACAACATTTCACAAATCGCTACCTACCTATTCGATCTATTTTTTTTGTTAGCTTAATGGGTATGACATCAATTTTTGAATTATTGAATTTTCACAATTTTTCTGCTAATAAACTGGAAATCTATTTTTTGTTAGTTTAGTGGTACATCTAGTTTTTGTTACGTCGATGGAAATAATAAATTCATGTCTTAACCTAAAATTACACATTTCTTCGCCAAATTTCTTTTATATTGAGCTCTTAAGGTCTTCACACTACACAAATCACTACTTTACTATCTCAAGTCAGTGTACTTCCGTTTTCCTAATGTTTTCGTTTGATTTTTTTGAAGAGTGTGAACCACATTGACGCGAAATGTCACCAACTGTCAGATTGAATGATTGAAAACCAACGCACTCTTGGTTATTTTTTTTAATTTACATTTTTATAGATTTTTAGCCTAAATAATATTAATTAACGAAAATAACCCGTCTGGTGCAGTAAAGGTTGGATTGAATTTTCATTTTTCATCATCGTTTACTGTCTAAAGTTTGATTTTTTTTGCTATAGTGTCTAACAAAATTGCTCCAAAAACAATTGCTATTTTGGGCGAGAGAGATGGTTAATTAATTTTTACACGGGTTGAGAGCGTTCAAGCTATCACGTTTTAAGATATAACACAATTTTTTTGTTTTTATTTATTCCATTTTTTGTAATGTGTATTTTTCTTGTTTTTCAGAATGTTGGTCTCCGTCAAGAACTTGAACGACTGAAAAAAGAAAATTTGATGTTACAAAATAAATTGGCGAAATATGAAGATGTGTAATGTTACAGTTTGTAACCAACTCGAAAACTGTTCAGTGAAAAGTGTTCCTTCGAAAGGCGATCCAACATTTGTAAATAAACATGCACATTATGTAGTCATCATGTAGTTTTAAGTTCATTGCTAGTAGAAGAAAAATTAAGTACATAAAATGTTCACTTTGGTCAGGAAATATTTAGTCGGGGCAGTAATATCATTACAGCACACTTTTTTGTGATATTAAATAAATAATCAATGTAAATACGATAAAGTTTTCATTATTCTATTATTTTAAATCATCTTAAATCATTGTTTAAGCTATATTCTATATTAGAATTGAGCAAGAATTGTATTAATTCTAATACAATCATTTTTTATGTTACTAAATAAGTCCTGACCAAGAAATACTGCCCCAACAATGGCAGCTGATGACCTCTGTTATATTTGTAGACTTATTGTTGATTGTTTTTATGTTTATATAGTCTATTTTTTGGTTGAAGTTACTTTAGTCGTACTATTAAGCAAAAATAGTAGAAAAAATGTAGTATGCTCACAAATAACAGGAATAGGAAAGGACGTTTTCACAGGGATTTATAGAAGAAACGTAGTGGCGCTTATCCTTTGAATGTGCTACAATTATTGCAACTTTAAGTTATTTATATGTGTCATTTTTGGTTCAAAATTTTGCTGTTGGTAATTGATATAAAGGTTGATATTATCAAGGTTGTAAAAATTTCATACATAAAGTGATAAAAGAACGTTATAGGATGTTACCGTAATATTAAGATTACACAAATTGTAAAAATGACTGCAGTTGAACGTTTTACTTGTTCTTCATTACCATTAACAACTGCCTTGATGGCATGCCTTATACAATGAAATTTTTAACTTTTATATGTATTTGTTGGAAAAAAAATGTTTCCACTGCAGTGGACTTTTTATATATACGTACTGAAACGAGGAAAATTTATTTTAAGTAAAGAAATTTATACGTATTTACAAAATGTTACTGTTGAATGTAAAACTACAACAAACTATTTATTTATAATGATTTTTACAATACAATGCAAATGTTAATAAACGGCCTCAACATGTAATTTTTATGATGCAGCTTATCTCCGCAAAAGTACAACATATAATGTAATTTACTAGGAATAAAAGTGTTCAAAAATAGAAATATCTAAATATAACATCTGTAATTGCTGTTGTGAGCATTAAATTATGTAAAATTATTAGATCCTTTCATTCCGAAATGTAGTCGTGAGAAGGCTATTTTAAACTACCCACTTTTTTGTATAAGATTTTCTTTCCTGTTTTGTTTCTTTTTTGTTCAAAAATTTTTGCCAAGAAAATTTTATACTAGACACTGGGTCGTCTGAAACAACCTCAATCAATCAACCAGTTAATTAATTAAACATATTCAATACTTCTTGTTTTAATTCAATGTGAAACAAGTATCCCAACATAATTCTTTCAGTGGTCATCTATAATAAACGTAAAAATTATATTGTAATTGTTAAAAAATGGAGAATAGTTATTAAAATACGAGTTACAAAAGACACCCTTCAAGCAAGAGTCTGAAATCCCAATACGAGGCATGTAGCGGCGAGTTGAAAAGATTCCTTATGGTAAAAAATGAAAGAAAAATCGATCGTGGTCACAAAAAATTAAGCAAAAAATCGACTCAGGTGCAAAAAAATAAGATCAGAGGAGTTTGAATTCGAATTTTCCAAAAATTTTTAAAGAGTGCTTATGGTAATAAAAAAATGCAACCAAAAATCGCTTGTAGTCACAAAAAAGCAAAAAAATCGCCTTCAAGTGCAACAAATGGTTTTAGAAATTTATTAAATTGTATCAGGAGTTTGGGTTAGAATTCTAAAAAAATTTAAAATTTACTTATGGTATAACATAAAATGGAACAAAAAATTACTCGTAGTCACAAAAATCGCCTTCAGGCACAAAAAATTCAGCAGAAAACATAAAATATTGGTATTAGGAGTTTGAGTTGAAATAAAAAAAATAATATGGTAATATACAAATGAAACAAAAAATTTTGCAAAAAATTGTTTTCAGGCGCAAAAAATGAGTAAAAAACGGTTTTTGGTTTCTGGAAATTGAGTTGAAACAAAAATATTGCTTATAACATCAAAAAATGGAACAAAAAGTCGTTTGTAGTCACAAAAAATTAAGCAAAAAAAAGTCACCAGCGAAATCTCTTTTTGGTCTTTGTTAAAAATTTAAGTCTCAAAAGTTTTGAGTTGAAATTAAAAAAAAAATATATTGCTTATGGTAAAATATTCGTCTTCAGGCACAAAACATTAAGCAAAACATGATTTTTGTTTTTTGCTAAAAAATCGTCAATTGTTTTTTATTGTCAATATTAGGTACATACTTATAAATTTTCATATTCGACCTAAAAACACAACTATTATATATATTCTTATTTCTAAGATTCATTACTTCGAGAAAAAAGTTTTTTGGAGTAGGTATTGTCTGGTTCCTCGGACGAAATCGATTCCTGTTTGGGTTCCTGGAAGTGACGTTGCCACTGATTGATACATTTCAAAATTTTGATACTCTTTGTCTTAAAATTTTCAAAAAGAGTTTTCAAAAAGTTTTTCGTTTCTTAATAAATATTTAAAAAAGCGTCTTCTTCAGCTAATAACAATTTAATGTATAAAATATATTAATCAATTTTTAATCGACTCACCGTTTTTTTATCATTCTTGGCTTTACTGATTTGACCTTTAAAATTTTACTTGCTTCTTCAAACAGTTCGCATCGATGCTTCAATTGCCAATTTTCAATTCTGAATCGTTTAAAAATTAACAATTGAAACTAAAAACAGCAGTAAATACCACCAGAAGCTCACTTTTTATTACATTATATTCCTTTTCCATTTTTTTTTCATTCTTTTAAAAATAAGAAAAATAAATTGTAATAAAATAGAAAAATTAAAAAATGTAATATTTCAGGCCTTAGGGCTTTAACAATTTTTAAGTGTTTATCAAATGTTATTTTTTGTGAACCTGTATTAAATCTAACTGATAAGTGAAACGAAAACCACAAAGAATGTTAACAAAACAAAATCAGAGTGCGAGGGAGATAACAATTAAATAAAAGTGAAATTTCTAGAAAACAGGAGAGTTTTAAATGTTGAATTTTGTTTATCTATCAACAGATTTCAAATCTACCAACGACATTCCACTGCCGAGACTTGTTAAAAAATATTTTATTTTTTTATATTTATTTACGTAACTTTTCGATTTTTCGTTGTGTTCAATCTAAAAAAAAAAATTTAATAAGTAATTTACACGAAAATCTGAGACCGATATATATCGCATAAATATTCATAAACATCGGCTATTGTGATATAGTAAATTTGTTGAATAAATAATTATGTCACAGTATCATTTTTTAAACAAAAGGAAACTTACTACGATTAATTACATCCGCTTGCCCACAAAATCACTGTTTAGGTGCAATATTAATAGATGAACGAATTCAGTTAACACACATCATGTGTAACTTACAAACGGTGCTTACACTTGTGTTTTTAAAAGCGTTGTTTGTGATTAGTGTTGATCCAATACTCAACCATGATACAAATGATGATTATAGTGTTTGTGAGCGTGGCAATTGCATAAAAAAATGTTGTCCGGAAAATCATATTTTGAGCAAGAAAAAATGCATCAAATCAGATGAAAACAACTTCAACGTAACCGTTTTTGAAGGCACAGAAGAAGTAAAGGAAAATGTGTCTTTCAGTGTCATACATAACCGAGATTGTAAAGATAGTAGCAGCAGGTTGCGATTGTCACCAGCGATTTATAAAGAAGATACATATTTCTTACAAAGAAATGGATCTTTATATATGCCGTATGCCGATGAGAATCCAGTTATTGTTAATTTTGACAATTTTTGCATGGACTTCATACAGATGAAAAATCGAACAGAATTAGGAGTCATAGTTTGTTTTTCAGACGTAGTACCAGAACCCGAAGGAGTTTGCTCATATGGTAAGTTATTTTTTTTTTAAATAAAATTTTGGAGAAAAAATTGGTAGCAGTTGCTTTTTGTTTTTGTTCCTAAAAACTGTGTTACAAATTATGTTTTTTGACTTTCATGAATTTTGTGTGCTTGTTTTCTCTTTGAATGTCCTATAATCGAATACCTGAGGACAGACATCACTATACCTAATATCTAAAAACCTAATTTAGGGCTAAAATAGTATATTAAAGGACGAGTTCCCACAAATGACTTTGAAACAATTTTTTCTATTTTGCGCGTTTTGCGTATTTTTTATAATTTAAGAACTTTTAAATGTCGCAAAGTTTGAAAAGTTCTATTTTCGAAATGTCAAGTCTCGAAAGTTTTTCAAAATTTTGTGTAATTTTTTGATGTGAGCTCGAAGTTGATGCATGCTCCAAATTCTTCTTTAATTTTAGTTTCAAAATTGTTATTTTTTTCAACTCTTTCCTCAAAAATTGTGCAAACAGACACTTACTTAATTGCGTTCTTTTTTATTCATAGTTATTTTGCATTACATTTTAATGGTGGTCTTTTGTGACTTCTGCTTCACATTTTTTGCCTTCAAATTTCCAAATACTGTTAGCTTTACCAAAATTTGTTCTCGTTTTTGTGTTTTCGTCTCTGAACATTCTTAGATAATTTTTTATTGACATGGTTTTGAAATTAAATCAATTTTTTGCAAAAATTTTTAGCCATTTTTTGAAAATTTAATATACGAAATACCAATAAAGAGTAAAAAATTAACAAATGAGCAAAAGTTGTAAAGTCAAAATAACCAAAAAAGTTCAAAATTCTTAGAAAACAAAAAATCCTACTTCTTATCAATATTGTTATTATATTAAATAAGGTGACGTAAAAGTAGGAAAATAAAACAAATGAAGAATAAATAGTAGATAAATTGGAAAAAAACAAAAATTTTTGAGAAGCTAAATTCAAAGAAATAAACTTAAAGAAGAAACAAAAATTTACAGAATTGGAAAACTGAAAAAAATAAAAAAGTAAAATCACAAAACCCAAAAAGTTCTACAAAAACAAAGAAAAAGTAAATATTTAAACAAAAGTAGAAACAAACCTGGGAAATAATGAGCAATAGAGCAAAAGTTGTAAAGTCTAAATAAGCAAAAAAGTTCAAAATTTTTAGAAAACAAAAAATCCTACTTCTTATTAATATTGGTCTAAATAAGGTGTCGTAAAAGTTGGAAAATAAAACTAATGAAGAATAAATTAAGTAAGAGAGCAAAAATAGTAGAAGAATTCGAAAAAAAACACAAATTTTTGAAAAGCTAAATTCAAAGAAATAAACCTTAAAGAAGAAACAAAAATTTACAGAATTAGAAAACTGAAAAAAATAAAAAAGTAAAATCAGATAAAACCCAAAAAGTTCTACAAAACCAAGGAAAAAGTAAATATTTAAACAAAAGTAGAAACAAATCTGGGAAACAATATAATAAACATTATTTTTGAATTTTTAAAATTTTAATAAAAAAATATAAAATTTAAAAAAAGCGATTTTTGTAAATTTAACATATCAACTTACTCGTCTATTTTTCTTATTCTCTATAGATTTTCTAGTTTGTTGGAAATAAAACATCGTTAAACACTTTAAAATAAGAAAAAACAATGAAGAACACAGAAAAATTAGTAAATAAACAATAGTAATAAAATTAAAAAAACTCAGGGCTAAATAAGCAAAAAAGAAAATCCAATTTTTTTATTCACCTTTCCTTCGTTTTCGTTTCTAAATTTTCTTATACAATTTTTTTGTCGACATTGTTTTTAAATTAAATAAAAAACCAGAAGTGCCAACTTCCTTTGCTAAAATTACCATGCATCAATTTGTTAGTGGTGTCAACTGTTTGACATTTTTTGTGTCATAGTAATACCGTTTTTCAGAAACCCTATTTTAGCATTTTAAAGTAAACTTTGTATTACTCACAATAAGTATGTGAAGTTTATTATCTTTTGTGGATTCTTAATATAACTACTGGAAACAAATACCTCAATGACAAAAGGACGATTTCGAGATTTTAGCGGTACTTCTCAATAGTGGGAAGTATTTTGTATCTGATTATTGAAATTTTTATTTAATTTTGCTCCTGTAAATAATTCAATTATTGTAAATATTGTTTTTTTTGATAAAACTGTAAAGTTTGTACAATAATTAGAATTTTTATTAAATCCACAAATAAATAACAATAAATTGAAAGTTTTTCTTGGAATACAGAACAAATTTTATAAAGACATAATTTAATGATAGCTTATTTTTTGTCCTTGTTATCACCTATTTTTATGTGAAAATTATAACGTAAGAGCTGTAAAATATTTTTAATAAATTAATCGTCTTAAATTAAAATAAGATTGCCATTAATTAATTAATAATCTGTAAAGAAGTTAATTAATTAAAATTTCATATTCAATTATTATTTCGTGGAACTTGGACATAACCATTTTTACTATTTTACCTACTACTTATCGAGTGATAAATACAGGATGCGCCAGAACTCGCGCCCCAGAGAAAATTTTTAAGTAAGGTAAGATACCAGGAACATGAAAAAAATGTTTAAAAAATTCTATCTGTCAAAAAATTTTGACATTTATTTTTTGACATTTGACATTTTTTAATTTTATTTAATAATACTGTTGATCTCGTATATGTTTTTTTACAATTATTTAGTAAAGGTACAAAAATTTTGCCAATAAAAGCCACAAATAACATTGAACAGAGTTATAATTTAGGATACAGTTTCCTTGTTCCCTCTTTTAATAGCCTATAGCAAGAAAACTTGTAAAATTGTTTTTTCAACAGAAATAAATAGAGTCAAGTTGCAAACTTTAAACTCTTATAACTTCGAAATTTTTATAGATAAATTTTTTTTTACATTTTTTCCATATTCCTGGTATCTTACCTGATATGGCATTTTTCTCTGGGGCGCGAGTTCTGGCGCACCTGTATTTGCCTTAAAGAATTATTCACTAAAAACAAACTTATAATTTGTTCCATTATTGAAGCAAAGATGGCGCGAGTATTAAAGGAATTTGTGATTTGTAAATAACATGGGAAATAACAGTCTTAAGATAGGTTAATCACAGAAAACATAAATGTAAACAAAACAAAATTACTTCTTTATACCAATGTAATCAACTTTATGTTTTTAAAACTGTAAAAAAGCGAGTTATTATTTTTATTCACAATCATAAAGTAACATATTTTTTGACGTTTGTTTTTTTTTATCTATTTAATGTTACTGATGATTTTGTATATCTTTTTTTATAATTATTCAATAAAGGTACAAAAATTTTGTCAATAAAAGCCACAAATAACGTTAATTAATAGCTATAATTTAGGATACAGCGTCCTTGTTTCTTCTTCTAGTAGTCTGCAGAAAAAAAAAACAGAAAATAATTTTTCCAACAGAAAATCAAAGTGCAAAATTTAAACTCATAATTTCAAAATTTTTATCGATAGAATTTTTTTAACATTTCTTCCATGTTCCTGATGGTATCTTACCTTATAATGGCATTTTCCTCTGAGGTGCGAGTTCTGAAAAACCCTGTAAATACAGGGTGGGCCAGAACTTGCGCCCCAGAGAAAAAGGTAAGATAAAAAATGTTAAAAAAATTCTATCTATAAAAATTTAAGTTATGAGAGTTCAAAGTTTGCAAAAAAAATTTTCCAAATTTTTTTGCTATAGACTATTAAAAGAGGAAACAAGGAAGCTGTTTTCTAAATTGTAACTCTATTGAATGTTATTTGTGGCTTTTATTGGCAAACCTTTTGTCTCTTTACTACATAATTGTAAAAAAATTTATACAAGATCATCAGTATCATTAAATAGATATAAAAAATGTCAAATGTCAAAAAATTTTGAGAAATAGAATTTTTTTAATATTTTTTTCATATTCCTGGTACTTACCAGGAAGATTTTCTCTGGGGCGCGAGTTTTGGCGTACTCTGTATATTGTTGTTATTTTCAAAATTTAATTTTTTTCAATTAAGTGTTTTATTTTTAACTCAAGTTTCGCTTTCGGTCAATTAACCAACACTAAGCTATAGCTAGTTCTTACTCGATATGTAATATACTGTTATTTATGGTTTTTGTCTCGCAGTTTGTTGTTTGAGAATTAGTTACCCAATATTCTAAATTTCTTTGCCTTCTTCCGGATCCTCCTTAAAGTTAGGATCCGGAAGAAATAAAAAGGACGAATTGTGAGAAAATCGCATAAGGATTCCACAAAATAGATTTCTAGTTTAAACCAGGATATGAAATTTCCAAAAATTGCTTACAGTTTTGTTATTTTCTCGCCAAGACATTGAAAAACAGAACTATCTGTAAACCTCAGTTTTTTCAAAAACTCATAACTTTGTCCACTTTTTGAAACCTTTGCAACAACGCGAGCGCCATCTTATGTAAATCAAGTCAACTGAGGTCAGGCCCCTCTTAAGTGTTTTAGTTCTTCTTCTAGCATACTAACTTATTTGTAAACCATTTCTACAAAAAAAACTTGTGTTTTTTTTTAATAAACGTGTCATTAAATTTGTAAGTAGGACCATTTATGAGCTAGATTTTTTTATACAGACACAAAAAGTGATTTTAATACAATTCACAGGACACAAACGTGCTTCAATTTATCATATTATTTCCTACCTGTTAATTTATTAAGTAAAACTCGTTTTCCAGTGTCTTCAAAAAGAAACAAATCATCTTAAAAATTGTTAAAAAAAACGGTTAACTTCTTGCTTCTCAATTGGTTTTCAGTCTCTACATTAAAACTTTAGTGATTGATGTTTATGCTCATCTCATCATCACGATTATTTTATCAAATCAAATGTTTGAAAGAAACAAAAAGCTTTCTGATTGAAATGGGCTTTTCACAAATCCTTTAAACTCATATTTCTTTTCTAGAAAAATTTAGGTTTTCAAAAAAATGTTAATTACATTTTGAGTTATTTGAAAAAAATCTGTCTCAAAGTCGTTCAAAATTTTCATTTACTTGTTCATCGGGCTATAATATTCCGATTAAATTTCTAATTTGTTCAAATTAGAAACATAATTTTTAGATAGAAGAGTCATAGGCTGGTTGATAACAATAAGGAAAAGTGAATCATGACTTCCTGTCTAAAATGACCAACATTTTTCTTGGAGCACACAATGTTATTCAGTCTGATTTCTGACACCAGGAACAATGTTTCTGTTTAATTTAATTCTCTATTTATTACTACATTACGCTCTCGGTGAAAAATCTCCTTGTCCCGAAGTGTTAAGCGTTGATATAACCGATGGTACAAAAACTAATAACAATACAATAATTAAAGATAACGTGAGGTTTGAAGAAAATAATTATTATGTTTTGAACAACAGAATTTTCGGTTGTATATGCAATATAAAAAAATCGTGTATAAGAAAGTGTTGCGGACCTGAAGAAATTATGGTAAATAAAACATGCACTCCAAGCAATGAAGTACTGAACTTGACACTGCATCATGGAGACCAACCCAAACATAATGGAGAACACCATTTTATTCATAGTAGCAGTGATTGTAAAAATGAAAAAATGCTATTAATGCCTCATTTGATGCCTACGGACGAGTTTTATATACAAAAAAATGGTTCTCTGTTTTTACCCTATTACAAAATAAAACAAATACGTCACCCGGAGGACTACTGTGTCGAAATTTTTCATAATAAAAATTATGAAATGGATCATATGGTTTCTGTACTTCTCTGTCTACATGAAGATGAATTGCTTGAGGAGTCTGCCATGGTCATGTTTAAATATGGTGAGTTTTATATCTTATTGTTATTGCATTTCTGGAGCCTTTTAGTATGGTCTTCAGCTAGAAAAAGACAAAATTTCGTGAGAAACAAGCCAAAACCTCGACAAAATTGACAAAAATTTTGTTATTTTTGTCTTTTTCGAGTGTTTATGCAGGTTTTTGAGATAAAAACAAAAAAGTGACACTTTTTTAAACAGACTTGAAAATTGCAAAATTACGCCAAAATTGATATTTTTTTAGTTTGTTTTGCTCGATTTACTTTTCTTTTGGACCGGAGACTCATTTATTTTGCAAAATCTTGTCTAAACACGCCCAAAAATCACAAGATTTGATATTAATGTTAATTTGTTGTTTCACTTTTTTTTTCAATTTCTTATAATGAAAATATTGTTTTTGTAAATTTTGTTGAGGAAATAGTCTGCACAATACTCCTCGTGCATGCCAAGTTGATTCTAATTTTGTTTCGTGCATTTGACAAAATTATCGACAATTTGGCATGCACTCGGGATATTACTATAAAAATTATATTATTTTTACATTTTCAGAGCGCTTTAGCACGTTTTTTGGGTTGACACAATTATTTTGAAAAATTTTGTGAGTAACAACTCAAATATTTAACAAAATAAACCAAAAATGGTATTATTTTTGCCCTTTCGAGTGTTTAAGCACGTTTTTAAGAAAAAAAAACAAAAAATCAAAAAAATTCGTTTATCTACACAGGCTAAAAAATTACAAAGTTAAGTCGAAATTGATATAATTTTTAATTGTTTTGCTTGATTTACCTCCTTTTTGAAGCAGAGACTCATTTATTTTGCAAAATCTTATCTAAACACACCTCATAATTGATATTGATATGAGTATTTTGTTTGTTTTTTTTTTTTAAATAAATGAAGTGGTGTTTCAACAAACTCATGCGAATTGTCAGTACTCTAAACTCGAAAATTTTAACATATCCTAGCAAGCTTCATTATAATATAAAGACAAATCAAGAAGTCGATTTTTGTTTAAATCATTTAAAAACCAGTTGCAAAATTGACTTTGACCAATTCTCTCATTTAAGTCTTGGAACAGTTTTTTGTTTCTTCTGATACTTTAGGTTTTTCTGTTGATTTTTTTATGAATACTTCCTTTTTCATTACATTTTTTTATTACTCTCGACACTTTTTGCTGAAACGACTTATTATTCTTCGCGAATTTTTTAAATTGACTGCTGCCAAAACTTTTCGATGGTCCAAAAAAAAGCAACGCAAAAATTCGATCTTTATCCCCTCCTACTCGTCTATAAATAACGCTGTTTCTTCAATTTTCAGCAGTTATGGCCTCTGGTATCATTCAGTGACATAACCTCCCTTTCTCCTCCTTTTGTTGTCCTGAAAATGTCCTTTACAAGAGCGAGCGAAACGTTTAAACCAAAAAGACCCAGATTTCAACAATATTGCACATTGTAATATTTACTTTTGCTCCATCAAAATAATGGACTCACATATTGCTATTGGTTGACATAAAAAAGACTCGAAAACAAATGACGTCATAAATGGCACTATAGTGTCAAAATATAGCATTTAAAAAAAATAAAATGTCTGATTATAATTTTATGCGTCATTATTTGTAAAAGAATTTGGAAAAAAATACAAAATTTTAAAGTAGGGCTCAGAACTTTCAAAGTAGGGCTTAGCCCTACTTGCTCCCTCCCCACTAGCTACGGGCCTGCCACAAATAAAAGTAAAAAAAACAAATTTTATATTATTTGGTCAGTTTTAAAGTTATTACGAAAAAAAAACTTTTCATTCCCAAATTCTAAAGGCTGTTAAATTCTTAATAGTAGAGATAGGACATAAGCTGCTATTTAAATTAACATAATTTTATAGGTCATTTTGAGGTTCCATTATTGCTTAATATTTAATAAACAACCTGTTTGTAAGTTATATACAGAAAAACCAAAAATAGCACACAAAATTCATAATTTTATGGGTTATTTTTTTTAAATACCCGAATAGGTCGATTTTATTTTTTTAAATGATAAATGTAGGTACAATACTATCCAAATGTAGCATTTATAAAAATAAAATCGACCTACGAGTATTTGAGGATTTTTTTGAAAAAACACCCATAACAAAAATTATGAATTTTGTGCATTAATTTTGGTTTGAAAGCTCGTAAGCAATTTTTGAATCGGTTTGATTGTGAAGCAAAAAATTATTTATTTGGTTGAACGGAATGGACGTTTTTCTTTTTTAATTTTTCAAATTTTCTTTTTTTTAGAATTATTTAGGTGCAAAATTGAATTAGAACCCTGTAACGATATGGAACCAAACGTTTTTTGGTTAAACTATTTATTTTTTGGAAAAACTAATCGATGAATAATAAAGTAGGTACTATAAAAATGTGACATTTCGCAAAAATAATTTTTTTCGATTTTTTGCGTTTTTGAGTTTTGCATCTTCTTTTAAATTGCAAAACCTTTTATTTACAAAGCCTAGATGATCTAACTAACTTTATTTGATTTTATGGAATTTTGAAAATAAAAAACCAAATAAAATTCATTTTCCAAACATAAAGCAAATAATTTTAAAACATGCTTGATTCCATACTTTTTGTTCACCTTGTATATTTAATTTTACGTTTATTGAAGTCTAGTATCTTTCCCAAGAAGATTATACATAAAAATCGGGTTTTCTCGGTGGAAAAGGAAGAGACATTTTCCGGTTGTGGTAAACGAAATGTGACATTTATTTCAACTTTGCTGCACATTTATAATCAACATCATGGTGAAGTGTGTCTCAATTATCTTAATTGCTGTAATTTTTTCTACTTCATGTGAAGACCTCTGTCCAAAAGTGTTGACAGTGGACATAACAAAAGGTGTAAAAACAAATAATTCAATAATCGAAAACGGAATTATTTATAAAGAAAGTGATTATTTTGTGAAAAACGGTACAATTTATGGTTGTGTTTGTAACATCAAACCATGTATAAGAAAGTGTTGCGGTCCTAATGAAATTATGGTGAATAAAACGTGTATGGTAAATGATCATAACTGGACTTATTCCATACATGCGGGATTGGTTCCAAGAAATATTTCGTCGAAACACCATTTTATTTATAATAAATACTGCAAAAATGGTAGAATATTGTTACTGCCCCATTTGGAAGCTTCACAACGTTTCTACGTGCAAATCAATGGTTCCTTATTTTTGCCGGGTTTTAAGAACAAAATGCGTAATCCTGAAAATTACTGTTTGGAAGTTTTTGATGTTTATCGTTTTAAACTGAAAAAAATGGTTTCTGCGTTGGTTTGTTTATCGGAAGAGGATACAGTCGATGCCCAATCGTCGAAATTACTTTCAATGGGTAAGTTTTATACTTATTTTTGTCTTTAATAAACACAATTTTATTAATTTATAGGGCAAAATTAATTTGACACACGACCACTTAGACCAATTAGAATTGCATAACTATTCAAAAAATAAAATAAAATTAGTCATTAATTAAAAAGTTATGTAACCTAGCATTTCAATATAATAGTATATTAAAGAACGCGTTTCGTAAGGCAAGTTTTGTGGAACGAGCAGCGAAGTACGAGTTTTATAAAGAACCAGTTCCCACAAACGACTTATAGAACTAGTTTTTTGTTCTATTTTTTTCTAGTTTACGCGTTTTACGTACTTTTTTAACATAAAAGTCAATTTTTCAAAATTTAGTAAAGTGTTGGTTAGTAATAAATGACACAGAGTTTGAAAAAAATCGATTTTCGAAGTGTCAAAACTCGAATACTTTTCAAAATTTTGTTGAATTAGCAATGAATACTGCAAATATTTTATGTACATAATCTCAAAAAGCCGCTGAAAAGCACCATCGGTTTTGGTTTTGGTATCGAAATAAGCTTTCTTTCAGACGCAAAATAGAAAAATAAGTTTTCGATATACAAATGGATAAATGCGACTGATGGTGTCTTAATGCACTCCACGTTTTCTCATAGTTATCAATCCTATATGTTAATTTGACGTTTACGAGTTAGAAACCAAAAAAATATTTATTATAATTTCTTCAATTTATGTGTTATGTACAATTGCAACCATTAAATTTTAGTAGGTATGTAATGTTATTTTGAAACTTCATCTTTTTGTCAAAAAAAGTAGTTTCCCTGTGTAATTTTGTCTGTTATCAACCTTCTTTCAAAATGAATATAAATGTGAAAACACCACGCTAAAAACTGATTAACAATTTTTTTGATTATGTCGTCACAGGTCAGCTCGTAAGAAATTTGAATTTGAAGACAGATATATTTGAAATCCACACGTTTATTACCAAATGACATTGACTACCAAAATTTAATGCTCGAAACTGTACGTTATTAATTTATTAAAAAATTCATGAAAAATAAAAGTAGGAAAAGTTGTCAACGTTGTAAAATAATCGTAATTTTAAAATAACTAAACAGTATTTGCTTTTAAACAATTTTGGTTAGGAATTTTGTTAAAAAAATATACAACTTTTGAAAAAAAGTTACATTTTAAAACACACGCATATTTTCACACTGCAGTTGATGAAATTGCTGCAACCTTTGATTCCAATTTCCACAAATTTTGTTACAGAATTAGCATTTTATTGCTTTCTGTGCTTTTATAAACCATTGTTTTACGCAATCATTCTTGAAACAATTTTAAATTCTATGTTAACTAAATAGGTAGTGACATTTTTCATTTTTGACGTTTTACATTTTTTTTATGTTGTAATAAAAATAAAAGGAAACAAAATACAAAACAAACAAAAAAAACTAAATTATAAAAACAACGATTAATGAAAGATGAAATTCATTCCATCACAGGTTGCTAAATGTCAGTTATTTATGTTACAAGATTCAAAAAATTGTTAAATAAAAAAATCAAATATGATTCAAAAAAGAGCAAACTCACGACAAAAAAAATTGGGACAGCCATAAAACGTTTTGCACGGTAAAAAATGTTATTTAACCACAAAAATGGTTATTACTCTTATTTAAATTATTATTAATTTTTCGTTTTGTTACTCATGAAATGTTTTATTATCGTACTTTTTCCTTTTTGTCGTTTTGAAATTTTATTATCGAGTCCAAAAAAGCTCATTTTAGAGATTTATATGAATCTGTAAAATACCTATGTTTGAGAGCATTAACAAGAAATATTATTTTGTGTTTCATGATTATTTGTTTGTCTATAATAAATAACTAGGAGCGCTACATGCAAAAAATTAGTTGCACAATACAATTGATTCAAATTAAAAGAAATCTACCAAAATTTCAGTAATTTAAACTTCATTTTTGTCATTCCAAAATAATGTATTTCCAAAAATCCAAAGATAATTTTAATAATTACAAATACTTCCAAATAATTTCAAACAATTTCGATTAAATTCCAAAATTTTGTACAACTAAATCCAGAGAAAACCGTCTCTGTAAATAAATTAATAATTATGTAAATAAGAATAAAGTCCGTTTTTATACGTTTGAATCAATTAATTCGAAAGACGTACCAGATTGCTATCTCTTTTCAACATTTGTAAACAACCACTAAATAAAAATAGTTACTTTTTGTGCAGCAGTAAATTTTTTGCAACATTGACTTCTCCTTTTAACTCATTCATCACTTTGTGAAACTTTGTACATTAACAAATCACCCACCTCCTACATTTTCAACAAAATGCTTTAATTATCCACACCATGACTTAATAATAATATTTAGCAAATCTTGCTATTACATTTTTGTTTAGCACACATTTTTTTACTTTTTCTTTCTAATTTTAGCGAGTGTGTGTACTGTGTTAATGATATTTTCCAGTACCGTGGTCAAGATATGGATATTTAGTATGAGCACGGAAATCCTGTAAGCAACACGAAAACATAATGATTTTCTTGTGTTCATTTTTAATGATAGTGCAAGTGATAAATGCCAACGAAATTATACAAAACGGTCTTTTAGTGAACTCAACGGACAATAGTTTTTGTTTAAATAATTTTTCAGTCAACATTACAGATGGCGAAAATAATAATGGGGTTATATACAAAGATGGGATTAATTACACCAAGGGGGATTATTATGTAACTGGTGATGGTATTTTTGGTTGTGTTTGTAATATAAAATCATGCGTAAGAAAATGTTGTGGCCCCAATGAAATAGTGATAGATGGATGCACAAATGCGAATTATAGTTTCACATTTAAAATTTATAATGGTACAGCCTCAGTAGTAGTAAATGAGAGTGATTTTTATGTACTTTATGACTTGGAGTGCGATTATGGGCATTTTCGTTTAAACCCAAATTTCTATGAGCAAGATAATTTTTATGTCCAATTAAATGGTTCACTTTACGCTCCTTATGTAGATGAGAGAAGAACAGTGTATGGAATTGAAGAATACTGTCTTGAAACTTTTAATGAGGGTGATGGAAACATATTTTCAGCCGTGATTTGCCTTGAAAACAACATCGAAGAGCCACCAAAAATTATTAACCATATAGGTAAATTTTTATATTTATTTATATGTGTTTATTTTTGTGATATTTTTATAACAATTTTGAAATACTCTTGAGAATTTAATTTATTAGCTTGCCCGTTATAATAATTGATTAGGGTGCGTGTTTACATAGTATCCACCTACCGTACTACATGAAATAACAAAAAAATGGGTGTTCTTGTATCTAATAAGCTTAATGCGTGTGTGTTCTATAAATGCTTTGTTTCAAAGAATACATTTTCATAAGACTACTAGTATTTCTATGAATTTACACTGATATTCAATAGGTTTGAGAGAGAAATTAGACCAAATTCTGTTTATATAAATTCTAATTATATAAATTAACTCATTCTAAATTAATTAATTAGATTATACCGGGTGAATAAAAAGTATAGAACCAAACGTTTTGTGCTTAAATTATTTATTTTTTGGAAAAAAAAAGTACTAAAAAATGGACGTTTTATTAAGAATACAATTTCTCAAAATTTTCCTTTGTTTTTGAGTTCTATAAAAAGTTTATTTTTTTTTTAAATAACAACCCACTCTAAAACCATTTTTCTCATGAAAGTTATGGACTAACAATTAGAACTATCTACTTTATATTTAATTGTTTCAATTTTTTTTACAAAGGTACCTAAATTGTAATTTTGACAAAAAAAAATACTCATAAAATAATCATATTTGTTACATTACTTTAATTTATATTAATTGTTATTTTTGGTGGGAATTGATTAATAAAAACTGCTTAGTTCCTTACTTTATATTCACCTGTATCTACTTTATTAGTAACAAAATTCTCCATTAAAACAAACATTGTTAAAAAACATTTTCTTTTTATTTTCTGTATTTTATTTCAACGAGTTCTGTCAATGTTTGGGGAGGAATGTGCAATGGTCTTTTTGTTAAATGTAGCAGAAAAAAAATTAGACAATTTCTTACGTAAGAAACAAATAAAAATTATTTTTCGAATAAGTAAGTGACAATTTATTTATGGTTACGCTTCCTATCGCTTCCTAATGAATAAATTGAGTGTAACTTCGATTAGTTGCGAGTCGCATTACCAGTTTTTTGGATTACAGCAAAGCCAAAAAAATTCTTTTCTGTAGAACAAAATGAACAACACATTTTTTATTGCTTCTGGCAATTGGCGCAAAATCAAGGACTTTGTTGTGGACCATTCACACCATTTTTAGTATTCATTGAAGATATGAATGAATTTATCAAAGTATCAAACAAAATTTTCGTATTTTGATTATCGAGACCTATTATCAAAAACAATTTCTATATCTCAATTTCGGGTTAATGCTCGTTTTGATTTAATATTAACTAAATTTTTTTCCCAATTTTTATCCAAGGTTTCAAGTAGAAAATTGAGTTTTAATAATTTTCTTTTTATATTGACAGTATCAACAATACGTTATGTTATTTAGAAAGTATGTTTAATTGATAGGTAAACCAAATAATATTTCAAGTATTTTAAGTAAAAACTAGTTGTCTACTTTTAAGATATACCTACAACTATCTGTTAGAGAACGAATTCAAACTATTTCAAAATTTATCATTTTTTTTTCAAAGGGAAAAAAATAAAAAAAGTTCAGCCAGTTTAAACCACGTTGTTTTAATTCAACCTGGCTATAAAATTCTTCTATCCCGTGGTTTATACATATATTAGTTTTTTGTATTACTAGCACTTTTGTGTAACTCTTATTCAATTATAATGTGGAATACAAAGTTCGAACGAATTTAAGATATCCATGAAAACCTAGTGGAAAGTTCTTTCATTAATCAAATCACCCCTAGCTCATAATAGTTATAAATGACACACCTTTTTTTTCACCACGATTAAAGAATATAGAATAATAATATTTTTGGTAAGTCTATAACACTTTTCATGGATTTTTATGTTATATGTATAACCATCAAACTAATAATCTGACCATTAATTGATTCTAAAAAATACATTTTTTTGAAATAAATGACTTTTTTAATTGTCGTAGAAAAAATTGTGTACAAAACTCACAGGTGGCTGACGCCTCGTGCATAAGACTCCACACACTTGTGAGTTATTTGTCACTTTCTGCTATATCTATTCCTACTACAAATATAATTATGTATTTTTTTTAGATGGATATCTGACCCATTTTTTTCCGTCACAGTTTATTTAGATAACAAGAAAAAACCCAAACTCTATATGTTTCACAATATATAATAAACTATAATTTTATTACGAAGTGTATTTTGTAATAAAATTTTGAAACTTTGAATGTAAATACTTATTTATTATCAGGGTGCGCCAGAACTCGCGCCCCAGAGAACATGGAAAAAATGTTTAAAAAATTCTTTCTGTCAAAAAATTTTCACATTTATTTTTGACATTTGACATTTTTTATGTCTATTTAATCATACTGATGATCTTGTATATGTTTTTTTACAATTATTTAATAAAGGTAAAAAAAATTGCCAAAAATAACATTGAACAGAGTTACAATTTAAGAAACAGCTTCTTTGTTTCCTCTTCTAGTAACCTGTAGCAAAAAAACTTGAAGAGTTATTAAAAGTTAAAAATTAAGATAAAAAGTTAAAACTAGATACATATAAATTTTTGAGATTACAGTGGAACATCGATTGAGTGTACGTTATTTTTACACCATGGTTTGTACCGAACACGAAGTTCTTTACGTGTATCGAAACAAGTATAAAGTAATATAATAATAATATACAAAGTGAACCAAAAGTATGGAACCAACGGTTTTTTTTAATGATTTGCTTTTATAAAATAATAATTAATAAAAATTAAAGTGGTTATAAGAAATGTGATCGTGTTTTAAGTATGTATTAAAATTTGTTTTGTTTTCGAGTTACGCAATTTTTTTTATAAACATTTCTTTTGATTCTTGGATTAGAGCTTTTGCAAAAAAAATGCTTTATAATTGGTTGCCATTTAAAAAAACTGCAATGGTTTAAGAAACCAAGTGAAAGTTTTTTTCGGATCAATACACATCAATACATCAATACAATGATTAAAATGCACAAATACCGCGGAGCATTTGCACGAATGGGTAAGAATATAAATGCTACACGCTCAGCTGATGCGCCGCCATATTGGCCTTGGCCATTGCGGGCAGCAGTAATGCGACATGCGATAGATGATTGAGGCGATGTAATATAAGTTTTATTTTAAAAATTAAAAAGTATGCAAAACTTGGAAAAATTAAATTTTTTTTTTTTTTGATAAACGTCACATTTTTATAGTACTTTAGCATTTATCAGTTAGTTTTTTCAAAAAATAAGTTGTTAAGCAAAAAATACTTTTTGTTTCCTTGGTATTAAAGAGGTTCTACTGTATTAAACACTACTATAAGTATATCAAATCAGCAATTACGGAATTACTATCGAAATTAATACATTTATCAGTTGGTTCAGTGAATGCTCCGCGAATATATCAAAAATTTTATCAATGAGCTATTTATTTTGGTTTAGTATTTTTTCCTGTGTGTTTGTAATGGGTTATAGTAGTGAAGATAAACAGTTAACAATACCAAAATGTTGTAAAAATTTTGAAGTGTTAAATGAGACAAAAAAATGCACTTTTATCTTTGATCCAGGATTTTTAATTCCATTAAGTGTAGACATTTATAAACATACTGTTAAAGTCAGGACTGAAAATCAGTTTATATTTGAACAAAATGTAAACTGTAAATTTAAAATATTTTTGTCTCAGTTTTTTCTTCAAAGTGATGGGTCACTTCATGGAACACTTTATGGTGAAAATGTTTTTTTACCACCTGAAGATTTTTGTTTAGAATTGGATACCATGGGCAAGTTTTATGCGTGCCAATGTTACAGGGGTGATATTGAAAAAAAAATGCCTCCTATTTGGATTACTAGGGGTAACTATTATTGCACTTTTCTATTCCATCTTTTCTTAAATGAAAGTATTTATTTATTATTATTTATATTATTTATCACTCTGTATTTTATTTAAATACCTTGAACTGCAAAAATATAGCTAGTGATATTTAACAAAAAATGAAATTAGCGGCAAAACCTAAGATTCTTAGTCGGCAGCTGGTGCTAGTATCTAGTAAATAAATTTTTTGTTTGTTGAAACATTTTGAAAAAATATGCTCAATTAAATATAATTATAGATGAGCAAAAATCTACATAATAAGTGTGATTCAAAATATAATAAGAAAAATACTACATTTTTTGTATGAAAAATGATGGAAGGTTTTATCGAAAAATTACTACTTTCTACCTTATTTGACAAATGTTTAAAGAAGTTAACAAAAATTTAAAACGGCTGTTAAAAAATTGCTAAATAAATAATACTGAGTTGCTAAGTAAGATATTCTAAATGCTAAGTATTAAAATAATATTTGCTATGTGTAGAAAAAGTGGAACAAATTTTTATCTTTTAAGCACTCAAAATCACTCACTGAACAATCCTATATCTACGGCCCCGGCGCAAAAATACAGGGTGCGCCAGAACTCGCGCCCCAGAGAAAAAGGTAAAATACCAGGAACATGGAAAAAATGGTAAAAAAATTCGATCTATAAAAATTTTAAAGTTATGAGAGTTTAAATTTTGGAATTTGATTTTATTTATTTCTGTTGGAAAAATAATTTTCTAACTTTTTTTTGCTACAGGCTATTCGAAGAGGAAACAAGAAAGCTGTGTCCTAAATTGTAACTCTGTTCAATGTTATTTGTGGCTTTTATTAGCACTTTTACTAAATACTTATAAACAAACATATACAAGATTATCAATATTATTAAATATACGTAAAAAATGACAAATGTCAAAAAAATAATGTTCCTGGTATTTTATTTTACTTGAAATTTTAAGTAATTTATTGTTGGTATTTATTATTATTAAGTATGGTGACACTTCAATACTAAATAACTATATACAATAATTGGAACCTATACATTTTTTATATTGTAATTTCAATAAAAACACATCGTTTTCTAGGTTAAAGGATTGTTCGTGCCTGTTTTCATAATTCCCCAGTCATGGCAACATTTTTTTTTTGTAACTTTACTTTTGTTTTTGTTTAGTAACAGTTTTTTATAATAACTTTATTATCTTTACCTAGCGTTCAGTTTTTTTTACATAGCGCTTAGTATTTTTCACTTTGAAAATGTACTTAGCATTTTTTCCCATTTAAAACATGTCAAGTGATCAGTGAATGTTCCTTTCCCTCTTTTACTAATAATAAACTAGTAAATTATAATCACATGTATTTTTGTATTTAGTAAGTGTTATGATGAAATGATATGATTACAAGGGGCTTACCTAGTTTACACCTGTACAATTTGCAATTTATTACCTAGAACTGATAATATTGTTTTTAATCCTAATTCATTTTGTTAATACCTACTCAAAATACATTACGCAAATATGGATGTATTAATGTTTTGTTTTAATGTGCAATAGATATACAGAGTGTTCCGGCTAAACCTCGTATTAGAAGTATTGTGAGCTCAGAGCTTTGTTATTTAAGCATTTGCAAATGACTGTAATCGGTTAGGTCCGGTTCAATTTATAAGTGAAAAATAATGAATTTTGCTTGTTTACATCACGTTTTTTGTAAGATTCTGTTAAAACATATTGAAAAATTACCAAATTGGGTTGAAAACGACCTTTTCATGATTTTTTGGGCGTATTAGCACGTTTATCAATTAAAAATTTACAAAATTATTTCGTCACAAATCGCTAAAAAATGGTGTTGTTTTTACTTCTTTAGATTGTGCTAAAAAAATGTTCAAAAATAATACTATTTTTCCGTTTTAGGGCGTTTTTTGGTCAGAATCGCAATTGTTTTAAAAATTTTCATCGATAATTAGGTAAAAAATGAAAAAACTAAAATTATTTTTGCTTCTATGGAGAGCTTCAGCATAGGTATTTTTGAGCCGGAAAATTATCTGGTTGCTTTTTCAAACATTTTAGCAGGTTTTTCAATCAAAAACACAAAACTTCGGCAGAAATAAGCCGAAAAATTACATAATTAATTCGAAAATAATGTTATTTTTGCTTTTTTCAAACATTTAGTTGCGTTTTTAAGTCTAAAANTGTTATTTTTGCTTTTTTCAAACATTTAGTTGCGTTTTTAAGTCTAAAATAAAGTTTTTCTTTAATATTTGCTAAAAAACATAACAAAAAATTAATACATATACCAGACTAAATAAAAAACGACGTAATTTATGTTTTAAAACATTTTTCAATAAAAAACGCAATTATTTCGAAAAATTTTGTGAACAATACGCCCGAAAGTAATTGAATTAAGTAAAAATAGTGTTACTTGTGCTTTTTTAAACATTTATTTATTATTATTTATTTAAACATAATTTAACACTTTTATCCACTGTTTATTCAACAATCCGAGTTGTACATAGAGCTTTAACATTTAGTAATTTCATTCCTAATAGAAAATAACACTTAAAAGTCTGATTCAATAAAAGAATATTGCGAAAAAAATTGTTTTAAAAGAAAATACCAGTTTTCAAAAAATTTTACATAACCCCTTAATCCACCCCTTCAATTGTGAAAAAAGTTTATTCAGTGATCCTTTCATCAAAGAAAGGATTTAACTTTTCTCCTTCATGTATTCAAATCCGATTTCAAGATAACTAAAAACGGCAGTTATTGATTTTGAAGTAAATCCAAAAAAAAAAAATCAAAAAAGTCTAAATACATATTTCGAAAACATTTAAAGTTAGTTAGGTCCAGGAAAGGATGATAAAAACTTTCTCAAAATCCAAAAACGCAGGACCTAATTGATTATGACTACAGAGGTAAGTATGTATATGAAGATTTTTAGGTAAATATTATTGTCATAGCTTTTGGTGTTTATACGGAACATCCTATTATATCCTCTGGATGCTATAAAATATTTTTGCCAATATGTACAAATAAGAAAATTTGCAAGTTTTTGACGTTTTTTGATATTTAATAACATTATGACAAAAATCACATAATGGAAAAAAAGTTTTTTGGAAAATTTCACTCAATGTTAAAAATTTTGGATTCTGTTTTTTTTTTCATTTTTTCGAAAAGAACTTGGTTACAAAAAGTACGCTACCTTGAAAATATATTATTTGCACCTAAATTAATTAATTAACCTGTTAGGATATTCAGGTTTTGTTAGAAATATACTAACAAAAAAGGAAAAACAACAACGCCATCTGTTACAATATTTTTTGAAAATTTTTGGATTAGCACCTTCCTCTTTAAAAATCGATAATTTTACCATTTTTGACTATTATGAAATTGTATTTGAGCATTTAAAAGAGAAAGGTTTAATCTTTCTTATGGTGGATTCATAATTGAGAAAATGCTTAACAAATACCCAAAATTTAGCGTAACATTTGGCAAATAAATACTCACAACTCAATTTTTCTAAATGAAACGCCCTAATTTTTAACATTCCATATACCTATGTTATAGTAACTTTTTTAGTCATTAGCCATAGCTAGTTTATGAGTTTCAATTGAAATAAGAAAAAAACGAAGAATCAAAGTTATTCAAATTTAGATTAGGTAAATTAATTAATTTAATTTGTATTTACGAAAAGAATAACATAAATGAAGGGGTGAGTGGATAAAGGTATCATGTGCATTAACCTATATTTGGAGTTATAAAAATTTTAATATAATTTATAATAAATTTGATATTTAATAACATTATAACAAAAATTACATAATGGAAAAAAAGTTTTTTGGAAAATTTCACTCAATGTTAAAAATTTTGGATTCTGGATTTTTTTCATTTTTTCGAAAAGAACATGGTAACAAAAAGTACGCTACCTTGAAAATATATTATTTGCACCTAAATTAATTAATTAATCTGTTCGGATATTCAGGTTTTGTTAGAAATATAATAACAAAAAAGGAAAAACAACAACGCCATCTGTTACAATATTAGCAATAACTATTCAAACATTTTTACACTTAATTTGATTAGGTATTTTAAAGATAAAGCGGCATCAACATAATATTAACAAAACCAACACTGAAATTGAATATTGGCGTATATCTGAAATATTTTGCAAATAAGACCATTATTCTGGATTAGATATAACATATTAGTGATATTCGTGATAAAATAAACAAACGACGTTGCTCGAACAAAGCTTTTGATGAGTGAACGATTAAGCAGTCTCTTATAAGTATCGGCGTCATTAAACGCACAATGAATTTCGCTACGATCTTTATCTCTCAGTTTCTAACAATATCGGTTTGTTTTTGTTTTGTGATTAGTGAAATTGTAAACACAGAACAATGTTTCAAAAAGTGTTGTTCAAATGACTCAATTTTGTCGTCCGAAATGGGACGATGTATAAAAACGAATGAAACAATCAGTTTGTATTACAAAAATGTTTGTATGTTACCGTCAATTATAAACTGTAAAACTGTCATCCCAATACCGGAAGACTTCCATATACTTGAAAACAAAAGCCTCGTTTATGAATTCGAACAACACACATTGCTTTTGGATCCGGAAAATTACTGCATCGAGTATTTGGATAATGTGAGAAACTTCACAGCTCTTGTGTGTGTTGACGACCTTAAAAATGAAAAAATTAAAGAACTAGGTGAGACAACGAACCTTAAAGTGATCTTAAATAATGATTTTAATAAACTTTCAACTGGAGATGATTGCATAAGAAAGTGTTGTCCTCACGATTCATATATCTCAAATGTTACCAAAAATTGCATTCAAGTGAACCAAACTGTCCAATTACCGTATGAAAATGTATGTCGTGTGAGTAGAAAAACGTGTTTTGGCAACAAATTGTCGGGTGAAATACCTCAAGAGACGTTTACAATTACTGAAAATTATGATTTGGTTTATACATTCAACAAGATTTCAATGACTTTTACTAAAGATGACTACTGTTTAGACTATAAGGACCAACTGGAATTTCTATCTGCATTAGTATGTGTTGAAAATAACGATCCGGGAAATTCGGCCCCCATAGGTAATGTTTTTGAATTTTTACATACATACAGATAAACATAAATCACTAACCACTTATTACAAATTTATCCAATTAGTGTAAAAAATTATTACACTCTAAAACACCACAAACCAATATTTAGTTTTAAGAGGGTGAACAAAAAATTTGGAACCGACGTTGTTTTGACTATTTGCCTTCAGAAAATGATAATTAAAAAAAATGAAAATAAGAATGAATTTTTGAGTTTTTGAGTTATTAAATGGCAACTTATAAGTAATTTTTTTTCGAATATAAGTAAAAATTTGATTCGTGAGAAACGTCACATTTTTATAGTACTTTAGTTTTTTCAAAAAATAAATAGTTTAAGGTTCTATACTTTTTATTCACCCGGTATATTCACATTTGTATGATAAAAAACGATAAAAACCTGCGTAGAATAAAAGTTTGCATGGTTGCAAATATGACATTAAATATTTTAGTTTGATTCAAATATTTCAAACAAACATTTCATTCAATGACGGTTTATAATAATCGTTCTATATTTAACTGTTATTGTTTTAAATTTTTAAATTCTTTCCTGTATGTACACATTTTGGTTAGTCATCATTTTGAATATATTGCATTTTTTGACGAAAAGTGTAGATCAAAAAAGTTGATTTCTGTGTAAACTCTTTTTACAATAAAGTAATGTAAGGTGGGATTTCACAGCACGACAACTTTCTTTATAAAACAAGCCCGTAGGGCGAGTTCTGAATTAGTTAGAGCGTTGTAAAATCATTTTTCATCAGTCCATGTTGTTATTGTACAAATAACATTCAACAGTTTACAATCCTTAAGGTCTGACAAGAGGTTTTAACAGTCCAATTTTCGCTTTAATGTTGGCTTTTTAACAGCTTTGACAGTTTAAATCTTCAGATACTGACATCTGAATTTGCAAATTCATTTCTTAATAATTTTGTGTTAGTTGTCCTTGAAAAAAGCATTTTCTACGCAATCAGGCTTTCTTAATAATGCTGTTAAGGGCCATAACAACCGCGGGGAGATTAAGGACCTCCTTAAACATCTCTCTCGCTTGTTATGAACTTCTTAACAGTCCTTAATTCGTAAATAACTATTTTGGCCTCCTAACCCGTAAACATCCAATTAACATATGATGGACAATTAAGATAACTGTGCTGTGTTAAAATTTTTGCGGATATAAAACTTTTTAGCTCTTTTATTTTTTTTATTTTTTTATTTACTTACTTTTCCTTTGTATCTTCCTGGAGTTTAAAAGTCCAGGTTATTAAAGAAAATATATAATTAATGTTTCACTAATTTATTTTTTCTAATTAGGAACATTTTTAAGGGTCATTGTGATGATAAAGTACCAAAAACTTCAAGTTTACATTTGAGCCTTTTGATACAACCATGGTATAATAAGGCCCAGAAGAAGAGTTTTTAAAAAGTCTAATATCTTTAAAAATATCCTTTTTAGTACTATTTTTTTAAATTTTTGTAGTAATTCAATTAATAAATTTTATAGAAAACTACAATTTGTTTTTTTAAATTACAAAATATGCAGTTTATTGCATAAGTAAGTTAGGTGGGTCTGAAGGCTGGTGCGTTGTGTAAAATATTTTTTTTGACTATTTTATTCTATTTGGAAAAGCGCGTCATAGCCAAATTTAATTAAATAATTTAATTTAATAAAAAACTTATTTCTGATTTTTTATAACAGTCTTTGGTCAAAAAGCTTAATACAAAATTTGTGTGTTGACCAATTTACAGGAATCAATTCCGCTACGCGTCGTGTGTCAAATTAATTTCGTAAAAAATGAGTGTAAATACATAATTATTGTAAAAAAACATAATTTTTAACTATACTACTCCAAATAATTAAAGGAACAAAAAATTTTAAACGGCTGTAACTTATCGGAAAATGGTCATATCTAGATTAAAAAAAAACATTTTAAAGCTTTAAGTTTCTAGTTTTGAGATGTTTTGGCAAATATTCTTTTTGTGCTACGGTTATCACACAATTCTAAGTAATAGCGCAAGAAAAAAATTCTAAATTTTTATGTTTTTGTTTTTGATCCACGGACTTGGAGATTTTTTTTTAGTTAAGTCAATTTTTTTCTTTACAATTTATCGCTGAGATATCTGACTTTAAATGAAAAAAGATCCTTTTCCCTTTGAGCATTGATACCTCAGGAACCAATGATCACACAGAGGATATAAGGGTAGTGTCAAAAACTGGAATAAATGTCTTACAAGATCCTTTTATGATTTTTTGAAAAAAAAAAAATTTATTCTCAACATTGATTTAAAGAAAAGAGAAAAAAGTCACTTTTTGCAATGTTTTAGTAAATGTAGTGTGTATTCACTAATATTGATGGGGAGACTTTTAGGTGTTTTTACAGCTTAATGTAATGACTTTCTTTACAATTTTGCATTAGTTATTTGCCAAAAATAAAATAAAATAAACAAAAGTTTTTTGTTTTTTTTTAATTTGTAAAAACATTTAAGAAACAATACTGATTAGTTTTTGAAAAACAAAATCAAAAATATTTTTTTGAATTTTGTTTGGACTTTAATTCTTTTGCAAAACTTTCATCAATCGGTCCGAGAAAACGGTTTGATGGATCGATTTAAAAATTAGCAGGGCTGTGGGGGATACTTTGAGCTGTAAAAACACCTAAAAATATTAGTCTCCCCATCAATATTGGTGAATATGTGGTAAATTTACTAAAACACCGCAAAAACTTACTTTTTTCTCTTTTCTTTAAATCAATGTTAAAGGTGAAAAAAAAAATTTCCAAAAAATCATAAAAGGATCTTATATTAAAGCTTAAAATGGTTTTTTAAAAATCTAGATACGACTATTTTTCGATGAGTTACAGCCTTTCAAATATCACAAAAAAAATTTCCTAAATTTTTTGATCCTTTCATTTTTTGGAGTAGTTTATTTTCAAAAAAATAGCCATAAACACACAATATATGTACACAAATAAATTGAAATGACAACAGTACCTTGTAAACCTTAATAAATTTTTAAGGCAAATACGAAATATTTTTTTTCCAATTTGTTGTAAAAAGTTACTATTGTGATATGTCCTTGTAGTTGTTAATGGGCTTAATTTTATCACTAGTGTTAAAAAGTGTGACATAAAAATAACAAATAACACTATTTTCATAGCAACGCCACGACACTAGTATGATTTTGGAAAATTATTGAAATTACAGATTTAAAATTCGAATTTGATGCGACTACATTGGAAAAAATCTTGTTGGAAACACGATGCAAAATGGCTATTTTTTGCACACGATCTTCACAACTAGTGAAAAACACACTCTTTCTGCAACTTGTTGCATAAATAGATATTTTATTTTTCTACCTCAATGAGAAATTTGGAAAAAGAATTTTTTTATAATTTGTGTAAAAAACACATTTAAAAAATTAATAAAATATTATTTTTACGCCTTAGACCTTTTGTTGCATTAAAAACCCTGTGGTTTAACACCTACAGGAACAAATAAATTTGCACAAGTAAAACCAGTATCAATATACACATTATTCATATCAAAGAATACAACATGTTGAGTAAGGAAATGATTACGAGCAAATCTGATAACAATAACAATATGCCTATTTTTGTAACAGTTCTGTGAAATCTATAGAGTGACATTAATCAGACTAAAAGTTAATCAAAAGTTAATTAAGCTAATTGATTAATTTGATAAGGAAAGAGAAATCAAAGTTCATTTATCCTTTTACAATTTTAGGCAGGCATTTATACCAACACGTACCTATAAGAATCAAGTAACAAAAATTTATCATTATCAATTTGTTGTTCTTTTTTTAACTTACTTTCTTTTTCTGTTTTTGTTTATTACACTCCACACATGTGTATTTCTTATCATTTTTATCTCTATTTCTTTTTGTTTTCTTTTCGTCGACAAAGAAGTGTAAATAAATAAATAAATAAATAAATACGCGTTTTATACCTATACGTTTTAAAATGTGCCAATTTATATGTAAAAATTAAATAATAAAAATTTAATTCAAAATTAAATTTATGTGATTACACTGTCATTTACATTACATTGTTAAATATATCTTTTTATCAAAATTTTTGATTTAAAGCAACTCTTAATAAGATATTCAAGTAGCAAGTGTTTAATAATGTTTACTTTATTATAATGACAGTCTGCAAAAAATGTATGAAAAATTTACACGACTCATCATTTGTGTGCTCTTGATTTTAAAATAGCGATGTCGTCAAATGGCAATTTGTTATCATTAGTAAATTTTAATGGCTTATTGTTTTGTGAAATTCTAGTTTTTGAAATCATCATTGCGTTATAATAATTAAAAAATGATAAATAGTACTTTGAAATTATCATTTTTATTTTATAACATATTAACTCAGATATAATTTTGTCTGAATTACTGAATATTTTTTTTTTATTTAGAATTCTTAAGATTGACTGAAATTTAATCTACATATTTGAAATACAGGGTATGTTAGAACTCGCGCCCCAAAAAAATTTCAAGTAAGATAATATACCAGGAACATAATTTTTTTTTTTAATTTTATCTGTTACAAAATTTTGACATTAATTTTTTGACTTTTGACATTTTTTATGTCTATGTAATGATCTTGTAGATGTTTATTTTACAATTATTTAGTAAAGGTACAAAAATTTTGCCATTAAAAGCCTAAAATTGAAACTGTCATAACTTCGAAATTTTTATAGAAGGAATTTTTTGAACATTTTTTCCTTGTATCTTATCTTACATTTTTCTCTGGGGCGCGAGTTTTGCCGCACCCTGTATAAATAAATATATAATGCAAAATATTTAATGTATTACGCATAATTATGTAGAAAGAACTAATTAAAGGAAATTATTAGTTTATATATTTTCTTTTATACACGAGTTTATTTAATAAATAATAACTGATAAGATAAGGGTATTAGTTTAAGAAATTGGTTTTTATTCCTTTATTCATAGTTAGTAATGTTTATCAGAAAAATTGTGCAAAAACTGTTTTTATTTTTACTTGCTTGGTAGAAAGGAAAAATTAAAATTTTTATTTTGATTTTTCACAGTCAATCGAGTTGTCTTAATTCCTTAAAATTTAAGGATTTATTTGAAAAATACAGAATTGTCCCTAATATACTCCTTATTTTTCTTTTATCATCTCTGCTTTGTTTGCAAATTTAAAGCTTACACGATTGACATATTTTTTTATCACAATTTTAGAGTAAATCTAATACCTAGTTATTTATTATACAAGACGATAAAGAAATTGTTTATCTACGAGTGAAAAGGTTACGAGTGACGAAGTCATGAGTGGACTTTTTTCACGAGTAGATAAACAATTTTTATCGTCGTGTATAATATTTCGTTTTATTTTGTACTCACCTACCAGAATTTCTTGTACAAAATAAAGAATATAAACAGTAGATAAAAATTACTTTATTTCACTAGATGATAAAATACTACTTTATCTACTGAAATTAGTTGATAAAAGCGCTCATTAACATTGAGTACAAAATAAATATGATTTATTACCTAATGACACATTTTTGTTTATGGTTTGACATATTTCGCATAGAAATATAATTTGGTCAATTTTGGTAGTTTTTAGACCAAAATATCGTATGATCTACTAAATTTGGAGTCAAAGCCGAATTTGAAACACAAAATTCGAGTGTTTGCTTATTTTCAATTGAATTGAAGTCTGTCTAAACATAATTTTTTTTTTTTAGTATATATCATCATAACAGATAGATATTTACAAAAATGCATTTATTGCGTTAATTTTTATTGGTGTCTATTTTTTAAATGGTATGATGTGTAATTTATTACCAAAGTTTATTAATAGATTGTCTATAAATTAGCCCACGTTACCTCTGTTTGCAAGAAGCAAATAAAGAATATTTGCGATGATTAACACTCCACAAAATCATTATTTGGGGAAACAGAAAACCATTACCACTTCGTATAAATATTTATTCGACAATGAAGTCTGTTCCACAAGATAATTGAATCTAGTTAATCGCATTCATTCAGTGTCTTTTAACAAGTTCACATATTCCGTTGTTTCTTGCTTATCTAATCTACCTTTTAACGGCGTCTTATATGATCATGATTCAGTATCAGTGGTGATATCATTTAAAATGGGTGATAATTTAAAGTTCGTTATTTTTTTACTCTTTAAATTTACGTTGATTTATGCCAGTGAAACATATTGTGAAACTAAAAATTGTATAAGAAAGTGTTGTGAAGATAACGAATTTTATAATTTAACTAAAAGTGGCTCAAAATGTGAGAAAAACAATGGGAAACTACTATCGGAATTCCCCGAATACCAGGATATTTCGTTGTATCAAATTATACACGGCAGAAGTTGTGATGTTGAAATGATAAAAATACTACTTGATGGTGTAAATATGAAATTTACATTAAACGAGAATAAAGTGGTGTGGGAAAATATGGTATTTAATTATACAACTTCGTGCATTGATATTTATGATAACAGATTAGTTGCTCTTGTCTGTACTTTTGGAGACGAAGAGGACCAGCTTGTATCAGCCATAGGTATTGCAATAGAATAAGTTTTTAATTTTTAATAGTATTATTATTCAACAAGCAATAATTATTAAAAAATAGTCTTTATACAGGGTGCGCCAGAACTCGCACCTCAGAAAAAAATATGAACATGGAAAAAATGTAATTTTTTATCTATAACAATTTCGAAGTTACGAGAGTTTAAATTTTGCACTTTGAATGTTTTTTGTGGCTTTTATTGACAAATTTTTTGTACCTTTACTACATAATTGTAAAAAAACATATACAAGATCATCAGTATCATTAAATAGACAAAAAATGCCAAATGTCAAAAATTTTTGACAGCTAGAATTTTTTAAACATTTTTTCCGTGTTCTTGGTAAGTATAAGATATCTTACTTAATTTTTTTTCTGTGGCGCGATTTCTGGCGCACACTGTATATTTGAGTAGAATACGATGTTTTATCTACGATCTTTTTGATAAAACACTTTCTGCTTACAAAATTTATATTTGTTATAATGACAGATCTGTGACTTATGATGATAAGTCACCAGTGTGACAACACTGTCAACAACACCATTGACAGAACTGTGACTTACGATAAGTGTGAATTATGAGTAGCATAATGTACCTATAGTTATGTAAATAACAAATGTATTATTAAATGATCGTAGATAATTTTTTTTATTTTTCTTTATCTTTTTTAATTTTTCAACTTTTATTTTTTTCACACATTGGAAAACTTCAAAGTCACAAATTGTGTTTGCTTTTTGTTTTTGTTCCTAGAAATGTTGTGTTTATGTTTTCATGTTGTCAAAATTTCAGAAACTGTTAAAATCTAAATTTGAGGTATAACTAATTATCTTAAACAAGAAATTTTTATTTTATTTTTTCGATTAAAGAATTTCTATATTTAGAAGTTTTGATTATAGATGCTAAAAGACTTGATTATTAGAGATTTTTACACAATTTTAGAAACACACCAAAGTCTATAGTTTCAACTATGCACTTACTTGATTTTTGACACTTGATTCTTGATTTTCATTTTTTAAGCTCATTTCTCTCAAAGAAACAACCCAAAAACAGACATTCTAGAATTTCTGGAATTTTAGATAATGATAATATACAATTCTACAACCTTCATTAAGGATGTATTTTATTTAAAATATATAAAATAAAATCTAACATTTGTTAAATTTCTATTTTATTTAAATTTTGTTTAAAAAATTGTGTTTTGTTTCTAAATTCAGAAGTTTTGATCTTAGAATCTAGAGAATTTGATTGTTTTTTAATTCTTACTAATCTTTCAAAATAGTATACAGGGTGAATATAAAGTAGGGTACCACGCGTTTTTTTTAATCATTTGCCTTTAGAAAATAATAATTAATATAAATTGAACTAAAATAAAAAATGTGATCGTATTTTGAGAACATATTTTTGTTTTTTTTTTTTTTGAGTTATGCAATTTTTTTGTCAAAATTTCAATTTGTCTAAAAAAAAATTTGGATTAAATAGATAACTGTAATCCTTTTACATCATAACCTTCACGAGAAAAATGGTTCTATAGTGGGTTACCATTTAAAAAAATTAAAAAATTTCTAGAACTCAAAAACAAAGAAAAATTTGAAAAATTTTATTCCTGTTAAGACATCACATTTTTATAGTACATCATTCATCAATTAGTTTTTGCAAATAAATAGTTTAAGCAAAAAACGTTTGGTTCCATACTTTTTATTCACCTGGTATGTGTGTACATACATAATTTTTGACACTTGATTTTCATGTCTGTCATAGAAATAGCTCAGACTTTTAACTAAAATTAGTTTTAAGAACAAATATTTTCATTTTAAGAATTCAGATTTTTTTCTAAATCTAGACTTGTAATTTATTTAAATATGTTGCTTTTTTCCCTTTTGCTTATACTTACACTTTGTGTCTCTAAATTTTCTTAGACGATTTTTCATTAAAATAAATCAAAAACCGGAACTGCCAACTTCCCTTAATAAACTTATCTTGAATGAATTTGTTAGTGCCAACGTTAAAACTATTTGACATTTCCGTTTAAAAAAATAGACTCAATGTTTTGTGTGCTTTTTGCTTTGAACTATTATTTATTTTAGCCATGACGAATAGGAAAAGTCTGTTTCGGGAATAATTCTACGAAAGTTAAACAAAGGATGTTTAAATTCTATTAAATATGAGATTAAGATTAAATATTTAGAATAAAAAGTTGATACAATTATTAAGTTCAGCAACAATGATAATAAAACTGAAGGCCAAACATAAACTCCTAAACGTATCAAATTACCTTAAATGTAACATGCGAGTGATCTGTTTTGTTTGTTATTATTTAAATTTTATTGATCAGTGAGTGTAGAATTTGAACAAAATCTGAGTTATATTTATTTGTGATGGGTATTTATGCGTTTTTTCTTGTCTTCCTCCTAAATTTCTTCACATTTGAGTCAACTTGCGATAAAGAAAACGACGAATTTCATCTATCAAGTGTAATATGGAAATGTTGCCCTTTCGGACAGCAGTTTGTTGATAAAAAGTGTAAAAACGTGGGTGATGATACTGATGTAAATTTAGTTAAAACAGTTAATTTACCATATTCTGCAAATATAACTATTCAAAGCAATTATTGCGATGTTAGTAAAAAAAATTTGTTTGTGATAAATGAAAATGAAGAAGCTTGTAGTGTACAGTGGAATAATAAACTCTATTACAGACATGAGTTTTTAGATTATTTTTGTGTCGATTATAATACTGATAATGGAGGTCTGCGAGTGTTGATGTGCGAGGATAGGACATCAAAATATGATTCATCCATTACTACTCTTGGTAATTGTTAAAATTACATCAATATTCGATAAATTATGTTTTTGACATTTAATAGTTAGGTAACGGTTCACTCGAAGGATTCACAATGTTTATTAATAAATTAAAAACAACAAAAATGATAAATTTAAAACCATTTATTGTGCGTTTACAGTGTTCGGTTTTATTAAAGCACTCAGCTTCAGTTCGTGCTTCAAACCTACAATGTAAATAACTATTTTTGTATGATTTCTTGTTCGAGAATTAATGACAAATTATCTTATCTCGTTTCCCGAATACTGATTCTAATAATTATGTTTCCAGTACTTATATCTAATCTAATCTGCCTCTAAGGACATGCTTTTTGAATGAAGAGTCAGTTTTATTTCTAAGTTATATAGTACAATATGTCTAAATTAAAGTGTGTTGTGTTTATATTTTGTGAAATTGTAATTTTTGAACTCTTTAATCTAGAATTCACAAATGCAACAACAGTTTACAACATAATTAATCCAAAACCTAATAGCAACACAACGGACACATCAGAAAATCAAATAGCTATTTTCCATGCTGTTGGTAATACTTACATTGAATAAAAAGTATGGAGCCAAACGTTTTTTGCTTAAACTATTTATTTTTTGAAAAAAACTAATTGATGAGTGATAAAGTACTATAAAAATGTGATGATTTAACAAGAATAAGTTTTTTCGAAATTACCTTTTGTTTTTGAGTTCTACAAAAAAAAAATTTTTTTTAAATGGCAACCCACTATAAAATCATTTTTCTCATAAAAGCTATACTCTAAGGATTACAACTATCTGCTTTATATTTAATTTTTCACATAAATTGAAATTTTGACAAAAAAAATCGCATAACTGAAAAACAAAACAAAATTTTGCTCTGAAAATACGATCACATTTTTTATATTACTTCAATTTATATTAATTATTATTTTCTGGAGGCAAATGATTAAAAATAAAACCGCTTGGTTCCATACTTTATATTCACCCTGCATACAATACTGTAATTAAGATATTCATAAATGTCACTATTTCGTTTGACGACACAAAACTCTAAAAAAAAGTAGTCTATTTTTTTTTCTTAATAACGTTTTCTCGTATTTGCCACATAAAAGGCACTTTACAGAAAAATAACTTTTTTGAAAGTTTCCAAAACATACCTGTTTTTTCAAAATTAAAATTATGTCAGAAATTAGTATTTAACCAAGTAGGGCCCAAAAAAAGTAATTTAAATCAAAAATGTTGTATATTGCATCTATCCGGGGACCTACTGTATATCAATGATGCTATTGCATTTATACAGGGTGGTTCAGAAGTCTGGAAACGATTTTATCTGGCGAAACTATAAATTTTTTTGGCAAATAAATTTATAGGTGTGCAATGGCTATAAAAATGCTATTAAAAAAATTTGAATACTGATATTAATTTATTGTTTATACTTACGAGATAAACATAGTAACATTTTTTTTTAATGGAAACCACCTACCACATTTTTTTACACAACGAACTTGTTACAAGAATTGTTGCTGTGCAAAAAAATTTTTGTTAAAAAATGCTTGACTTACAAGAATTAAAGAATTTTTTAAAGTAAACTACCAGTTTTTTTGGAAATAAATTAATAAATATTTAAAGGTTGTAAAGGAGCGATGCCAAAATATTTTTTATTTTAATTAGTTGTTTAAACTTTTGAGATTACCATACTTACTAATAATTTCTTTTCTTAAATAAACGGTTTTTTTATTTATTGTTTTACAAAAATATGTTTTATGCATTATATAAATCTACAAAAATAGTTTTTGAGCGTCTTGTATACAAGGTGCGCCAAAACTCGCGCTTCAGAGAAAAATACCATATAAAGTAAGATACCAGGAACGTGGAAAAAATGTTAAAAAAAAATTATTTACAAAAATTTCGAAGTTATGAGAGTTTAGATTTTGCACTTTGACTATTTATTTCTGTTAGAAAACTATTTTTTCAAGTTTTTTTGCTACAGGCTATTAGAAGAGGAAACAAAGAAGCTATATCCTAAATTGTAACTCTATTTAGTGTTATTTGTGGCTTTTATTGGCAAAATTTTTGTACCTTTACTAAATAATTGTAAAAAAACATATACAAGATCATCAGTATGATTAAATAGACATAAAAAAGTGTGAAATGTCAAGAAATAAATGTCAAAATTTTTTGACAGATAGAATTTTTTGAACATTTTTTTCATGTTCCTGGTATCTTATCTTACATGAAATTTTTCTCTGGGGCGCGAGTTCTGGCGCACTCTGTATGTATTAAATTATATTTTAATACCACATTGCACGAAAGTACTAAAAGGAATAGATAAGACAATGAAGTTCAAGTACTAATACCTAAAACCTAAAAAAATTAATAGAAAACATATTTAGTAAAAAATAAGAGCAAAAACATATTTCTCAATCTGAACATTCAAGTCAAGACAAAGCTTAAATATTAAAAATAAAATATCTGACATGAATCACTGGAATTTCCGATATTACAAAATCAAATTTTAAATCTTACCTGTTGATGTGATAACTGATAAACTTAATAAATGATAAGAAAAAGAAAACACTTCTGCTTAGTTTTAAACTTATTTGAAACAAATGCTGTATTTTTTAAAACAACTCACATAAATACTAGGACTTACAGTTACAGGCTTGTCAAAAAGTTGGCACAAAATTCAGATTTCTTCTAATAAATTAACAAAAAAGGAAAAAGAGGTCTATTACAAGAAAATGTGAAAAACGGAATATTAATTGATAAAAAATTACACGTAATTAGAAACTTCTAAGCAGCTTTTAAAACGGGAGTTACGAGTTTACAATTAAAATTTTTTAATGAAATATTCGTAGATGAAATCAATAAAAACAAAAATTAAGTTCCGATTTATCATTTCACAGGTTGTTCTTGACCTATTACTAAATTTCGGAAATTTCTTCTCACAATTTAAATGAACTTACAAATTTTATAGCCAATTAATTTTTAATTAACTTTATCACTATATGATATTGATCTTATTTGTTACTTGCCTTGACAGAAATTATTTCTCACTTTTCTAACAACTAGGTATATGTGTTTTAACACCACAGAAACAATACTTTTTGTAGTGGATCACTTAAACTAGGCCAAATAAACTTCAAACTTTGTAGGTCAGAAGATAAACATTGATAATTTTAAATCTTATGGTATAAGAAACTAAACGTTTTTATTTTTTACAAGAAGACAATTTTTCGTTTTGCAAATTTTTTATAGAAACTCACTAAAATCTTTTTTTATAAAGGCTATGATCTACGGATTACTACTCGTATCTGCATTTTGTTCCATTTTTTTTCGATTTTTTTTTATACAAGAACTCGTGCCCCAGAGAAAAATCTCATGTAAGGTAAAACAGGAACATGAAACATAAAAATTTCGAAGTTATGAGAGTTTAAATTTTGCACTTTGTTTATTTCTGTTGGAAAAATAATTTTTCAAAAGTTTTTTTGCTACAGAGGAAACAAGGAAGCTGTATCCTAAATTGTAACTCTGTTAAATGTTATTTGTGTTTATATGGGCAAAATTTTTGTACTTTTACTAAATAATTATAAAAAAAAAACTTATACAAGATCATCAGTATAGACAAACAACTTTTTCACTTTTCGACTAACTAAATAATGGTATTTTTTACAGCTAGTAGTGAAAAAAAGTATGTTAAATTACATAACGAAAATTTCTTTATAAGATAAACGATTGTTTACAGTTTTTTCAAGCCGTTCAGAAATTAATATCACTTGAATTCAATCTAATCTTCGTCCGCACTCGACCACTGTCGTTGATTTTTTTCAATCAAGCTTTGAAAAAACGTGAACCGTCTGCTTGTTTCAGTCACCTGTAGATCAGATATGTGGAGGTTGTGTTTATTACCAAACAGTGAGTGGAGAGAGTGGACAGTTCGTGTCATTTAAACAATGTATCAAGCAGCAATTTTCTGCTTCCTAACACTAATACCAAAAATAACATCTTTAGATTTCTGTGATACAAAAAGTGCAGTTTTAACCAACACCACATCTTATTTATACAAAGGCCTGAAAGAAGAAAATTGTAACTGTGCACGTCGAACTTCTTGTTTAAGAAAATGTTGTGCGGTGGGATTTTACGCTAGTAAAGGAGTGTGTCTTCGATATGATAATCCGGATTTTGTTTTGAACATTCCGGTTTATGATGGAAAAAAATTCGTGCGCAATGTGAGCGCTAATACAAATATTTTGGCGGGAGTTATGAGCTGTGATTTTTTTATTTTCGGATCGAACGAAAAGGATTGGTTTTATCTACAAGAGAGGGGGGGAATTCTCACATCCGAATACGGATTAGTGGAAAATGATTTTTATTGTGTTGATGATATTAAGGATAAAGGCTTGGCGGCGTTTATTTGCTATGATAGAATCACTACCGAAGCTACGTCGAGAAAAATTTATGCTGCAGGTAATTTATATTTTATCATGTTACATAAAATGTTGGAAAATCCATTATTATAACATAAAATAATTACTTTACACGTTTCCCGTAATTTACATTCACATTTATATTTGTTTTTGCTTTAAAATTCAATAAAAATCAGCGTGGATTTAGTTTGAAATGACCTATTTTAAAATATATTGTGGTTAGGAAATAGGACAAAGTCGGCGGCTTTTTGTGTCGTTGAATTTGTAAACATTGAAAGATTTTTAACAGCTGCAGGAGTTTCAAAACGTAATAGAATCCAGATGCACTGTTGCCAGCTCAAAAAATTAAATTCACTAGATCGGAGGCTTTTTTTATAAAAATTTCGTGATTTTTGACTAAGTAGGGTAAAACAGAGTTTTCAGTTTAAAAATCTGCTTAATTTGTGGAAAAGGCAATAATAACAACAGCATTTTTGGCCTAATTTGTGGTTTCACAGCTTGTTTTGAACTAAATTTTACGAAATAATTACATTTTTAGCTCAAAAATCAGTTGTAAAACATTTTGTCTATTCGTGCGTCTATTCCATATAAATTATTTTTGTGATTTTTAGACTTTGAACAAGATTTTATAAACTAAATAAACCCCTGCTTCAAAAACAAGAAAATCAAGCAATAAAAAATATCAATTTCAATTAAATTGTTTAATTTTTGGCGTAGTTGAACTGATTTTTTCGATTTTTTTAATTTTTTATCCAAAAACGTGTTTAAACTTAAAAAGACAAACCTTCACAAAATTTTGCAATTGTAATTGTATTTCTACCTGAAACATGCCAAAACTATCGAGAAATGCAAAATAATATACTTTCTAATATAATTTTCAACTCAAATTTGTTGTTTTTTAGTTTAATCGTGTAATTTTTTAGAATGTATATACAGGGTGATAACGGACATTCATCTGAGTTAAAAGGTCCTATGACAAAAATTGTTAGAACCTTTTTTTCACAAGATATAGCTCTTCAAAATTTAGATTTTGGATTGTTTTTCGTAGTTTCCATTATATAATCTTGAATTTTCTTAGCTGAAACAGAAGATCTTTTAAGACTGAACAGATTGGATTGGAAAAATCAACAATTTATGTCTTATAGTGTAAAAAAAATTACCAAATTAGCAAATTTAACAATAAATTAAATCTAACAACATCGGAAACAAAAACTAAGAAGCTTACATGATAATATGAAACAAAAATCTGAATTCGTTTTTATGCTTAGCTGAAAGTCTTCCATCACCATTCGAGAATTAGTCCGACATTTTTGAATCCACCCTATATAAATAATAGTTTTGGTTTTTTCGTTGTTATTTCAAAAATGTGCCTAAAAACTCGAGAAAGCCAAAAATAATAATTGTTGGCTCATTTAATAAAATAATAAAATAATAATTGTTTTTAGCATTTATCTACTAAAGCATTAGAAAAAGACAAAAATAAAGTTTTTTTCGACCCTGTTTAGTAAAATTTCTTAAAAAAACAAATAGAACTTCTTTTAACCAATTTAGTGTTTTTTTAAGGAAAAATTCGGGAAGTAATCAAGATTTATTGATTGAAAAAAATTGAAATGTGTGAAAAGGAAGCAAAAATATAAGTATATCAATAATTGAAAAATTAGTATATTAATTTTTTAAATGCAGAGTTCCAAGAGTTTTTTCGTTTCCAAAAAATCACAGTTTCTACCAAATCACCAGACTAGCATTAAAATCACCAGGTTTGGTGAAATTTCAAAACACCTGGCAACACTGTCCTGACAAACAATGACATATTTGACACTTTTATTAATTACGTAAGTGATCGGCGTGGCAATAAAAGGACTACTGGGAATCAATGAAAACAAATCAACTAATTTCGTAAATGTGTTAATCTTGTTTAGGATCTCATTCGCAACTAAATAAGAGACAACTATAATGTTATTTTTAGAAAAGTGTTTACAGGAAATTCGTTTAGTACTTTTTTAATTATTATTCATTTATTACGACTAAATATACAGTACTTTGATATTACTGGAAAGGAAAAACATTTTTTGATCCTGAAACGAGAAAATCAGTAATTAAAACTTCATTATTCTGATAATTTCTGCTTTTTAAGTCCTTTACATTGGCGGTTTTATTTATTTTAATAAAACGGTATCTGATAGGGACAGTCGTTGGTTTTTCGTAAACATCATGAATATTTCATTAGAATAAATTTTTTTCCGAATTACAAAAATAACTATTCTCATGTGATAGGGGAAAAACCTGTGGGTGAACAACAAAAATTAGTGGGTGAATCAAAAATTGTGTTAGAAGATTTTGTTAAATTGTTTACTTTTTCATTTTTGCTTTGTTAAATAAATATAATTTGACTTCAACGATTTTTTTATACAGGCGATTTAAATGCTTAATTAAATTTTTTGAGAACTACTCTTGTATTTTCTTCTTTTGATTTTGAAGCACTTATTTTTTCTTTTTTAGGCAATTTTAAAATATAGGCAATGAGATTTTTTTTGTTAATTGCATTTAGTTAAACATTTATAGAAAAAAAAAATATGAAATTTAATGTGTTAAGATGTTTTGCTCAAGGTGTGTCAGTAATAAACAGAATAGTATTAATCTGAATTTATTTGCACAATTAGCATAAAAACTGTTTTTAACAATAATAAATATCAGAAAATTATAATTTACGAAGTGTTTTTACACTAAACTTCGAAAATTTCCATATTTATGTCATTATTAATTTCAATTATTATTATGTTAAAACGTTTTTACTGTCATTTTGAATTTAATTACTTAAGTATTAATGACAAATCTTGATAAAATGTAGTTAGCTCACGTACAATACCGGATATAAAATCGTAAACGTACTTTTTAGGCTAATTGTGATGAAAACGATTATAATTTAATTTAATAATTCTCATAGCTAATGAAGTCGTCTTCGGAAATTTATTACCCATGCCCTATTGTCTTTATATTACGTGAAATCATTGACATTTCATAGACTTGTATTTTTAGAGAAAATAAATTTTTAGCTACTGGTCAGCTCTATTATCTATTAATAATATAGAATTATTTCGAGAATATTTTTAGTAAATATTTTTTTAAAAATAAAACTTTATTTTTGTATAAAGTAAAATAAAATCGCAGTTAATTCTTCTCTGGGAAACGGAAATTTTTGATAATTGACAAAATTTCGAGGTAAATCAACTGGTTAGGTGATATTTGGGAAAAACGTGTTTGAGTAGGTATGTAAATACATCTCTGTTTTTTTAATTAAAATTTTATGACGACATAATTAAAACAAGGTTACTATAAATAGAATTATCTTTTTTAATCTTCCTATAATAAATTATATCTAAATATTTTTTTTCTTTTTTTCAATAAGTGCAAAGTACAATATGACGAGAACAATTAAAACTGCTGCTGTGGATGACTAATAAGTGTAAATACAATTAGATTTGTAAATTCCTTGATAAAGTCCTTGTAAGGTTCTTTAAGGATCCTTGAAATTTTTTTTGTTACATTTATATTTTTCCAATGAATTCATTATGTATGCCTTACGATAATTTACACTACTTTGTATTGAACATGTTGTCCAGCTCATGTTCGAGGAATTTTAAAACCAGTTACATTTAGCACCAAGTTTGCAAGAAACTCAGAGAAATAATTTTATTCAAACTGTGTTATAATGAGTATAATTGCATAACATATTAAGTAATATCTGTGCAAGGGAAAGTCTAATCTTTGTAAATAAAGTGGCTAATGGAAAAAGGAAAAAATGTTAATCCAACAAAAACAAAAGATGTTCGTTCACTTTCTCTCCGAAGATAAACTACGGCGTGCATTTTTTTAAGTGTCTTAACGTTGGCACCACTAGTAAACTAATTCTTGGTGATTTTACTAATTTACTAAAGTTGGCAGTTCCGGTTTTTGATTTATTAAAAAACTCAACAAAAAAATTATCAGAAACAAAAACACGAAAACTGGGACAAATATGGTACCGCTAGTAACAGTTTTTGGAAATTTGGAGACAAAAAACGTGCAATCAGAAGAAAAAGACCACAATTTGAAATGCAGGTTTGATAATTTTCCTCTAATTTTTATTAAAAAATTGACGAGGATAGAAAATAAACATGAATGAGAAAAAAACGTAATTAGATTTTTGAGCAACAAGTTGAAACAAAAACTGAAGAAGAATTTAGAACATTTATCAACTTTAAGCTCATAAAAGTTAAAATTTTGACATTTTTGGGACAAAACCAAAAAACAAACAAAATTTGTGGCTATGGAGATAAGCTGCTATCAATTTTTGTACTAAAATTTTGACTTGGTGATTTTTGTTTTGAAAAAAATAACAATTCAAGAGTACATTCACCACAAATTTACAAAACACGTTTATAAACAAGCGATATACTCTCTAAAGACACATTAACAGCACATTTTTAAAATCTGGGAACCACTGTTTGTCTTCACACAATTTTTTTTTCTAGGTATGATAATATCTATGCCATTCCTGCTCCTAACATTCATCGCATATGCTCTTTTACCGGATCGGAACCTTCATATGAAAGCTCTTATGTTTTATGTCATCAACTTGATGTTTAGTTACCTACTTCTTGTCATCATCCAGCTTACAGAGAGTCAATTTGCTGAAGTTACTTGCAAATCTCTAGGTAAGTAATATTTCAGTTAAGTATTTTTACTAATTCTGTAGATGTATTATTATTTATTACCCACTCTTCATTAGCTTTTCAAGTTAGCAGTCAAGTTGTTTTTTATATTTTAATTATTGTTCAAACTTAAGTGAAGCATTTAATTAAACGGATGTTATGTTATGTTCCATTCGGTGAAAAATCAGGACAACGAAAAAAAATTTCTATTTTCTTTCCGATGGTAAAACGCATACAATTATTGCATGGCATAATTAATATCTAATATGAACTTGTTTAATTAAATGATCTTTAATATTTAGTAATTTTAAAGTATTAAGAGTAAGGTAAGATGAGAGAAACATAGAAAAAATGTTTACAAAATTGTAGCTATAAAAATTTCAAAGTTTTGAACTCTATTTATTTCTGTTGGAAAAATTATTTTCCAAGTTTTATTAGACTATTAGAAGAGGAAACAAGGAAGCTGTATACTAAATTGTAACTCTGTTAATGTTATTTTGGTTTTTGTTGACAAAATTTTTATACCTTTATTGAATAATTATAAAAAAAAAACATACAAGATCATGAAATAGACATAAAAATGTCAAATGTCAAAAAATAAATTTTTTACATAGAATTTTTTTCGAAAATAACATACCCTGGCGGCAACTCTTCTCAAAAAATGGATATTCGCGTTTCGTTAAAAACTAATATTAATTTTTCTAGTTTTTTGATTCTGACTTCCATACTCTGATTTTTCCCGATTTTTCCTGATTTCTCCAATTTTGTATACCGATTTTTTCTGTATATTTACTCCTTGCATTACTTCTATTTTCAGGTGTTAGTAATTGAAAATAGAAATGCAACATCATGAAAAAAGTAATACTTATTTATTCTGAAACTTTTTTTGTTTTGTTTTCTATAAATATATACATCGTATATATATTTTTTTTATATTGTAGGTGCGTCCAATTCATAGCATCACAATACATTTTTTCCTAGACGTTTTTCTAAATACATACAGGGTGAATATAAAGTATGGAACCAAGCGGTTTTACTTTTAATCATTTGCCTCCAGAAAATAATAATTAATATAAATTAAAGTAATATAAAAAATGTGATAGTATTTTCAGAACGAAATTTTGTTTTGTTTTTGAGTTATGCGATTTTTTTTTGTCAAAATTGCAATTTATGTGAAAATTTATTTTTGAAAAAATTATATATAAAGCAGATAGTTGTAATCCTTAGAGAATAGCTTTTATGAGAAAAATGATTTTATACTGGGTTGCCATTTAAAATTTTTTTTTTGTAGAACCCAAAAACAAAAGGAAATTTCGAAAAATTTTATTCTTGTTAAATCATCACATTTTTATAGTACTTTATCACTCATCAATTAGTTTTTTCAAAAAATATATAGTTTAAGGAAAAAACGTTTGGTTCCATACTTTTTATTCACCTGGTATAATGGATATTTATGTAAAATTCGAATAAAAAAAAGTTAAGAAACATTTTCTTCTCAAAAAAGTGATAGCGTAACTGAATTTTTTGATTTAAAATTGGATTGAAAATATCGCTAGTAAAAGCCAAGGAACATTTTTTAACTCTTACGATTGGCTAACAGGACTGTTAAAAAATAACCAACAAAATTTTTGCTATAACATAATTCTTTACTGTGAAGTATTTAATGTCCTATCTGCCTGTCATCATCTTCATTTAAATAAAACAGTTTTTATTTAGTTGCTCTTAAATTGTAGACACGCTACTGAGACTATCCTTGAATGCATTGATCTGTTTTTTTTTAACTAAACATAGGGCTATGTTAAGAATTAAAAAAAATCTTGTATGTACTTTGTTACACACTTGGTTTAATTCTATCGTTTTTTTAGCCTTAAATAATAGCACAAATGTGGTATTTAAATTTATTACCGAGCATGATAACAACGCGAAATTTTTACTTTCTTGGATTATTTATACAGGGTGTTTTGGCTAAACCCCACTCCGGCGATACCGGAATTTGTTATTTAAAGCTTTTTTATTGCGTTTTTAGATTTCCCGAGTTATTACCGACTTTCCCTATAATTTAGCCGTTTTTGAGATTTTTATCTTTTTTGTGCTGTTTTTAAGTGTTATGAAATTGTATTTGGGCATTTAAAAAAAATGGTTCTTTTTTTTGTGGTGTAAGAAGAACTTAATTTTGCTTAGATCTGTATCATTCCCAATACCTACGTTTAATAGTTTTCAAGATATAGTAACTTTTTTTGATATTGCGAAAAATTCATTAACAATCATATGTTGCCATGGAAATAAGAAAAAAAAAAAGGAGAATTAAAGTTATTCAATTTTACCAGAAGTAAGATTTGCTAGATTCCGAAATATGATTTTAAAATAATTGGAAATAGGAGAGTTTAAATATTTTAAAAACCTACCTATAGAGAAAGCTGATAAAAACTCTCTTAAAATCCCTTGAGTAATCCAAAAACGCAATGAAAAACATTTGATGCCCACTTCCGGTGTAACCGGAATTGCCGCCATCTTGAAAATATTTTCATTGAACAGAACATAACCGATTATGGCCATATACAAATTTTTAGGTAAACATTATTGCCACAAACTTCTAATGTGGGGTTTAGTCGGAACAGCCTGTATTTTAATCATTTTATAATACTCATCTAAATCCATTCCACTAACCATGACCATGAGTAACATATGGTGTAAAAAAATGTTCTAAAAATAATTAAACTATCTCACTATGTCTCTACATATGTTTTTGTTATATTTTCAGGGTATTTCTGTCTGTTTTTCTTTTTGGTCTCCTTCTTCTGGATGAACGTCATTTGCATTGATATCTGGTGGGGTTTCAGGTGAGATTTTTGCTTAACACTTTATTCTTCTGCAGTGTTTTGTCCCAAAAAATAATATACCCACGATATTATCATAACCACGTCTTCCGTTTGATATGATATTCACACAAACTGACGCATGTAAAAAATTACTAAATAAAATAAACTTCTTGTCAACCGCAGTTTCAAGGATTGAGAGAAATATATTGCGACATTAAGGAAAAACAAAGTAGATGAGTCAATACTGATAATAACATATGTGTCAATTATTTTTCAATGTATACCTTGCTTATCCTAAAAATACACTTTACATTCACTTTTTGGATTTACATAATAATCAAGTCAACTTATTTCAAGAGAAAGTCGAAGACATAAAACGATAGATGATCCAGCTAACCTTAATTTTGACACAAACAATGACGATATTGGAATTAATTATTATTTTTTGTAGTTTTATTACCGTATTTTTGCCACTAAAAATCATAAAGAATATCCTATTTTGTTAATTAATTTGTTTTGTATTCACATTCTAATACACGTATTTTATTCTTTTTTAGCGGTTTAAGAGGTTTTACTGGTAGTCAGAAAACTGCAGAAAGAAAAAGATTTATTTTTTATTGTATCTACGCCTGGGGTATGCCTGTAATTCATGTCCTAATTGTTTACCTTATCGACAGTGTGGCAAAAGAGAATTCTGTGCTTAAACCTGATATTGGTAATGGACAATGCTTTTTGAAACGTAAGTATTTTTGAAGTTTGTATTTTTTAAGAAAACGTGCATTCAAAAAACAATTATAATTTTGAAAAATTAACGCCCGATACACATGTTATACATTAGTTAACTACACAGGATGATTCTTGTAGGGTCTACATTTGCATAAATTGAATTATCTTAGAAGATTTTTCAAACCTTCTGTTATCAAATGCAAGAAAATTATTCACTTACCGCAAAGGGGTTTTTTGAAATGAAAATTTTGACAAAAAATTCACATATGTCAAAAACTATAATGAAAAACTGTCAACAACTTGAATTTCATCAATTAAAATGTGTGGTTTCCCTTTAAAATATTATTAAAGTTGTCGCCAGTTTTTCGTAGTTTCGAAAATTGAGTCATTTTGAAAATAGTATTGCCCACGACCATATACGAAAGTGACATTTTCCATACAATCAATTACCCACGAAAGTTGACGATGTCGAATGAATCGCATTATTTTCCTAACACACGTGTGTGTTAGAAAAATAACGTAAGAGCTTGTGTGATTGGCGCGTGTTTGATTTTCCATTTTATTGCAGGTGGTTTCCCAGAATTACTCTATTTTTATGGACCCATGGCTATATTAATAACAATAAACGTGGTGCTATTTACTATTACTGCATTGAAAATACGAAAGATAAAAAGAGAAACTGCAATGCTGAAAAAAGAAGACAGTAAACGCCATTCTTATGAAAATGATAGACAAATGTAAGTATAGTTTAAGTGTGAAATTTTATTAAAACACCAAAAACAGTGTCTTAATGAAGGCTATTGTTTTTGTCATATTTGCAATATCACGCAATTTCTGATAGTGAACTTTAAATATCTACCAAAATCAAACTAGAAATACCAAACCAAACATCATAGACCAATTTTCAAGGATTTCTAAAAATAATATAATTAAATGTTTTTTGACTAGGCGCAAGTTGTGTGAAACACATTGTATAATATTGTTTTTTTAATCCACAGTTTTAATCTCTACCTTAAACTGCTTTTTGCCATGGGTGTTAACTGGTCAATGGAAATAATATCATGGGCTGTGATTTGGGCAGAAGAAGCTCCTGAAGCCATCTGGTATTTGACCGATTTCTGCAATGCTATTTACGGAGTCTTCATTTTCTTCATTTTTGTATTCAAGAGGAGCATTTGGAAGTTGTTGAAAAAACGGTAAGTTACTTTAATACAACTTGAAATTTCTGTTTAAAACAAATCATTTTTATATTTTGCCTATAATTAATTTTTTTTTGTATTGATTTTAAGCTACTTTTAGATTTTACTGGAGTAAACCAAAGATAGTTCAAACAATGAGTACAATCTTATGAGATCGAAAGTAAAACCGGATTTATATATTTTTGAATTAGCAGTAAGTTACCAAGTGTGCAAATGCAAATTAAACTTACTTGGTACTTGGCTAACGCTTTTGCAATTCTTTGTTTTCTACTTTTACACAATTGTTTGAATGACACTTTCAGATATTGGCTTGGGATTCTTACACTGAAACACAATTTTTTTAGTTTATTCGATGTAAATACCGAAAGTTCAGGATTTGTGGTTAAGGGTTTATTAAAAATATACCAATTAATTAGGAAAAAACAAAAGTGACTAACCGAACGCATGCTACTCTTTGTTCCGTTATACCGGGTGTTTTGACTAATCCTCACATTAGAAGTATTGGGAGTTCTAACTATGAAATTTATCTAAAAATTGATAGAAGTGGATATCAACTTTGTTATTTTAAATAGAAAAAAAAGTTTTAGATAAATGTCATAGTCAGACCTCCTAATATTCTAATGTGGGGTTCGGCAAAACACCCAGTATATCTCAAACCAATTAACTTTGCACTTTTATTATACACCAAACGAAATCAAATCTAGCACATTTTGGTATTTTTCCGGTTTAAATTCTCCAACAGCATGCGAGTAAAATCAAAAAAAACATTATAATTATAACAAGTGTTTCAGTTAATTTTCCATCTTTTCTTAAACTGTTACCAAAATTATTTTTGTCTTCATTTCCAGTTACTACACATTTATTGGTAAACATCATTTGGCCCACTCCATGACGATGACTAACACGACAAGAGTTACAAGTTATTCAACCACTGCTTCAACAATGCAAGAAACTCCCCATGGGGGCGATAATGATACAAGCACATTGAAGAATGAAGCATGAGGCATGATGGTGTTTTAGTACAGTAGCAAGAAAGTCTAAAATTTACCAAAGATTTATCTATTCTTAAATTGCAAACTTCTAATAAATGTAAAATTTGTATTATATCAGATAATAATTGTTGTACATTTTTAATACACGTATGATTTCCATGACATTAGTTTAGAATATTTTTATATTTATATTTTTAATATGAATGACATCCAAAAACTGTTTTCTGTAAAATTGACATACATAATTTAATTACGAATTATTGAATTTAATTTATGTGAAAGCAGGAATATGTATTTTGTTCAAACATACGTGTATAAAATCACTGATGTAGTATATGTGCTTAATTTAAACGTAAATGTTTACTTGTCAACTTACAACATATACAGCAGGTAAAAAACTTAAGTCAAAAATAAAATTTTTATTTTTTACATTATGTTTTATTTCTGATGCGAATCTAATATGTACTACAATTCGTGATTTATGTGGTTACTTATAGAAAATTGTAGTTTATCGAATATACTGCAATGTATATTATGTCATATTGTGTTATCTGCTATGCTTTATTAATTGCTACTTGATATGTATTTTTTATAAAATTATCACTTGTTCTGCAATTATCTTGATTATTTAGCTATTACAATTACTCTTTTATTTTTTTTTAACATTATTGGTGCTTTAATATTATGCACACAACTGTTTTTAATTTTAAGATGTTTTTCATTACCTACCTGTAAGTATTTTATTGCAATATATGTGTATGTATGTATGTCCGAAATATAATGATAAGTTTACATCTGCAATTAAACTAGTAGTCCGGTCAAAATAGACATTTCAAATAACAAAAATTCCGACAGAGCTAAATTTTGGTGGAGACCTTGGGTACACCATTAGAAATAAAGTGTCAAAAGTCCCCATCGATCCCATGTGTGCTAAAAAAGTTATTCGGGGTCAAATGCCAAAATTTGAGGTTTTATGGATTTCCTTCGAAAATGGTAAGTTTTATCAAAAAAGTAGTCCAGACAAAAAAGATAGACCTTAAAATTATCTACAAAAAAGGTCCTTATACTTTTTTTTCTAAGAATTACCATTGCTGAGATATCGGGATTTTAAAAGTTGAAGGAGTCACTTTCTATATGATATGCACATACAGAGTGCGCCAGAACTCGCGCCCCAAAAAAAAATGCTATGTAGGGTAAGGTACCAGGAAAATTTTTTTTCAATATGGCAATTTGCCAATACATTATGCATGTATGAATGAAAAGTATGGTTGCGACATTGTGAAATTACTTCTAGAAGTGGGTCAAAGTTTAGATGTTTTCAATAAATATGGTAGTTTACCATTACATTTCGCATGTCAATTTGGGAGCGTGGATGTCGTAAAATTTCTTCTTGATCATGGTTCGAACGTAGATGTTCCCGATAAATTAGGCCAATTGCCAATACATTTAGCTCATATAAATGCAAGGAATGGTGAACAAATAATACAATTACTTCAAAAAAGGTGCATTTTGTAACAAATGCAAGAATTTCTCAATGAATTGATAAGCATATCCAGGAAGGTAGGAAATGCCGGGGGACAAATTATAACAATTTATAGACAATAACACATCATTTTTGTATTGCTTTTTTTCTAATAATTTGTATTTGCATGTATTTGTATTTTTTATTTTGAAATATAAACGTTGCTGTTATAACTTATGTTAGTTTTATATTACTTTTTTTCTAATTGTTAAAAAAACAATTGAAACAAAAATTAAAATATACTACGAGTATAACTATGAAGTACTTGCAGATAAAATCTCTGATGTTTTTTCAATCAAAAAAATACCTACCATTAATAACAACCACTTTCTTTATATTTTTTACTAATTCTACTCATCTAGTTGTAATTCTGCTAAAATGTATATAAGTAAATGAACTAAATATGTTTTATATGCAATCATAATTCTATTTTATATAATATGAGTAACACACATCTAACTAACACTCACTTGAAAAAATTTCACAAATGATGAACTGAAGACTGTCCCATAAGAAATTAAACAGCTCCATAATTTATAATTAGGGTAATAATAAAAACACCATTTGAAACATTTATAAATTTTTAACATTTTAGTTTGTTAATAAAAGAAGATGAAAAACATTCAAAACCTTTAAAATTATTCTTCTTAAATACGAAGTAACCAAAATGTAGTAGAAAAAGATAAGGTAAGATGTAGATTTTTTCGAAATTGCAGTAAACTTGATTTTATTTTTAAATTTCAGGCTACCAAAAAATTTCACCACTTGAAATGGATAAGTTTTTTTCCAGGACAACTGTCTTCTGCACAGAGCCCGGATTATAGAGAAAGGGTTCAACAACCATCCGGTAGCCGGCAAACTCAACCGATTTGAAGCCCATAGAAAATTTAATTAGATGGTCTAAGCCTCCGCGTGGTTGTTGCTAAACAAATTAATTTTTTGTTTCATTGTTTCTTTTTTGGTTTAATTTTTGTAATAAACATTTCAAAAGGATTCAACATTTGTACCCTTTACACTACCTCAAGCTGTAAACGCTTTAAACAAACAATTAAAAGCAAATATTTGTCATTTACTGTACAATGCCCTATCTTTTTTTTGCAGACGTTTTAAAAATCTACCTTCGAATTAACTCTGTTAAGGACTGTAAATATTTAGAGGACACTATTACTAAATCAGCACATTGGTGTAATATGAATCGATTAATGTTTAATGTAAATAAATGTCAAGTTTTCACTTATATTAAAAAATTACAACCTCTTTATTATATAGAATTTCGACAGAAAATAAAACAACGATATAAGGAAGTGTTCAAATGTGATAACAATATTGATGTAAAAATTTAAAAAATGGCAAGATTTATTAAATATAAGAAAAATTTATCTAGAAAAAAAAACTGAAAACACTCAGGAATTGGAAAAGTTCATAGGCTAGAAAACTAGATTAAGAAATATTTATTTTCATTCATCAAGTAAAATATTTACAAATCTAAAACTAAAATCTAAATCAACTTAAGCAAACATATCTTCCCGATCAGCTCCAGCCCCATCGCCGTCCTCTAAAGACGAGAAATTTAAGAAATGCGCTGGTCTATGTATTTCATGGTAAAACTCCTTAGGATTAGCCAATTGCAGCTCATATTTCATACTTGGATCGTGTCGAACACCTAAAGGAAAAAAAATTAGCCAAAGTAACCCAAAATTAGATCAAATTTACCCATAAAATTGTAATTCCATGAACCCTGTGCCGGGACCATGAAAAATCCAAGAAACCGATCTGAGAGCAACATCTGTACCTTCTCATAGTGACTTGGTAGGTACCCTTTTGGATTATTCCCTTTATCTGTGTTAGCCCTTCCCCATTCATACCCCGAAGGTGTCAATTTATAAGCAGTTAGAGAACAAGATCCTGGCGTGAAAGAACACGTAATAATCACTGTCTTCTCCCCATCCCATGTGGGGTTATCAGCCATCAATTTCGCATGAGTTGTTATATCTTGCGGTGATAATTGAGGCAATTCGTTAGGTTGCGTATGAATCCACCCCAAGGGCTCCATATCCTTCAAAAATGGGTGATTTGGCGGTGTGTTCGGTATATGAACAGTTTGATGAGTGCCCCATTGTGGGGGCAAAACCAAACAACGCAATTCCTTGACTTGCGGATTATCAGGAGGACTAACTCCATACAAAAACGCACAAATCTGTGCTCGCAAATCCGAAATAGTGACAAACTTTTTGAGAACATTCTTGGGTAAAATATACGTATAACCAGTTTCTTTAATATCGTCTGAACTGACATAAATATGGTTTGTTCTCAAATGTAAATTCGTCGCTGATATAGCCCTAACTCTCCATTCAGTTTTCGAACTAAATGTTTGCGTTTCGTAATTACTTGTAGTACTTGTAATGATTTCATCACCATGTTTATTGACTGTTCTTGTTGTTGTTGCTGTTAGTTGAGATTGTTCTTTTGTTTGTTTTTCGATTTCTGCGATTTGTTGTCTTTGGGCAGAGGGTGCACTGATTTCCATACCAAGAATGATATCACGAATTTCACTCTGAGTCAATGATGCAACATTAACATTATTTTTCTTTCCGTAGTCGGCAAGAATCAAATCTTTTAATTGTACTTCCACTTTGATCCATTCATCGTCGGAAAGAGTTGGCCAAATGTGGTGTGGTTCTGTGATTGTTGTTTTATCAGGTTTTAAGATAACTTTTGTACGTTCTGTATTAACGTGTAGAGCTCTCAAGATCAAAATGAGACGAGAAAATGCCTATTTTGTCATAATTAGATTCACAAACCTAGTCAAATAATTTATACTTACAGTGTACGATGAAATTGTCTTTAACCAATCATCATATAAATTGAAAAGTACCATTTGTGGTTCAGTTGCTTTCAAAATCAAATCACCAAATTTCTCAATCTTTAAACAAGCCTGGAATGGTAGTTGCAACTCTGATCCTTTAATAACAATATTAGGGAAATCGAGAAGATGGACTTCTAGAGGATCCAACATTCCCTTTCTAGTCACAATTATCTGTTTTGGTTGTTCTTCAACAGGTAAAGAACGAATCAAAGCTGCTACTTCTTCGGCGGTTTTCCATTTTGCCAACTAAGAAAAACCAAACATAAAATCGATTTATTAAAAGATAAAACGGTTAACATACTTGACCCAAACGTTTTTGGCCCGCCCATACTGAAGTGTGAATGATTTTCAAAAACAATTGCCCAGTTCTTGGATTAAAGATAAAGATGGCTCCATTTATTGGTTTTGTTGTTAAATTACCCTCAAATGTTTTATGAATTGTGACTCTGTACACATTTGTATCATCGACAAACCAAATAATTTGGTTAGAGAAAAGTTCTCCGTAATTTTGACTGGACAAATAAGGTTCAGTTGGTTCACTTGAATACAATTGCAAAGCTTTTCTGATACGTTCACGCAACACGTATAAAGCAGGATTAGCTTTCATTATTTTAGCCATGGCTTGTTGTATCAACGGTTTGCATCCTGGGAACCAATTTCCATAGGCACTAAAACAAAAAACTTTCATTATTTATAAACTGTAAATTTTGTGTTGTTCTTCACTCATGGCCCCGCCATACAAATTAGTAGCATCAAATTATAACAGACATTTTTCAACTTACCTGTGAAGATTGTAAGCCAAATCAATGGCAATTAAAACACCCGTTGGAGATGGATATATAGACATATTGTCTGTAGTATAATCCAAAAATTTTGCTCTTGCATATCTTTCAATATCATGGGAATCATAATCACCCCATCTGAGCTGAACATCAATCCAGTATTTTTGAGTTGTTGTATTATCCATTGTATCTCTGCAAAAAAATTAGTTTAACAATTGAACCACCAATTTCTTCAGAAATATTTACTTCGTATCAGCTAGTAATGATGGTCGTGAAACATTCCACTTATAAGCTGAGAACAAAAGAATATCAGCACAAGACGAATTCATTTTATATGATTTCCTAGGATGAATCGTCTCTTTTTGTACAGTTTCAATTTCAAGTGCATCCAATTCTTGATCAAAAACCTTAAAGACATTAAGTTTAAATAAATAAAACTAAATAAATAATAAAAATAACTCACTTGACAAAGATCCATTACAATACTCTCATGCACTTTTTGCCACAAGTGAGCACGAAAAATTTGAATTAACGAAATTTTCAAAGTGGGAATTTTCCCGTGCATGAAAATACCAGTCAAATCCAATTGTACTTGAAAACCAACATAGACATTGGCACGATTTATGGTAGGTGACCACCATAAGGTAAAACGACGATTTGGAATTTGATTCAAACCGGATCTTTGTGCATTAGTCAATTTTTTATATTTCATTGACTCCTCGAAACCGGAAGCTTTTTCCCTATTAATTTAATTGGTTAAAATATATTACTAAATCAAAAAACCCTATTAATTACCAGAAAAGACCTTCCCAAGTTGGAAAATAAGTGCCTTTGAAAAGAGTGTGTTCTAGGATACCTTCCACACCTCCTAAAGCTTGAATCATATCAGTTCGATAGTTGTTCAAGTTCCATAATTTGCCGTCGTGGCGTTGGTGAGTCCACCAAAATGGATTTTGTTTCAATACTTGATACTGTTTAAATTCAGTTCTAATTCTCCAGCCTTTATCATAAGCCAATGTATGACGATCTTTCTGGAACAAAGTATTGATTCTCGGAATGCCTCGATCCCAGGAATCTTCCAAGTCTTCTAATGTCAAACGACTACAATTGAAAACATTACTAAATAATCAATTTGAACAAAAAATACGGTTTTGTACCGATTTTGTGCGTTTGCTTCTTGTCTTTTAAGTGAATATTCGGCCCAGACTCTTTGCGAATCGATAAATTCAGATTCCCAAGGTTGTATATAACGATACAAGTTGGGAATAAGTTGATCTTCGTCATGGCTCATTCCAGAGCGGAAATGAGTAATTCCGACATCAGTTTGTTTAGACCATCTCAAATCAGACTAGAAAAATCTTTGAAAAAAACTACAAAAAAAAAAAAAACGATTTATTTACCTGAGGGATCAAAACATGCCCCATTGAAAGCATACCAAGTCCACCCAATTCTTTAGGCGTATAAAACACAACAGGTGGAAATCTACTTGGCATTTTTGAATTCAAACCAATTTTAATACGAGTCTGAATTTTATTTTCACATTTGACTAATAAGTCTAACAGTTCTTGGGTGTTTACTACTGCTTCTCGAAAGTAAGTCATTAGACCGATTAAAGCAGTATTCCATTTATTGACAATCTGTAAAAACAATTATTTAGAATTAAATTAAAAATGTGAACATTTTTAGAATTTATACTAGAAGCTTCTTTTTTAACAAATAAATTTTTCAAAAAACGAATAATCTTTGATTTCTCCGAAACCGTTACATGTTTATTAAGACTTTTTTTTTGTCTTATTTTACATCGTAATAAGAATTATGATACGAAAAATATATATTAAACATCACACCAGAATTCTAAAAACATTCAAAATTTGTAAAAAATAAGAAAAATAGCATAATAAGGGATTTACAACAAGAATTAAAATGTAAAACAAAAAAAATTTGAAATTGTCACGGAGATCTTCCGAATTTCTTTATCTTTTTCATTATCTTCACCTTCAGTTTTTTTTCGACATTCCTAGTTTTTTATCCGCTTTTCTTGTATCGTTTTTATTTTTTGTTCTCTAACTTTTTTGTTTTATGTTTTCCCAATTGTTAAATTACAGTTTCAGGTTTTGTTACAACTATTGTTTCTTTTATTCTCATATAAATAATAAAGTTTTTTTTTCTTTATTTTTTGTGTTGCTGGATAGTTTTTTTTATTACGCCATGACAATTTGATTCTACTCAAATTTCACTTCTTTATTTTTCATTTTTATTAAAATAATTCTTCTCATTTTCTTCTTCTTCAGATTAAGTTTTCAAGTTTTTATTTCATCCAAAACTCAAAATTGGTCAAGTCGGTGGCAAAACAAATAAAACCACGTTTTTTTCATTTGAAAATTATCTGTTACTAAAACGAGATAGCTCCAACTCTCTCAACCCGTGTAAAAATTAATTAAACTTACTCTCTCGCAGTAGCAATTTTAGACATGCTAAAAGTAAAATACGGCAAAATGCGGAGACTAAGCAAAGTTAGAAAATGGAAATTTAATTTTTTAGATTCAGAAGGGGGCGGCGCCCCCCTTTATGAATTTTGACAAAATCTGATAGTGTGAGATTTAGAAAGGGGCGAGCGGCAAAGCCGCGAGTCCCCTTTAAAAATTTTGATAAAATGTGACAGTGTGAGGTTTAGAAGGGGGCGAGCCTCCCCTACGAATTTTGATAAAATCTGATAGCCTCCAATAGTCTCCCCCACTCTCTTTTGCAACACGATGTTTCAAAGAATTCTCGATTGAGATTTTTTAAATTTAAGTATTTCTTTAAGAAATTTTTAAATGTTTTTTTGCAAGTCTAGAATTTTTTATCCAGTACATTTGACACTTTCTTAGTCTCTCCAACTGCCTTTTGTAACACTATTTTTGTTTTACATTGTAATAAGAGAATAAAATACAAAAAAATACACATACTAAACCAATATTCTTTAAAAAATTTGGAAATATAAAAAAAAACATTCATTATAACCGAAAAAGAATAAAATTTAAGAAATTGTCAATTAAATCGTCTTTCTTTCATCATCATCTTTTTCTTTAGTTTTTTAATTTCATTTTCTCGTTTTTATTTTTTTGTTGTTTAAAGTGTTTATTTAATTTTTTTCTCAATCCGAAACCGTTACTTTGCGAACTCATGTTTATTAAGACTTTTTTGTTTGTTTTGGTTCATACTATTACCTCCTAAAATATTTTACAATCTTTTTTTAACGCCCTGTAAAATAATTAACACACAAAATTTGTATTAGTTTTCAGTTCAGTAATTAAAAGTAAAACAGTAAAAAGTTGTGTAAAACAATATAAGTTTTCGATACACAAAAGAATATATTTTATAAATGTGTCTAAAGGGCACTTACTTTTGTGAATGTTGTTGATCCTGACGCCATCAAAATTTGCCTGACTCTGTTATGAAAACGGCTCATTGACTCATCGTCAACTCGCAGAAAACACTGAGCTGTTCTTTCTTTACTCCCTTCATGTTGCAAGTTCCATACTCCATCACGATGAGTGAATTCTTCATGTTGAGTACGACACTAAACCAAATAAATGTTAAAAATAAACATAATAAACAAGTAGTTAATTACATACTTTTGGTAAAATTCTGCATTCAAAACCGCACATATTAAATAAAAGATTAGGATTATCTTTTGAATACACGCTAACAAAACTGTTCTCCCACTGTATGGTCGTTACAGATCGGGGTAAACGATTTTTAATGTCCCAAAATACAGCTCGACCCCTAAAATACAAAAATAAATATAAAAAAAAATAATATAAGTTGTTAAAATACAAGTTAACGTCATGTTTCATCAATCTCATTCTAGCATCCCTGGGCCAACATTTCTTATTATTGTAACCAACGATATTTTCATTGTTTGGATCAGGATGTTCAGTTAAGTATCTTTGTATCAATTCGCGAGCTTCCTCAGCTGTAAATCTGAAAAAAAAAAATATAATTCGCTTTTACTAAGAAAAAGCAGTGTTTTATTAAATTAGTAAAAAATTATGTCAGAAGCGCAATTCTCCAACCAATACGCAACTAACCTATGTTAGTGTACGCACTGGTTGCTGGCCTACAGTTTGACCAGCTTCAGGACCCCTGCGCGTTTCATCATTATTATTATTATTTATTTAAAAAAAAATTATAAAGTTTATAAACACTAAAACAGGCAAATGAGAACACATCGTTCTTTAACGACCGCCTATTTAACAATTACCACATTTAAACTGTCTAAAAGATGTTTTTAAATTAAAAAAATACAGGTCCAAGAATTTTTTTTAATTTTGTTGCAGGTATATTAATTTAAGCTGTAACTTCAGACGTTTTCTTGATTTGCCCAAGTGTCTTTTGCAGCACAAAATCTTGAAAACTCATTAACAATTTTTATACTTCAGCATTTCTCTAAAGAAATTTTAAAAGTTTTGCAAGTCTAGAAATTTTTTCAACCGATAGTTCTGGAATTGTCAATTATTTTTTTGATATTTTCTTTTGAAAATCTTGTTAAATTTTACAGAAATATCGGAAGTAATTTGGAATTAGAGGTAATATTTTACACATTTTTTTCAAGTTTTCAGACCCTCAAATAATGTCTAGGAAGTATGTAATCATGAGATTACATATTTTTAATCAAAATTAAACGTAAAAAAAATGAAAAGTAGAAATATTTCAACGTGAAAACGTAAGCATATAAAAAAATAAGAAACGTAAGAGAGTAAACATGTAATATATTATTTAACAGTATCATAGACAAAGTGGCCATTATACAGGTGGTCCAAAAGTCTGAAAACGATTTTATTCTGACGAAACTATCTATTTTTTTGGCAAATAAATTTATAGGTGTGCAATGCAAAAACTGGTGGTTTACTCCAAAAAAATTCTATAATTCTTGTAAGTCAAACATTTTTTTAACAAAAAAGTGTGAGGTTTACAAAAAAAATTTGCACAGCAACAATTCTTGTAACAAATTCGTTGTCTAAAAAAATTGTGGTAGGTTTCCATTTAAAAAAAAGTTACTATGTTTATCTCGTAAGTATAAACAACTAATTTTTTTTTGAATAGCATTTTTATAGTCATTGCACACCTATAAATTTATTTGCCAAAAATTTGATAAGTTTCGCCAGAATAACATCGTTTCCAGACTTTTATACTCAAATGATTAAAAAACTCTCGCTCTGCTCGTTTTATAAACTTTATTTTTGTGAATAATAATATATCTTTTTATTTTGTCGTAAAAATTCTCAAATTTGCATTTGACTAAAATCATTTTGAAATATGTGAGAAGTTCCATTATTCCAGGACCGGACTCAATCTTTTGAATATAAATATGAGATTATAAACCTAAAGACGTAGAAAAATCTAGTTTAGAATTACAAGAAATATTTTGGAATTACAAGAATTAATTTGTAATTATGGGAATTAATAAAAAAAACAATGAAAAAACGATGGATTATTGAAATTACTGGAATTATCTGTGATTACTGAAATTATTCTTTGAATTATCGGAGATAATTTCTTTTAAAAATTACATTGAATTTTTTAGATCAGAATTAATTTGAAATTACGCAAATTCTGTTAAAATTTTGATGGATTAATGGAATTACTGGAATTTTTTTGGAATTGGAATTAGTTGTACAGATTTTTTTCAATTTAACTGTCCCTCGATATGCACTTTTCCGAAGTATCGGGTAAACACATTATTATATTAGTCATTAACTCATTACTAATTATTATTAGATTCTGTACACCATAGAAGACCAATAACTGTGTAGTCAAAATAAATTTTACTACAGATGCATAATTCACGTAAAATATTACGAAATTTGCAGTAATTTATATTAACTTGGTTCATTTCGATGCACATTTTAAAAAACGATGTTTATTTTTGAAAGTTTGTTCGACTAGTATCGAAGTAAAGTAAATGTTTTATTTCTATAATTTGGACGTAGTACACGAAAATTTAGTTTGTTAAGCAGTTGAGGCCAATCAAATTTTAATAATGGTAATTTCATACTTGGTTTCAAGATTAGAAAAACTGAAACTAAACGAATTAAAGGGTAATAACTCCCACCTTCTTTATATAGCAAAAAATTCAAAGATTTTCTTTGTACATTTTTCAACTTTTCAGAAAAACTATTTCTACAAGACTAAAAAAATATTTTTTCCTATTTTATTAATTTCGGGTAGACTATATCCAAAATCAATCTGTTTTCGCTCGATAGTACTTGTTAAACAATCTACTATTTTTTAAATTAAAACTGCTTTCCAATCTTTCCAAAATCTCCACAGAAATCAAAGAAAAAACAAAGAAAACAACTTTAAAATTGAACTAAATAACGTTTTTTACATTTCTAGAGATCCTCAACATTAAAAAAAAATGCATAAGACAAGTTTGAAGAAATCGAAACTCTTGAAATGTCTCAATAAATTATAAAAATAATAATTTATCAACTTTAAATTCTGACTAAAAATAAAATAATCTGACTGATTTTACTTACGAAAAGTAACGTTTTTCTGAATAGAAAAAATTAAAAGTATTCTACAATTTTTAAAAAGGCTATTCTTCATATTTATTTAAAAAAATACTTGCTGGGCAACATTAGTTTTTCTTAAACTTTGAATTTTTCATTTTGACAATTTTTATGAGAATTTCAAATAGTGGTAAAAGAAACTATGAAATAACCTTAAACATAATCTGCTACAATAGTCTAAAATCATGCCGAATTTTCTTGTTTGGTTATTTATTAAACAGTCGATAAAAAAATATTTAAAAATCAAATCAAGTATTTCCTATTTAAACACGATGTATACCAAAAACCATTGACTTTTTTACAAATTAAAAAAATATGTAGGTAGAATTTTGATTTTATCCAATGATAAATTTATATATGATAAGTAATATAAAAATTTTGCAGAACTCAAAAACAAAATAACAAATTTGAAAATTTTTATTCTTGAGAAGCAACACATTTTTATAGTACAGTCAGTCGATTTGAAAATGTCGTGTCCATTAAATGAGCCCTCCCCTCCCTCCGACCGCAACCATCCCCAATAAATCATTTCGCTTTGTAAAATTAAAGATTCTTTACCTAAAAACCGTGGCAACGAAATGTGAAGTTTCGTATTCACTCAAATTTTAATATTTTATTATAATTGATTGTTAGTTGCACATTGTTTTAAAGATAAAAAATCCGTAAAATCAAATGTTATAATCCTCATTAGAAAAACTGCACGAAAAAAAATTAATAATTATTATCATTTAATTTTACTCGCGTTATGTTTATTTAATGACAGTAGATTTTTTTAAAAATTACTAATTTCGTCGATGATTATTGAAAATACCTAAGTTAACTGTTCAATGTATTTAAATTAACAATCAAAAGTAATAGCTTTTTAGTGAATCAAAGTAAAAAAAATACTATTTTTAAGAAAGTCTCCTAATAGTTTGGGAATTGGAACGTTTTATTTAGGAAAACTGATTTTTGAATAGGAAGCTGCAAATGCAAAAAAATTCAAGAAAGTTTAAATATTTCGAAACGGTTAAACTTAGGTATACGACATTTTCAAATCGATTGACTGTACTTCACCAATTTGTTTTTTCAAAAAATACTTTTCAATAAAATTCAATATTAAAATTTCATTCCTATTAAAAGACAAGAATGAATTAGTAAAATTAGTAATCTTACCTGAAAAACATATGAATCTTGTCAACGTATCTACAATAGAGCCTTATAGGATGGCAAGTTTCCGTTGAAACATCTTGAAATGTGAGAAAATCATTTGGCATTTGAGGCGGACCTGCCATTTCACTGGCCCTTTGCAACCCAAGCACCAATAAATCCAAAACCAAACCATAATACTGTGTTATAAACGAAGCAAATTGTAAACCTCTTATAATCCCATAACTGTTGGTATGATTCATATCTTTGTAATTAATTACAACGTTGTTTTTAGCCGTCATGTAATCAGCAATATTATGATCGACAATCAAACGTAACAATCGATTTAAAAGAGTTAAATCAATTTTTTCGTAGAGTTTCTCAAACTTTGATTCTAAAAGAACGTTACATTCGCCTTCAGAAACATCCCAAACATCTTGTAGATTGTTAATTCCTTGACACCATTTGTATACAAGTAAAGGAGGTGGTTCAGTATCAGCAGGTTTGATCCATGGTGGAAACAATCGTCTCTTATCAGCTTCATACCACAAATATTGGTCTAAATAAGCATCAGTGATTTTCTCAAGTGGTTCAACATCATAAACTGGTATTAAATGACTATACAAGTCCATAAACTCAATTCCAACTTCTTTAAAAGCTCTCTGTGTCAATAAATGACGTTTAATTCGTGAAAGAGCTTCATGAGGATTGTCATAAGCTTGTTCAATAAGTCCCAATTCTTCTCTTTGACTCTGATTAAGTCGAGATTTCACACTATAAGCTTCTTTGAGACGTTCTAATGCAAGAATTAGGAGTTTAGTATCGTGTTTGTATGACAATGGAGGGAATGGAATTGGAGCAAATCTTCGAGACTCAAGCCAATGAACTGTTGTGGTATAAATAGCAACTGCTTCTTCGGGACTAATGTAAGGACCATCTTTCAAGTAATTGTGTTGTCGTTCTTGTTCTGCTTTTAAATAAAGTCTTGTCAATCTTCCTAAATTCTTTTTGCACACTGTTTTATCAACAGTTGCTCCTCGACGTATTCTTTCTCTATTGTAATGAGCTGTGTTTGTCCACCAATCAGCTTTCATTTTCACATATCGAAGAATCATGTTTTCGATCGGGATTGGTAAACCAGGAACCTGTAACATTAATACCACAACTAAGCAAAAATGATGATATTTAATAGTTTTTTTTCGGACACTTTGTATAATCAATCAGTTGCGCATTATCCAACCAATGCTGTTTTGACCTACGTCAATGTAAGCATTAGTTGTTGATCTACATTTTGATCAACTTCAGGACCCCTGCGCGTCTCATCACATTTTATTATCATCAAATCAACAACAAAAAAATATAGTATTTGTTTTAAAGGGAAATGTCCTAACGTTGGTACCCCTAGCAGATTTATTCATAGTAATTTTAATAAATAAAGTTTACAGTTCCAACAGTTTTCAGTTTTCCAAACAGTTTTCAGGGTGTTCCAGAAACAAGTACATCAAAATTTGACACTAATAAGACCATCCAAATGGTATTACAAGAAGTTATCAGTAACATTGCTGTTTGTGACGAGTGGTTTTGGATAAGTTATTTCTGGAGCAATCTGTATATTTTTAATGTTTCTATTTATGTCAAAAAGTCTTTTATTTTTATTAAAAACATGCACATTAATAAAACCTCAACACTAGAAAAATATCTACTGAAAATTGAAGACAATTTGCTAATATACTCAGAATGGCAGAAATAGGCACATTATTTTTAGAATTTATCAAGTGCAACTTTATTATTATGCATATTTAATAGTTTTAAAAGCAATATAAACCTTAAAAAAATTAAATTTCGTATAAGAATTTCGGAAAAAAATTGTCATTTCAAAAGAAAATTCATTAGAGTTGTATTTTCTTACTCAAAAAATGATATCAAACTGCGTGTTAGGGAGACGTGATAACGTGATAAAATTTTATCAAAATATCACTTTGTCATGAAAATTATTAAATTTTAGAACACAATTTGTAAAAAATGTCTAAAATACTAGGAATCTTCCGGTTTTCTTATGGTAGAGCACTTTAGACTTTAAATACCAAAAATTAAAAAAAATCTTTTTTTTAACATTTTTCTTGTTGTCTAGAGCACTGCCCTATGACACAGTGTCACGGAAGTGCTCGATTTCTTAAACACTCTGTATATGATTTTATTAAATTTTGTTTTGTTTTCGAGTATGTTTTTTAGATGGCAATCCACCTTGACGTTTCATAGAAAAAAAATCTTTTTTAAAGTGGCGAAATTTTCTTTGATAGTTTTAGCACTGCATTGTAATGATTTATTAAAAAATTTTCAAAAAAAAATGAAAAATATTATTACTAATATCACAGGCCTAAAAATTAATTCAACTGCCGGAAAAATCCTAAAACTTCTAAGATTTTGTTTTTACACAAAGACTTGAAAAAATATAAAATAAAATCATCTGCGAAACAAAAATTGTCCCATAACGAAAACAAAATTGTTTGCTTAAAAAATTGTTTAGAATCAATATTTAGGCCTCTATTCCAAATTTCAAAATTATCCACCACCTATGATTTTTCATTTTGTTCCAAAATAATTGCTTTTTATTAACAGGAAAATGTAATTATTTTTATTCATAATGAAAAAAAAATAGAAATAAAATTATTTGATTTGTGAATTAGTAAACATAAAAAAATTAAAAATCAAAGTTAGCCTAGTTTTTTTGGAAAATTTCCAATTTTAAAACTAAAATTGTTAGAAATTAGTCTTTAAGCAAACAGAGCTGAACCTCAAAAAATAAAAAATTAAATCTAGAATTTTTTATCTTTTATAAGAGTAGTTTCACCTATTTGGGGACACACTGTATGTATAGTGGCACTGTTATAATATTTGATCGAACAAAATGACAAAATGAAAAACAAACCGAAAAGAAAATTTAAACCAAATCTTCAAAATTAATGCCAAAATCACTGTCGTCATCACTTTCCCTCAAATTTATAATTAAAATTTCCAAAACATTTTACAAAATAAAAAAATCAAAAATTTATAAAACTTTTCAGTTTAAAGCTGACTACCTTGAAGACCTATTTCATTGAAGAAACAGATAAAAAGTAATCGCGGCTTCAGTATGAATAACTAAACAATTTTCAATGTTTAAAATTTGACAATAATGAATACGATTAAATATATAAAAAAACAGAATTTTTAAGTTTAAATTTAATAATTACCATTTATGAATAATTTCTATCAATACTATTAAATTTCTAGGGTCAAAACCAAAAAGTAAACAAAATTTGTGGCTAATTTCACCAATATTTTGCCACATTTCCAATAAAAAAAAAACACTATTTGGCTAGAAATTGGTATAACTCACCTTCCATGGAATATTTGCCTTCCAACACCGCCAAGCCTCAGACAAATGTTGCAAAATGGTCCTTGCTTTGTTCTGTTTGATACCCTCAGGCATCATATCAACAATATCGTGCATAACTGATGCCCTCAATTCAAGATCAAAGTGAGACTCAACCCTTTGTTTCGTCACAGTTTTAGCAACACCTTTCGAATGTCTTCCTTCAAATTGACGTGATAGTAAATTACCCAACCAACGTTCAAGTAGAGGTGTAATTCCACGCATAAAAAACAACCAAACCCTCCAACCTGGAGCCCAAAATCCACAACCCGGACCTTTTCCAACAGGACCCTAAAGAAAGTAATTTCATTTTTCAGAATTTTACAACTTTAATCACTTACTGTATTAAAACGATAATAAATCAAATGTTTTAAATCTTTACACATTCTGATTTGTCTCATCAACTTGTATTTGTATCTGTACATGCCAGTTAATTGACCAACATGAGCAAAAATATACTGTAAACCATCGGCCAATTGAAATGCATCAACGTTGTTGAGTCTGTATTGAACATGGGAGTCGATGATTAGTTTTGTTAAACGTAAAATTTCTCTACATAAATGGAAAGCTGCAAAAAATTATAAGAAAAATCATTGTTAAAAATTCAAATTTTTTACCATTTCCAAATCGGGATTTTTTTCGTTCTTTTGTTGTTAAAGTCTTGACCGGTTTCAAGTTAAAATTGTAATCCAAATGAAGATAATTCAGATTTTTCCGATGAATAAGTAAATTGAGCATGTTGTACCCTTGTCTACAAACTTGTAAACCAGCTTCGACCCAATCAAGAGTCGTAGTTTGGAAAAATTTCGTCGATTTGAAAGAACGGAATAAATAGCGTTTTTTCTGTGCTTTAGGAGGCCGATGTTTAAGGGCATTAAGAACGTAATATTTTAACAATTTCTGGTAACTAACTCTCACTTTAACTGGTTGTCCAGGAGGTGAATGTTCCATGTACCATGTTTTCACTAATGGTACATCAATGGCTCGGCGACAACGTCCTATAAATTAATATTGAAATAAATCACAACTTCGAAATGAAATAACACAAGGCGACAAAAAAAAAGTCATGTCGTGACAACTTGACAAATTATATATCATTTTGTTCGTCTCAGTGAGACAAATCAAATGCACTAAAAAAATTCAGTCCACACACTTGAACTAAATAATTTTTTTCTAATTTAAATGGATTTAAAATAATTTAACTTTGTTTGTTTTAAATAAAGAAACAGTTTTTGTTTATTCTAATTAGAACAAAGAAGGTGCAATTGACCATTTTGAAGCAAAAGAAGAGTCTTAAAACAAATACTTTTATAAAAATGCAATCTTAAGTTAGATTAACATTCATTTCTCCTATTTGGCGCAATGCTTGATTAGCAAACCTTAACTTCAAAAAATCATATCTTGAAAACTACTCGGTATATTATTTTAAAAATGTGGATTCTTATTAATAAAAAGATGCTCTACACGATGGTAATGTTGAAAAAAAATTTACTTGTAGAGTTTTTCTTAGATTATTTCGATTTACTTCAATTGCCAATATTCAATTTTAAATTTCATATCGTTCTAAGGGGCAACTCCATCCCTTTAGAATGGTCTTTATTTGAAGGAAATCGGCCTAATAGTAATTGAATAATGATTTTTTAAAATTAGAGTATTTTAAATTCATTTAAATTAGAAAAAAATTATTTAGTTCGAAGTGTGTGGACTTTTTGAATTTTTTTTTAGTGCATTTGATTTGTCTTACTGAGACGAACAAAATGATATAAAATTTGACTTTTTTTGTCACCCTGTGTAATTATTATTACCAGAACGTAAATTGAACGGTCTAGGGGCCCATAAGAGGGCAATACCGTTAGCGGTGTTATCTGTATAAAGGGGTGTTTCTTGTAAAAAGGGTTGCACGTGTTCTGGTAAAATGTATTCTTCGTCATCTTCGGGAAGAGGTTCCAAACTTTTAACAGCATGTCGGTGCGAAATTGGGTTTATTAAAGGATCAAAGTAAAATGCAGGGAGGTCTGGATCTTCCGTTTTAATGTAAACAACATTTGGAGCGTGATACCTAAAAAAGTACTAATTTAATTTTTCGGCTTATAAGAAAATAAAAAAACATAAAGTGGCCTCGACAAGGCGCATATTAAATGTTTTCCGAAATCGCAAATTGGGACAAAATTTGTTTAAACTACTTTGGAGGTTAGGTTACTACAGGATGTTTCAGAATTCGCCCCCGAAACATGGAAAAACTTCTATGTCAAACACTCTGTATATTATTGTTGCAAAAAAATTATAGACATAAAACACGAAAATGCTTATTTATTTGGGTTAATTGTTATATAACAATTTGAATTCATGGAAATGTTTACTGGTTGCAGTAAAAAAATGTCGTATAATGAACTACTTTAGTGCCGATTTTATTTTTTGCTGACGATTTTATGTAACGATTTCGAAAGAAAATAATTTATTCATATAGAGTGCTTCAAAAATATTCGGAAAAAACAAAATGACTAGAAAAATAAAAAAACTTATGAAAAAAGTCTATTTTTTAACACAAAATGGTTTTAGATATTTGAATTATGTAATTTTTTTTATCAAATTTTAAAATTCTCTAACATATTTTTTTTCCGTAATAGTAAAACTATTCACTTTTTCAAAAAGAAAAAACTAATTTATAAACGATAACCTTTGTCAGACAAATGCAAAAATAAAATGATTTTTGTCTTATTTGTTGATTTTTTTTTGGTTTATTTTAGCAAAATCTCGAGCATTTTCGATCAAATTTTGTAATTACTCGGCTAATTTTTGTCTTAATTTTCCTCAAAAACTATTTAAATCGAGCGAAACAAACAAGATAAGAATATTACATAATTCTTTTTGTGATTTGGGCAAGATTTTGGACAAGATTTTGCAAAATAAATGAGCCGCTGGTTCAAAAAGAAGTAAATCGAGCAAAACAACGTAAAAAATAATATCAATTTCAATTATTTTTGTATTTTTTGGACGTGTTTGTACAAGATTTTCCAAAATAAATGAGCCTATGATTTAAAAATGAAGTAAGTCAAGCGTAAATAAATTAAAAAATAAAATAAATATCGATTTATTTAATTTTTTAGATTGTATAAGCAAAATTTTTCAATTTTCTTTGTTATTATTTACTTTTGTATTTTTTCTACTTAGAAAAAGACAAAAACGGCACAACTTTTGACTGGTTTCTCGCAAAATTTTGCAAAATAATTGTGTCTCGAGCTGAAAAACGTGCTAAAATTCTCGAGGAATGCAAAAATGACGCATTTTCGCATTTTTAACCTAATTCTGTTATTTTACAGCTTGTCTATAATTGCGTTTCTCGCTGAAAAACGCTCCAGAAATGCAAAAATTATATAATTTTCGACTTAATTTGTTGTTTTGGTATGTTTTCAGCGAAATTTTAGGAAAAAAACGGAGTTTTTAGTACAAAAAAAAAAACATTTAAACGCATTCTCGATCAAATTTTGTAGTTTCTAGGCTTATTTTTGTCTTAATTTTGCTCAAAAAAACAGGTTAAATCAACTGACACAAACGAAATAACATCAATATTAATTTTTTAACAAATTTTGGGCGTATTTGAAGAAGATTTTGAAAAATAAATGACCCTCCGATTCAAAAACGAAGTAAATCGAGTAAAACAACGTAAAAAATACACATCAATATCGATTAAATTTGTAATTTTTTAAGTTAAACAAATTTTTCGATTTTCTTTTTGTTTTATCTCAGAAACGTGCTTACACTCAAAAAAAAAAACAAAAACAACATTTTTGGTCCACTTTGATAAATTTTTGACTTTTCTCACCAAATTTTGCAAAATAATTGTGTTTCTAGGCGAAAAACATCCTAAATGTTCAAGAAATGCAAAAATAATATAATTTTCGACTTAATTTGTTAATTTTTTAGTTGGTTTTAGCAAAATCTCGCGAAAATTTTAAGATTTTATGTAGTACAAGAACGTACAAGCATTTTCGATCAGATTTTGTATTTTTTCGGCTTATTTTTGTCTTAATTTTGCCCAAAACAAATTAAATCCCCAGAAACAAACAAAAGAACATTATTTCATTTGTGATTTTTAGACGTGTTTGAACAAGATTTTGCAAAACAAACATGCACAAAAGTCGAAATTTAGAAATAGTGACATGTACGAAATCTATACTTTCTTGTATAATAAAAACAATAACAAACGACAAAAAAATATTACAACTTGCAAACAGCACCAGAATAAAATTCTTTTAACAGTGTGAGATTACTGATCACGTGACCAAATTGAACCAATCAGATGCTCAGATTCACGGGTTAATCGTGCATTAACTTTTAACAACGAATTAATTTTTATTTTGCCTTCTATAAACTGAGTTTTACTAGTTTTATTAGCTTAGGTCTTTGTTGCTCGTCCCAACCACGAAATAATTTTTTTTTGGTAAAATTTTATATTTTTAAGACATCAAAGCAAGTCTAATAAAAATAACACATGTATGTGATATTTCAGCATTTTCATGAAGACTTTTCAATGAAACGAATATCATATCACCGTAATTATCTCCCACACTGCTAGTTTACCCGTTCTACGCTTCAAAAACGAATAAAAAACTAGTGTGGATAGCACGAAAACAAACCAAAAAAATACATACCACGACAAATGCACAAAATGAGGCATGTTGTTGTACAAATAGGGAAAAGCAATCCTGTATTCGGTCCTAATTGGTTGTCTAATGATAATTTTATTAATATCATTAAACTCATTCCAATCCTCGTCCCTGCAAACACAACAAACAGTAAGAAAAAAAAAATTAAAAATTCAATAATTGTAAAATTCTTACGCTGGATTCATATCTTTAATTAGAGGTTCAAATTTTGGTCCTCCTGGAATTGCCATATTTAAAGCTTTCGCTGTAAAAAAGCTCTTAGTGTCAAAAAGATAGAAATAATTATTATCAACTAAATCAGTCAATAGTTGATTTGCCAATCGATATAAAGTCGCCATCATTGGTAGTGTTAAATTCCATTTTCTATACGTTGGACCATTCACATACTTAGTACCAACTAATGGTTTATGGTCGTAAAACCATTTCGCAACCTCAGCATCCTCCTCTGCATCCAACTCAATTTGAATTGCTTCAAGAGGCTCAACATCTAGGACGTTATCAGCATAATCAAGGGGTGGTTCCTCGTCATCAAAGGGCGGAAACCGCATTCGTTTAAAATGTCGACGATCGCGTTTTTCACGTCGCATCATAATCCACATTGTACCCCATTGGGCTATATAAATGGGCTCAATCACCCATGGAATCTCATTAACGAAAGTTATAGCCCCAGTTATATGGTACAACACTTTCACGTCCCGAATTTGTTCCCAAGGCATGGGCATATTCTCCAATAACTTCATTACAGCATGAGGCATGTATTTCAAAGCTCTGTTAAAAAAAATTAATAGAAATGTGAAGCTTAAACAAGACAATTTACCCCAAATAAACGCGTTTATCGTGTCGATATTTCCGACTGCTCATATCACCGTGATCTCTGATAATTTTCCGGATGTGCTCGGGGGGCATGTCCTCTTTTTGGGCATCAACAAAGCCCAGTTTTCGTTTATCGGCAAATCTTTTAGACTGGAGTTGATGCCATTTTTGGGCTGGAATGTCGGACTTTATGAGAAAATGTATCAAAAAAGTCGAATTTACCTTTTTCTTGAAGTTTTTCTTCAGTCATTACGTCCGATTTTGGGTGTGGGGGCGGTATTTGCTGTTGTAAGGCATGGGCATGGGCCTGGGCTGCAGCGGCTTGGGCCTGGGCATGGGCTGCGGCCAGGTGCTGTTGGGCCATCATGGTGGCCCATGGGTTGGGACCCAATAAATAAGGGGGCAGCGACATCCTGAAATTTGTGAAAAATTAATACAAAACTAAAGTAACGCTGTTTTGAAGGTTATCTTGATGATAACCGATAAAAAGAGAAACATGCAGTTATTATACAAACATAAATAATGAAATATGTGAATTACCTAACTTAATATGGTATAATCTTACCTTATTTCATTGAATTGTGAATAAAATTGGAGTTTTAGTGCTTGAATGCGACTAAAACGTTTGCTTTACGTTTTAATGCGGCGTACATTTTCACACATCACACACCGCCAAACGCCATATTTGTGATTACCAACCTCACAACTAAAATAATACTAACAAATAAAAATGGCCGTCGTTGCCAACTTACATTAAATTTTTAAACACAAGTGTTTTGCTAGTTGCATAATAAAATACTCTGCGCGATCATGGGTGCCGACTTTTCATATTTTCAATGGGTGCATAAACAAAAAATTTAATAAATTAATCGTCTTTAAAGCAATATAAATAATATACAAAGTTTCTTTTTAGATTTTTTCTCTTTTTTGCTGAATTTAATATGTTTAACATTCAAAACATTTAAAAGCACTATACAAATTTGTCAACAAAAAATTAGCACCTAGAATTTAAACTTTTAGGAAAGTTACGTTTTTTATGTTGTTGGTAACTATAATTTTCAGAAGTAATTTTGATTGTCTATGGTTGGTTACGGTTTTGTATGTCACCAGAAACCAACCAAACCCACATTATGGCAACCTATTCATGAATATCCCAAAATCCTAGGGAGTAATTTCTTGTTGATACAACAATAGTTTTTTGTATTCCTAGTACAAAAGAAAAAATCAATAAATAACATATGCAATAAAAGTGTAAAGAAAGTAGTACATGTTTAAAGTTACAAAATGCTTCAAGTTGTTGAATTTTGAAAAATAATGCATTACTGTTGAATTTGAAAAAAATCAGAAACAATTTAAAAAATTGTTTTTTTTTTTTGAAAATCTGTATGAATGTTAATAAATCGAGTACTCCTGAATACCGCTTGAGGGTATCAACTTTTAATTAATGCAATTAATTTGAGATGAACAGAATTAGGTTATATAAACGCTAAATAGCCTCAAAAATTAATTTTCAAAAATAAAAAAAAAATTTTTTTCGTTTTTTTTTTTTGTAATTCAACATGCAAAATTGTAAAAAAGTTAAAAAAAAATGTTAAAAAAAACCTAGATACATTAGTCTCTCCCTCAATATTTGTGAATACGCAGTAGATTTACTACAACAACACTTCTTTCTACTTCTTTGTCCTTTCTTTAAATCAGTGTTGCGAGTAAATTTTTTTTTCAAAAAATTGTAAAATCATTTTATAAAGGTTTTATTTCATTTTTTGAAATTTTCCTTACATACTCTGTGCGGTCATTGGTTGCTGAGTTATCGATGATCAAAGTCAAAAAGATCATTTTTCATTAAAAGTCAAAAATCTCAGCCCCAAATTGACGTAAAAAGAACATAAAAAAACAAATTGAAGCTGAATGAACAAACTATACGGCCCATGCATGATTTAACCAAAAAAAACAATTAAAAATTACATATTACGTTTATTTCTTAGGATTACGAAATAAACGTAGCTCAGATTTTTTTTTGAGAATAGACCTCAAGACAAAAATTTGAAATAAAAAAATGGATTTTTTAAAATCTAAATACGACCTGTTTCATTGTGGTACAATATTTCAAAAATCATCAATACATTAAGAAATTTTTTTGTTTATGTAGAATGTTTTGTTGTTTTGAAGTATTTGAGATAATAAGAAACATTTTTTCAAGGAGTTTCTCACTAAAAAGTTTAATTTTAGATTAATTTAAAAAATGCACAAACAAAATAGAAAAACATAAAACAGAAAAATAGAAAACGTGAGTTAAAAGTGATTTTTAAAAATACAACGCTACTTATAATAAAGATTAGAATAAGTATAAAATTCCAAATATTATTAAGAGTTTTATTATTTTTTTTACCTGAAGCAAGAGTACATTATTTTGAATGGGTGCATCCGCCCCAATACTAAAGTTCTGAACTTGTAGTTTGTAAAATTACCTACTACCCAAAGACTAAATGTTTGAATTGAAAATATAATAATTACTAATTGGTATTTGTTTATCCACTTTGCACTGTTAAGAAGAATAGAAAGTTAAACGTACGAATTATCTATGAACTATTGTTATATAATAATTACTACAAATAAATTTTGTTATAACATACAATGTTGTGAGATGAGGCACTTTTGTATGCAGTGCAACACTCAAAACATTTAAAGTTTGAATTAATTTTTGTACACAATTAAATTTTTATTCTTGTTAGATTAGTAAAATTGGCAAAATATACAGGCTGCCCCACGAGTAATAATGAGCCCGAAAACTTTTTTGAAGCAACCAACATTAGATTTCAAAGATAACGTGGATATAAAATATTTAGATTAGGCGTTGAGACTGTAAACCAGACTTTAATTTTAGTTCCACAAAAGTTACTAATGTGAACATTCTTTAGATTAATATATTTTTTTATCGTTTGTTATTGTTTTTGTTACACAAGAAAGTATAGATTTCGTACATGTTACTATTTCTAAATTTCGACTTTTCTGCATGTTTGTTTTGCAAAATCTTGTTCAAACACGTATAAAAATCACAAAAGAAATAATATTCATGTTCTTTTGTTTGTTTCTGGGGATTTAACTTGTTTTGGGCAAAATCAAGACAAAAATAAGATGAAAAAATTAAAAATTTGGTCGAAAATGCTTGCACATTTTTGTATTACATATAATCTCAAAATTTTCGCGAGATTTTGCTCAAACCAAATAAAAAATTAACAAATTAAGTCGAAAATTAGATTATTTTTGCATTTCTTGAACATTTAGGATGTTTTTCGCCTAGAAACACAATTATTTTGCAAAACTTGGTGAGAAAAGTCAAAAATTTATCAAAATGGACCAAAAATGTTGTTTTTTTTTCGAGTATGTAAGCACGTTTCTGAGATAAAATAAAATGAAATTCGAAAAATTTGTTTAACTCAAAAAATTACAAAATTAAATCGATATTGATGTGTATTTTTTTACGTTGTTTTGCTCGATTTACTTCGTTTTTGAGCCAGAGGGTCATTTATTTTGCAAAATCTTGTCCAAACAAGCCTAAAATTTGTAAAAAGAATTATTATTGGTGTGATTTCGTTTGTAAATTAAGAAAAAGTATGTCGAGAAACTACAAAATTTGGTCTAGAATGCTTTTAAGCAGTTTTTTGTACTAAGATCTCGGTTTTCCCGAAATTTCGCCGAAAACATACTAAAACAACAACAAATTCAGTCAACAATTATATTATTTTTGCATTTCTGGAGCATTTTAGAACGTTTTAGTGAGAAACGCAATTATTTTATAAAAATCGGTTAAAGACAAACTGTAAAGTCACAGAATTAGGATGAAAATGCGAAAATGAGTCATTTTTGCATTCCTCGAGGATTTTAGCACGTTTTTTATTTACAAATTCAATTATTTTGCAAAATTTAATAGCAATTTTCAAGCCATTTTGGTATTTTCAGAAGAGTTCTCCGCCCGCAAGATTGTATTTTTACCCAAAAAATAAAGTTTTTTGACTTTTAAATAACATTAAGTCCCCCTTTGACAATCAAACTGCATTATGTCCAAGACATATTTGTGTTTAAGTACTCCAGCTGTAAAATTAGTGTACAATTTGTATATATTTTTTTACATTTATTGGCACTGGTATAAAACATTAAAATGATTTCTTAAAAGAAGTTTTTGCTCTCTTCTCCAAAAATACAAATTTGGACAAACTGCTTTTTGAAAGTCTGTTCCTCAATTATAACGTCAGTATGTTATATTATTACAATAACTCTAAAATTATTAATCTGACCATTAATTTTATTCATTCTAAAAATTAAATATTTTTCAATTAATGACTTTTTTCAGTGTCCTAGGAAAAATGGTGTACAATTTTTTTTTATTATTTTACTAATGCCCGGTTTCTGGAACGATTTAGCATAAGATAAATTTTATCAGTTCGATGTTACTAATTAGGTAGAGCTGATCTGGTTGGTGTTTCTATAGCAATTATGGAACTGATAAAATTTATCTACCTATAAATCGTTTCAGAAACCGACCCTAAATAGCAACCAATTTTACATAAGAAATAGTCTTAACAAATACCTGCGAATAAGCACATCTCCGAATGAATTTTCTTCACTAAAATATTTCATTTTTAAACTACTTAACATAATTATAATTTCAGATTAGGCGCTAACAAGATTTCTTCAAGAAGAATTATTTCATTAGATTACCAAATAAATCAAATTGTTAAATAATCATTAATAGCATTTTTATTTTGGTATTTTCAGAAGAGTTCTCCCCCCGCATAATTGTTTTTTACCTAAAATTTGGCTTAAACTATTTATTTTTTGAAAAAACTAATTGATGAAGGATAAAGTATTTTTTCTACGATCCTATAAGACAGATGTCAATTTCACACAATGAAAGTTGACAATTTCATTCATATGTCAAAATTTTGTGCGTTATTATAACGCACGGTTATGAGTTATAACTTATAACGTAATAATTTACTTTTATCAAGTAGGTATGTTGCTTTGTACGTTATTATCATAACATAACACATGGTTACAACGTAATAAAATTGTGAGCTAAGTGGTAAGTTTATAATACAACGTTTTTATGTTATATTATTACAATAACTGTCAAATTAATAATCTGAAGATTAATTTTACTGATTCTTAAAAAAAAATATTTTTGCACTAAATGACTTTTTTCAGTGTCGTAGAAAAAATAGTGTTCAAAACTTGCTGGAACTGTGACCTCTGCACGAGATCGTGACTCCCTATTTGTCACTTTCCATGCTCGTTATGTAAAATACCAATAAAAATTTGACATTTTAACAAAAATAAAATTTTCCAAAATTTTCTTTTGTTTTTGAGTTCTGCAAAATTTTTAATTTTTTTAAATGATCAAAGGATTACAACTAGATATCTACTTTATATTCAATTTTGCCATTTTGACAAAAAAATCACATAATTCAAAAACAAAACAAAATTTCATTCTCAAAACACGATCACCTTTATTATAGTAGGTAGTCTCATTTTTATTAATTATTATTTTCTAGAGACAAATGATTAACCAGCTAATCTGTGGAAATACGTCATAAAAATGACATTTCTATTGAATTCTGTCTAAAAAATAACATATAACTAGTAGTAAAGAGAGGAAGGTTGCAAAGTTGAGAATTGAATTGGAAAAAAACGGTGAAATTTGGAGAAAAATTGAAAGAAAACCAGGTACTGCAAGGAAGTAGAAGTGCATATAACAAGAATAATGTCAAATAGAAGAGAATATAATAATAATAATGGCAAAATTCTTATGTGCACACAGAACAGTAAAAGATATACAAATTGGGAGAGTGTAAATTTTGATTGGAACCCGAAGAGAGGTGTAAAATATGTGAAAAGGAGAGTGCGACAGTTGAATATTTACTAAATGAATGTGATATCCCTAATGAAGGAAAGCAAGATAAGCAAAAAACTAGCAGTAGAATTTAAAGTTACATTTTTTAAAATAAATTTATATCTTTTTATTAGAATTATTGTAATCTTTAAAAAATTAGTTGTAACAACGGCAAACTGCTTCTCGTTCTCTTTGAGTGAGATGAGGTAAAGATTGTCCTAACATTGTTGTTCTCAAAACTTTGTTTAGGAAAAAAAATATCCTGAAAAATTTGTCTTGAAAAAGACAGGTTTTCTAAAATGAATAAACGTGGAACAGAAGGGACCATAGGAGAGAAAAAGCACAAAATTTGTTAAAAGCGACAATTATCACAATTTTTGAAATTGAAAATTGAAATTGAAATTGAAATTTTCAGCCTCAGTGGATGCAATCGTACAAAAATGAACAACCTAGAACTCTCAAAGTACAAATGTTGCCACCTTAAATTTGAATTTCCATGACCTACGAAGATGTAAGTCCCTAAAAAGAGTCTTTTCCCAACTCAATAAAATAAAATAGAACGTAAAATGGTTTTTTTAGGTCAGTTTTTCCAGACGAAAAAGTCAAATTGGTAACTCGGTTTCGCTTCGACTGGAAACGCAAACATTGCATTTTAGGTAACAAAAATAAGTATTTTTAATTTCAATTTTCAAATTTTACGCATAATCATCTTTAAATACTCATGTGGTAGACATAATTGTAACTAATTTTATATACGATACAAAAACTGGAAATATTACAATTACTTTTAATGCTATCCATTCATATGCAAAGCTTCAAATAGCTTAAATTCTTTGGAAAAGTAATCATTTGGCGTCCTTATATAGATATAACCATGTAAGAGATCTTAAAGGTTAAGGATATTTCAGCACCTATAAAATATACGAGTAGCATCTCACAGTTCTTCCATCAAAAATTTGAATAATTAATGAAACCATATTAAAAATGCGAAAGATGTTAGGTATCAGGCAAGAAACATTTTGACCATGACATTTTGCGTGTAAAACTCATCCTTTTGCACACTATACACACGATTTACATTAGAAGAATATTTTCAACATTTGATATCTTATTTTTAAACTAAATCAAACTTACGGGGAATATTGAAATATCTACAAGGTATACCTACAAAAAGTATGGAACCAAACCTTTATTTCATCATTTGCCTCCAAAAAATAATGATTAATAAAAATGGAACTACCTACTACAGTAAAGGTGATCGTGTTTTGGAAATGGAGTTTTGCTTTATTTTTAAATTATGTGATTTTTTTGTCAGAATGGCAAAATCGAATATAAAGTAGATATCTAGTTAGTATTCCTTTAATAGGTTGCCATTTAAAAAAATAAAAATTTTGCAGAACTCAAAACAAAAGAAAATTTCGAAAAATTTTATTTTTGATAAAACGTTACAGGTTACAGGTCCCAGTTCCATCTAGTTTTGTACAGTATTTTTTCTACGACACTGAAAAAAATTAATTAAGTGCAAAAATATTTCTTTTTTAGAATCAGTAAAATTAATGGTCAGATTATCAATTTGACAGTTATTGTAATAATATAACATAAAAACGTTGTGTTATAAACTTATCAAAATCAGTTCTGACCTACTTGATAAAAGTAAATTATTACGTTATAAGTTATATTATATCATAACCGTGCTTATAATAACGCACAAAATTTTGACATATGAAGTTGTCAACTTCTATCATGTGAAATTGATATCTGTTTTATAGGTTCGTAGAAAAAATACTTTATGCTTCATCAATTAGTTTTTGCAAAAAATAAATAGTTTAAGCCAAATTTTCGGTAAAAAACAATTATGCGGGGAGAGAACCTTTTCTGAAAATACCAAAATGGCATGAAAACTGCTATTAATGATTGTTTAACAATTTGATTTATTTGGTAATCTTGAAAAATTCTTGTTAGCGCCGAATCTGAAATTATAATTATGGTAAGTAACAAATAGTTTAAAAAATTAAATATTTTATTGAATGAGTTTTAAGTATTAGCGACAAATACAAAAGTTTTGACAATGAAAAATATTTTGACGTTTATAAATCAGGTACTGATAAAATGTTTCTGTTAGCAAAAATGGTTAAAATTTTTGGTCTAAATGATTGTTGCAGAAAATAGGAAAAAAGAAGAAAATTCATTCGGAGAGTTCTTATTCGTAGGTATTTGTTAAGACTATTTTTATGTAAAATTGGTTGCTATTTAGGGTCGGTTTCTGAAACGATTTATAGGTAGGTAAATTTTATCGGTTCCATAATTGCTATAGAAACACCAATCAGATCAGCTCTACCTTATTAGTAACATCGAATTGATAAAATTTATTTAATGCTATATCGTTCCAGAAAGCAGACATAAGTAAAATAAATAAATAATAAAGTAATAAAAATTAATAATTACTGATTTTTTTTTTTTTATAAACATCAACAATATGTAATAACAGTAATTAGAACTAATAAGTTAGTTCTAATAGTTAATAAAAGTGCCTGTTCATTGCCCCAATTAAATTGTGTAGTCTTACATAATTACACATTCATATAAAAAAAATATTTCTATTTATTGTTTTTAGATTTTCTATCTATCAGTATTGCCAGGTGTGGTAAAATTTCACCAAATCTGGTGATTTTCATGCTAGTTTGGCGATTTAATGAACACTTTTTTAAAAATTCTAATATCTAGTGATTTTTTTGAAATGAAAAAAACTGTTTTTCAGTATTTTCCACGTTTTCAACCAGAAACTTGACTGTTTTGCCAATTTTTTCAAACAAGTCAAAAAACGACATTATTTTTGCCCTTTCCGAGTGTTTAAGCACATTTTTGAGATAAAAACAAAGAACATTCTAAAATTGAAGTAAGCAAAAAATTACAAAATTAAATCAAAATCGATATTATTTTTAGCTTGTTTCGCTCTACATCGTTTTTAAAAAAGAGGCTCATTTATTTTGCAAAAACTTGTCCAAACACGCATAAAAATCACAAAAACAATTGATACTGATGTTATTTTGTTTGTTTCACTCGATTTAACTGGTTTTTGAGCAAAATAAGACGTTACTTTTTTAAAAACAAGCCGAGAATGCTTTTAAGTACGTTTTTGTATTACAATTTCAGGTTTTTTGCGAGACTGGCTAAAACGAACTAAAAAATCAACAAATTTTGTTGAAACTTACATTATTTTGCATTTCTTGAAAGTTTAAGCACGTTTTTCAGCTAGAAACGCAAAATTTTGTTAAAAACAAGCCAAAAAAACACAAAGTTAAGCCAAAAATAATCTTTTTTGAAAATTCAAATAGATTTTTAAGCTGAAAACTCTGTTTTTTCGCGAGAGTTTGCTACAGAGTGTCAAAAATCAAAAAATCGTTATAAAAAAATAATCAAAAACCACTGAATTGGTTAAAAATAGTTCTATATGTTTTTTACTAAACAGAGCCGAAAATGTCAACTTATTTTTGTTTTTGTGGAATGCTTTTTCAGCTAGAAACACAATTATTTTCCTAAATGTTTTAAAAACAAGCCACAAATTCTACTAAATAGCGTTTTTTGTCTTTTTGAGAAATAAAAACACAAAAAGTTTGAAATATAGCACTGAAACAGGCTAAAAAATTACAAAATCAAATCAATCAAACATTGATATCCTTTTTTAGCTTGTTCACCCGACTTAGTTCGTAGGTTCATTTATTTTGCAAAATCTTCTCCAAACCCGCCTAAAAATAACAAAAAAGATTGATATTGATGTTATTTTCTTAGTCTCACTCGATTTTGAGCAAAATAAGACAAAAATAAGCCGAGAAAACACAAAATTTGGCCGAAAGTGCACGTTTTTGTACAAAAATCTCAGGTTTTTCGCTAGATTTCCCTAAAAAACAATTAATAATCAAGAAATTAAGTCTAAAATCACATTATTTTTATATTTTTCGAGCGTTTTAACACAAAACACAATTATTTTTCAAAATTTCGTTAAAAACAAACCGAAAAATCACAGACTTAAGCCAAAAAGAATGTCTTTTTGCTTTTTTCAAGAGTTTACAAATCGTAGTCTGGTGAAAATTTGGCAAATTTTTCAACTCGAATTTTATGTTTTTGAGCTGGCAACACTGTACCCAATATTATTTAAAACTGCTGAAATGGGAAAGATATATCGATATTTATTTCAGAATTACCTATTTTCCAAATAGTTGTTAATTACTTTTGAAAGGTTTGTTCCTACAATTAGGTATGTAGGTATTTATTTGTTTTTGAATTTTTTGTGGATTCTTTGTTAATACTAATACATATTTTAATGTTTTTTTTATTAGAATAGTAATTTATCAGCGAAACCACTAGTTTGTTTATAAATGATTTTAAATAACATAACTATTCCAAAAACTCCGGAATTATTTTAGAACTTAACAGACATCAGTTACTTTCACGCAAAAGTAGATGTAATTAGTATATTAAAAAACAAGTGTTACAAATGCACGAGTATTTTTTCAATTGAGGAATTTTTAAATTGAATTGGCAGTTATGTTTTTAAATCTGAATTCATTTTTATTCTTAGCTGAACATCTTTCTATCAGCATTCGAGATTTGTTGGACACTTTTGAATCACCCTATATAAAAAGTTGCGTTAGCCTTGGCAAATTGTGTGAAGATATTATAAGCGATTGTGTTAAACAACGTGAACTTAACAATGTCTTTTTGTTAATCGTTTGTTTCTAGGGAAAAACCTTGTCAGTTATTGCCCAACTGAGTAAATTCTTGCCCTACATTTTTGTTTAGTTAATGAAATTTTTGCCACATTCATTACTTCTTCAAATTGGACGAATTCCTTATTCATATTCTCCCCGCTATTGATTTACCTTTCACCTCACCCAGCCCATCTGGTGTCTTGAGAAATTTTAATAGTGTGCTAAAGAACCTCGAAGTGGTCATTGTGTCGGTGCATTTGTCAATATTTAAATTCTGTGCAGACTTTTTGAACCCTTTACGTGTGGAGAATTTCAAACATCTCTTTAGGTGGGGTTTGAAGTGTCGTTCAAGTCTTATTGGTAAAAAGTTCAGACGTTCAATTGATCAGGATATGTGTGTGTGCTGTTGATTTGTGATTTTTGGTGATTTTAATGATACGTTAAAAACGACAAAATGTCGGTAAGTATTTCAAATTTTTATTTGTTTAAAAGCTGGTCCATTTTGTATACAGTTGACACTGTGTTTTCACTTTTAGTTTCACATATTATTACAGTATTTACAATTTCTAATGATACAAATAAATAACTATAACTACAGATTCAATTAATAATTTTCATATTAAATTATTTAACAGTTCGTAACTTATATTTTGTTAATTATTATGATTATTTTTATTACGTTGCAAAAGTATTTATTATTGAAAGCTATTCTTTCTTCTCTAGTGTCTAAAAATTGTTAATACAAAAATTTAGTTATCCAATATGAGTAAAACAATAGGAATCCAGGTATGCATTACAAATATACAGAGTGTTCAAGAAAACGTTAAAAGATGGAGAGGGGGGATTCCTTAAAAAATCTTGACATTTATTTTTTGACAGATAGAATTTTTAAAATATTTTTTCCATCTTTCTGGAATCTTATCTTACTTGTAATTTTTCTCTAGGAAGCAAATTTTGACATACCCTGTATAAAGAAATTCATTGCATGGACTACTTTTCAAAATTCACGTTTAAAAAAATTATAGTTTTGGTAAGAACAAAACAATAACAAAAAAGTCATTTTTTAAAGAAAATTAACCAACAAATCCGAATTTGTAAAAAAATCATAAACGTTTCCAAAGCAAAATTTTTTGTCTGTAATATAATTTTTGATAACACAAAGTAGATTTAGCCCCAAAAAATTACCCCGGATTTAAAATTTTGTACTGAAATAATAGTTTAAAAAAGAAACCTCTGTTCGCCATTTTTAGAGGGATTTAGTTTCCTTAAGATGCATTTCTGGACCATAAGAACTTTTTTCTTATATTGACCTGAAGAATCACCTCCGAAATCTTATAATGTTTTTTTAGACAACCTGAATATTCACTCAGCTTAAACACATTTTAATTTTTTTATTAATGTGTGAATAATAACAATAACCCATGTAGCAGATGTTACTTTTTACTTTCACATATTTTCGTTATATCTCAAAAATCTTAAGAAAATTTTCTAAATATTATGCATAACACTTGATTTCTTGAAAAAAAAAACTGAAAAATGAATACATTGACATCTCAATTATTATTGATATAGTTAATTAGGTCAAAAGTACCTAAACGAAACTATTTTTGTATCTTTTTCGAACATTGTCCACCTTTTTTAACTAAAAACTTAATTCTTTTACCAAATTTCCCCAAAAAAAAAAGAAAAAACTACCAAACTGGATAAAAATAATTCTATTTGTTCTTTTACAAGATTTTACTAAAATGGCTCAAAAATGACAATTTACTTTTACCTTTTTGAGTGCTTGAACTGCTTTAGTAGGTGTACATTAACCAGCTAGAATTATTCATTAGGAATAAGGTAAGAATTCAACAAATTAAGCCAAAAATGTTGTTATTTGAGCCTTGAGGTAAAAACAAAAAAATTCGTTTAAGCAGTCTGAAATCAATCAAATTTTCTCGAAGAAAAAATAATCGAAAACCACCAAATTGGTTAAAAATAGTTCTATTTGTTTTTTACAAGATATTATTAAACAGAGTCGAAAATTGACAACTTATTTTTGTTTTTTTTTCGAATGCTTTTGCAAAATTTTGTCAAAAACAAGCCATAAATTCAACAAAATACCCCAAAAACGGCATTTTGTGTCTTTTCCAAGTGTTTAAGGATGTTTTTGAGAGACAAAAACACAAAAAGTTCAAAATATTGCATAGAAACAAGCTAAAAAAATTGCAAATTTAAATCGAAATTGATGTTATTTTTTAACTTGTTTCACTCGACTTACTTCGTTTTCAAACCAGAATTAATTAATTTTCCAAAATCTTGTCCAAAAACGTCTAAAAATTACAAAAATTTGATATTGATCTTATTTTGTTTATTTCATTTGATTTAACTGGTTTTTGAACAAAATTAATAAAAAATAAGCCGAGAAACCACAAAATTTTGTCGAAATCGCTTTTTTAAGCACGTTTTAGTACTCAAATCTCAAGTTAATTTCAAGATTTTCTTTAAACAAACCAAAAAATTAAGCCAAAAATTATATTTTCAAGCGTTTCAGCACGTTTCCGTTAAAAACGCAATTATTTCGCAGAATTTTGTTAAAAACAATCTAAAAAATTACAGAATTAGGGCAAAAATGATGTAATCGAAAACCACCAAATTGATTAAAAATAGTTCTGTTTGTTTTTTACAAACAGAGTCAAAAATTGACAACTTAATTTTGTTTTTTTTTTCGAATGCTTTTTTTTAGCTAGAAACACAATTATTTTGCAAAATTTTGTCAAAAACAAGCCATAAATTAAACAAAATAGCCCCAAAACGGCGTTTTTGTCTTTCCCGCGTGTTTAAGGATGTTTTTGAGAGACAAAAACACAAAAAGTTCGAAATTTTACATAGAAACAAGCTAAAAAAATTGCAAAATTAAATCGAAATTGATGTTATTTTTTAACTTGTTTCACTCGACTTACTTCGTTTTCAAACCAGAGTTCATTTATTTTGCAAAATCTTGTCCAAAAACGCCTAAAATTACAAAAAATTTATATTGATATTACTTTGTTTGTTTCATTTGATTTATTTATTTAATTTTTTTAGTGCTCAAATCTCAAGTTTATTACGAGATTTTGTTAAAACAAAATTAAGCCAAAAATTATATTTTTTGAGCGTTGCCACACGTTTCAGTTAGAAATGCAATTATTTCGCAAAATTTTGTTAAAAACAATCTGAAAAATTATAGAATTAGGACAAAAATGATGTCATTTTTGCTTTCTTTAAGAGCTTAAGCAGATTTTTAAGCTAGAAACTCGAAATTTTGTCATACCGACTCAAAAATCACTACATTATTGTTATAAAAATATTAAATTATATTTTTCCTTAACTCTTCGGCTGTAAAAAAACGTAAACTTTTGAAACTATTGTAACTATCGTAATCTTGTAATGTGGTGAAAATTGGTGTAATTTCTTTGCTTGCAGCAAAACATGTTTTTTTTTTTCTCATCTTAAACACATTTTGGATTTTCTTAATAATGTGTGAATCATAGCAATAACCCATGTAGCAGATGTTACTTTTTACTTTCACATATCTTTGTTAAATATCTCAAGAATGAAAATTGTGATTTATTATTTAGACAAAACTTATCTTCATATATTATGCATAAATAAATTTGATGTTGGTCCAAGTGAAAATAACTTAATTTCAAGATCATAAATAAAGATTCCAAATGCCATAACTAAAGAAAAAAACATAAATAATAATAATAATAAACAAAAATGTTTCCTGCGTTGACTTTCCAACTGATAACAAAATATTAAATCTTTTCATTGCTTTATTATTTCGTTAAATTATTTAAACGAAAGTTATTGATGATGCTGGTGTCGACCACCTTGACAATAGTTGATAACCTTATTAATCAAATTTTGCGACTTAAAAGTCAGATTCTTGGTTTTGACTTAGTTATCAGAATTAACCTTGCTTGAGAATGAATTCGCATGAATTTTTTTCCTGGACAGGGACAGGGAATAAAGTGACGCTTTATTTCCTCATATTTGGCTTATAATCTCGTACTTTATTCCCTCGAGAATAAAATAAATGAAATACCGATTTTTGCTCTTAAAATAAACGGAATTGAATGAATTGAACCTTTTGAGTGTTTTTTGACATAAACAAACTCCTTGATACTGATTTTTACTATTAAATTGCAATTCAATGAACGGAATATTTTGCAAATTATTTGACATTGTTTGGCTTATGTTATACAGTTGGGAGAAAAGTTTATAAAATAAACACTGTTAATCCCTTAAAATTGTTGTTTATTCCCTACATAAATTGTCAAATTGTCTACAATTTCACTAACTTATTACGTAATGTTTGGTGTGGTTTTCTAGTAAAAAATTTATAGATAATGCTTCCCTGTGCAGCGGAAAACCTGGATAACATTGAAGCTTCACCTTTCTAATTTTGCAACAGAATATCTTTGTCGTAAATCAAAAGAATGTAATTGCTACGTAATTACAGAATTTTTAATTACAACTTTACAATCTGATCTTGGTTTGGTCCAGTTTTGAACTTTTTGATGATCTCTATATAAAATTTATTTCAAAATTTAACCTTGGAGTGGTCGTGACATTTAACCTGTGGTAACTTATTATGCACACTTTGTTAAACTCTCTAACTTTCAATAAAAGAATTTTCTATATACACAGTGACCCGATTTAAAGGTGATTCCATTGTGTCTACTTTATCAAAGATCACATACTTAAGTATTGTTTAATTGTTATAGGTAGCAATTTAAAATATGCTAATGATGTGAAATGTAACTTTAACTAACGTAAATAAAATTCTTGAATAGCTACTTTTATTTTATGTGGTTTGAATTTTTTAATAGAACGATAGTGTGATTTGTGTTGTTAATTAGTAGATACAGAAATTTGGTTACTCATCGATCGGTCATCAATTAGATTGCGAAACATCAAACATTCACTATCTAAATTCATAGTTTGCGGATATTCAGATATTTTGTAATATATTTTTTTACTTCCTACAGCGAACACATGAGAAATTTTAAAAATGTGGGCTTCATAATAAGCAGTAGTGAAGTGAAAGTGATATATAACTATGAAGAAGTATAATCATGTCGAAACTTCTTTAATCTTAAAGTGTTATTACATTTCCTTTATCAGATGAACAAAAAGTATGCTTAAAAAATTTATTTTTTGAAAAAACTAATTGATAGATGATAAAGTATTAAAAAAATGTAGGTTTTATCAAGAGTTCTAATATTTTTAAATTGCAACCCACTTCAAAACATTTTATTTTACCTACATTTCATTCAATTTTTATCGAAAACACTTGCCATTTTGAAAAAAAAACAAGACAAAATTTCATTCTCAAAACACGATCACATTTTTTAACACTTTAATTTTTATTATTTTCTGAAGGAAAAAACTATTTTTTATTGCTTAAGGTCAATGCTTGGGTCACCTTTGAAATTATAAATACAGAGTATGATAAATCAACACAAATAAAACTGAAAGAAGTCTCTACAGAATTTTAATTTTAAACAAAAACAGAAGGTCGTCATTCTTCTTTAAGAATTTGCGTGTTGGTGGATTTTTAGCTTAAAGACAATGACCGTGTGTGGGCTTGATTTGCTGGAAAATAATCCTCTTAAAATATGAATCATCTTCTGAAAAGAAGAAAAAAAAAGTTGTGGTGTTTATACGTCTTGTATGATTGGAAAACTCACACCAAGGATGTGTCTTATTAAAATTATTACGAACGAAACTGTAATGAGAGTTGTACCACATGACAAAATCGTAAGAAACGGTTTTCTTCACTGCACTGCACTATAAAAGGAGAAGAAACTCTTTCTTAAACTGTTAAAAATTGTGCTAGTGACCGTATTTCTCCTCTACTAAAAGTATATAATTTTATCGTTATATTTAATCATTTCATTAATCTATTAACATTTAAAGTGTATTTTTCAGCAAGTCAATATTTTGGTAAAAAAAATTGGTAGCAGCTTATCTTTACAGCCACAAATTTTGTTTGCTTTTTCTTTTTGTCTCTAGGCATTTTGTCAAAAAGCTTTCCTATTGAAATGATGTCAAAATTTTGACTTTCATGAATTTTCAGTTTGCTTTTTGAAAGTGTCTGTAGTCTCGCAACAATTTTTTGACTTCTATGTCCACATTTCTCGTTCACAAATTTCCAAAAACTGTGAGCGATACTAAATTTGTCCCTACTTTTAAGTTTTCGACTCTAAATATTTTTTATGAAAGCTAAAGTGTCCAATTATGTTCAAACAACAATAACAATAATTTTGCCTCTTCGTCAGTGAAGTTTTTTTCAGCCGAGACAGCAAACTTCTGAAGCGACTTCAGCGACTTCAGAGGGTGTGCAATCTACGAGTATGTTTGAAATGGAGAAAACTAGAAAATAATTAGTTCTGATGCAAAAGATTTCTAAAATAATTAGTAAAACTTACAAAATGCAGCCACTTTTCTGATACACCTGATTGTTTATAATGTAACTATAGAAATTTTTTCTAACTAAATTAACCACTGAAACAAGATCTTGAAAGTTTGAATTACTTTTATTTTTAATTAATTCTAGATTATTTTTTGTCGTGGTATGAAAAAAATAGTATATGTTGTTGCGGTGCTAGTAAACTTCAACCTTGCTACATAAAAATTCAGTTTAGCTTCTCATTACATAATTTACTATTTTTTTACTTCCTTTATTAAAATTACTATGAATGAATTTGCTAGTCGTGCCAACGTTAAAACTGTTTGACATTTTCTGAAAGAAAAAACTAAAACAAGTGAGAAACAGTAAACAGTGAAGACCTTAGAGGCGAAAGTGAGTGGACTTTCACTGCAACTACAAAGTTAAGGGCTAAAACACATTCTAAAACAATAAGTGACAATCTAGTTAGAAAACTCGAATATTGTTTCATTAAAGTTAATAAATAGTTAGAACTGACAATTTCTTTGTATCTTTTTCACACTTCACTATAATTATTAACTAAAAATAGCGTGAAAATAAAGACCCGTTAATTTTATTATTAGTGTGCTTGTGATATTACAGTTAGGTAGTTATAACGTACAAGGACAAATTCATTATATACGATGTGCATTTAATTATTGCTACTACGAGTATAACATCATAGTACTATTATACACTTTATGAATGTTTGTACAGAATTTTCGCGTCGAACAAAGTCAAGCTCAATATCACTAAATTCCCACATTGTTGAAATAAGTAAGCAATTTTTAATTTCTACTTAGAATTCAACAGTGATACAAAAACATAATCACATTTTTAAATTGAAAAATGTAAGATCTATGTTCAAAAACTTTTTTGGTTTCCTAATAACCTGTACCTAAGCATCAAATTTACATACAATCCACCATCCTTCAGACACACTTATAAAAAATTTATTTTTTTATTTACAATCAATAATGTAATATGCCCATTACTAACCTTTCAAAGGTTAGTTGCTTTGTATACATAAGCACTATTTACCACATCGCTTGTAATGTACTATTGTATATCAAAAACTTATTATTTAGTTAAATGCCATTTTACACAACTTTTTTATTACTAAAATATTTTTTGACTACTTAATTGTAACGTCTTTAACGTCTACCTAATGAGAAATTCAATTCTGATGTTTTAGTAAAAGTCTTCGGCCAAAAAGTATGTAAAATGTATATATAGGGATCAATTATTAACACATTCCGCCACAAGTTGTGTTTTAAATAAATTTATAAAATGTCAATAACCACAAACATCGAATCACCAGAAACTTACTATATCGGAAATTTTTTAAATTATTCTGTTTTTTATTTCCATTTTTAAAATTAGAAAACAAGTGCATTGAAAAGCAGATTGCAGAACATTTTCTAGAACAAACTAAAAATCATGAGATTTTCACAACAAACTTGATAGACGCTTTTTTATACAGGGTGTCCCAAGTTTTAGGGCAGGCGCAAAAATAAATATTTCTAATTGATTGAAAAAGAATTTTGATAGTGTAAACGATAGAGGATTAAATAGTCTTCAATTTGATGCCTTAATATTGTACAAAATTTTTAGCGTATGGCAGTGAGACCTTAAAAATTAAATTTGGAGAAAAAAAATCAATTGACTGAAATATTTTCTACATGATAAAATTCTTTGATTTTTTTCTGTGGTATTTGTGAAAATGAAATAATGATACAGTTGATAATTTTTGAATAATTAACATTTTAATATGGGAAATCTAAAACTTGGAATAAGGGGGAGTTTGCGGTAATTGGCTCGATAGCCGAGCTCTATTGTTTCGAATTCCCAATTTACAATATTAAAATGTTAATTACTCAAAATCTATCAACCTTTACATTATTCAATTTTCACAGTTACCATTAGAAAAAATCAAGGGATTTCATCATGTAGAAAAGAATCCAATTAATTAAAAATTTCTTTTCCAAATTTGGTTTTTAGGGTCTCCACTGACATACGCTAAATATTTTGAACAATATTGTCTATATAATCATCTAACGTTTTCACTAGCAATTTTTTTCAATCATTTAAAAATATTAATTTTTGCGCCGGCCCTAAAACTTGGGACAGCCTGTATAGTTCGTCTTTCTCTTACTAGTCTTACTTTAAGAAACTCTGAGGGTTTTTCAATCGTTGGTTAACCTCTAGTTAGTAGGTTTCTATGAAAATTTTTGCAATTTAACCAATCAAAATGCTGCATTTTTAGTTTAACTAGAGGTTTAACTTTAATCAACGATTAAAAAATCGGCCCTGAAAGGGTAAAATTATTGTTATACTGTATTTAAAAAATATTTTTTTATATCAGAAAAACAGTGGTATTTAATGACAACCATCGACTTGGATTCCTGCACTGAAGAATAGATTCTTTACTATAGTCCTTTAAAAACTCTATAGTTTAATGTATTCCTACCTACTTGGGTTTTTTATAAAATTTAATAATAATTAATTAGGTTGAATTTAAGAGTACACGTGGTATACCCTTAAAGAAACCTTGGTTTTATTCTGCAGCCATTAGAAATAGAGTTTTTGACACTGGTGGCTCCGAATCAGTAAGAGGCACACAGTTCAATCATGCAATTATAATCAAAATATTTTTCTATTTTAATTTTGAAATTAATTTACTGCTTCTTTTTTCTTTTTTGTAGAAAAAACATCCAAAGAAAGATTGTGAATTTCACATCCGTCACTGAAAAATGTTCCTAAGTGAAAGAACCACTCTTGTGTCATAGTATCATTTGTGGTTACAAATAACTTTAGATGAAGTTGGTTTGTGTAACCTTGACCTAAATAGCCAAATTAAAAATATTGGCAGTATTTAAATAATTAAAGAAAACCTGAAAACAGGTTTTTACATTGCTTTTATAAATAACCTAAGCTGGTGTTGGTATTTCAAGAAAAATAGTTACAGTGTGAAAATACCAAACTCATTTGATCATATTTCATTAAATATAAAACGCATTTAACCCATTCTCTGGAATCTGGAAATCAAAAATTCCTACACAACTAACAGGTTATTAAAAAAATTATTAAATTATATGTCTTCCTTAATTCTTCATATTATATGCACTCCCTTTCTTTGATTTGCGTGTTGAAATCTAAACTCTTACAACACATATAAAGATGTTGCTTACGGCATTTCCTTTCTATAGGTTTACCTCCGAGTATAACAAGTGCACATTTGTTCCACCAATTAACAAAGAATTTATGCATTCGTGTTACACTTAGTTGGTAGAACTGTGTCGCTACATTTTAAAATCATACCGATAATCACCAATGCTGTAATTCCGTAACCATTTTCTAGGTCGAGCAATCATAAAAAGATAAATGCTTCTATAAGTTATTTCGACTGATGATAATCCTTCTTAAAAGTTTGGACTCCACAAAGTAAGAGGAAGAAACAATGTTAAGGCCATTGCAAACTTGCATTATAAAAATGATTACCAAAAGACCTTGCGTTCAGTTTGTTGTGCAACTTGGTTCGTTGTATTGTATTAAACGGAAATCTTCAATTAAAAAAGCTAATTGTCATGAACTCTCAGAAAATAAAAATAGATTTCCACAGGATGATAAACAACGTTTCGACGATGTAATTCTCGATTTCTATAACTGTAAATGAACGAAATGAAGAGTTTTCGTAAAGTTCATAAAAGTATTGAAAGTAATATGTAACCGGCTAAACCACTTTCGATTTCTACAAAGTTAAATCATCATTATGTCGTTACTCAATAAAGTACACAAAACAGAGCAAATTCCAATCATCAGGTGTGTCAACTTAAAAAATGTCAAAGTGTTAAATACTGTACCGACCCTAAAGCGATGCTGCTTGAGCCAGCAGTGAAAGTTGTTAATTTCTCTACTTTCTCTAAATATTTCAAACCAATACGTACCCACTTGAAGATAACCAACGTGTTGTGTAATACTGCCATCATAGTCGAAACCAATATGTGTAGTCTTTTTAAACGGAAATGTTAAACAGTTGGCACCACTAGCAAATTCATTTATGATAATTTTAATAAAGTTGCATTTCAGCAAAAAAAATATCACAGACGGAAACAAATTCACAGATTTTGGAAATTTAGAGACGCAATGTGTGCAAATTGTGCTAAACATGTTTGGAAAAATAACATAACCTAAGAAATATGGAAGAAACGTGGAACAGAAAGGAAATAGATGAGATTAGGCACAAAGCCATTTAAAAACAAAGTCACAAATCGTACAAAAATGAACAACCTAAAACTCTCAAAGTACAAATGTTGCCACCTTAAATTTGAATTTCCATGACTTAACAAGATGTCAATCATTTTGATACACTCTATACTTGCGGTGTGTTTCTATTAATATTATTTGCACTGAATTCTGTTTTTAAACATTAGGTAGTGATGTGATATTCGATAAAGTATAAATTTTTCAAAAAACAGATACACAAAATTCATAAATGTCTCAATTTTGACCACTTTTTAACAAGAAAGCATAAACTTAATTTAAAAGTAACCCAATTTGTGACTAGGGAGATAAACTGCTACCAATTTTTCACAAAAATTTTGATTTGGAATTGAAAAAAGAAACTATTTTTCAAAACAGGCTTTTCCACTCTTATTCCAAGTGAAACTGAAACTCGTGACTTCATTCAAATACTCAAAAATAGACTACAATGAAATGCTATTAGAGAAATTGATTTCATTAAAAAAAAAAAAACACAAAATTAATCAAGCTACAATATAATCCGATAAATCCGTTTATTGTCATTGTCGTTTATTAAATGGTAATTTCGTTCCAAATTCAAACCTCCTATTGAAGGTAAAAATAATTAAATCATTAATTAATCTGCCAGAAAGTAACAGCAGTCTGCCTGTGAAATTTACACATTTTTGCTTTAGGTGAGAAAATTTATAATAATTTAGAGTAGCTATAGCCAAAATTTGAACATACACAGGGTGATTCTTGTAAGCCCTTAAAAACATTTCAACTAAATACACCGAAATTTTGAGGCTATAAAAATCTTCTCTACACGTAATAAATACAAAATTTCAGTTTTTTATTGAGAGTTGTTATTTTTTATTAAATTATCTAAGAGTAACAGTAATAAAAATAATATTTGTTATTTTATTTCGTAGGCTTTTAAATTTTACAATTTTTAACAATGCAATACACAAATAGCAATTATTATTTTAAACCACAAATGGTTATAAATATTTTTTATTTTGTACTCAATGTTAAAGAGTGCGTTTATCGACAAATTTCAGTCTTTTATCGTCTAGTGAAATAAAGTAATTTTTATCTACTGTTTATATTCAAGAATTTCTGGTGAGTACAAAATAAAACAAAATATTATACACGACGATAAAGATTGTTTATCTACTCGTGAAAAAAGTCCACTCGTGACTTTGTCACTCGTAAACTTAACTTTTTCACTCGTAGACAATTTCTTTATCGTCTTGTATAATAAATACCTATTTCCTTTATATTGTTTAGTTCAGGAGAATGACAATCATTAATAGATTTTTTTAGTACTTAATTGTAGAAAAATCGTTATAAACCAACAGAACCATAACAGTGACTTCTTAAATAAGTTGTGCAATATAATTTACATACTTTAATGCCTCCATCACAAGATGATGTAAATCAAATTATTATGAAAATGAAAGTACCAAATTAAATAGACCAAATAATAGAGAATGTATAGTTCAAAAGTACTTTTTTTTAAATTTATTAGCTCCTTACTTCATAATTTTGTTATTACTATGCTTACTCAGCGTACCTACGTGAAATTATAAATTGCCTGAAATCACTACGAATAAGTAGATAATTATACAGGGTGAATATAAAGTATTGAATCAAACGTTTTTTTTTAAATCATTTGCCTCCAGAAAATAACGATTAATATAAATTTAATTACATAATATAAAAAATGTGATCGTATTTTGAGAACCAAATTTTGTTTTGTTTTTGAGTTGTGATTTTTTTGTCAAAATTGCAATTTATGTAAAACATTTTTTGAAAAAATAAATATAACGTAGATCATAACCTTCATGAGAAAAAGGGTTTTAAAGCGGGTTGCCATTTAAAAAAAATTAAAAAATTTGTAATACACAAAAACAATCAAAAAATTCGAAAAATTTTATTCTTGAGAAAACATCACATTTTTATGGCACTTTATCATTCATCAATTAGTTTTTCCAACAAATAAACATATTATACATATAAAAAAGCTGTATGACATTCACCTAAAAGAAGATAATTTATAACCTAAATACACAGTGCGCCAGAACTCGCGCCCCAGAGAAAAATGCCATATGTAAGGTAAGATACCAGGAACATGGGAAAAATGTGAAAAAAAATTCTCTCTATAAATATTTCGAAGTTATGAGAGTTTAAATTTTGCACTTTGACTCTTTTATTTCTGTTGGAAAAATAATTTTTTCAAGTTTTTTTGCTACAGGCTATTAGAAGAAGAAACAAGGAAGCTGTATCCTAAATTGTAACTCTGTTTCATGTTATGCGTGGCTTTTATTGGTATAATTTTTGTACCTTTACTAAATAATTATAAAAAAATATATACAAGATCATCAGTATCATCAAATAGACATAAAAAATGTCAAATGTCAAAAAATAAATGTCAAATTTTTTCAACTTTTTTACCATGTTTCTGGTATCTTACTTAACATGGCATTTTTCTCTGTGGCGCGAGTTCTGGGGCAACCTGTATATGTTTTTTTTTTATAATTTTACAAAAATTTTGCCAATAAAAGCCACAAATAACATAAAACAGAGTTACAATTTAGGATTATAGCTTTCTTGTTTCCTCTTTTAATAGCCTATAGCAAAAAAAACTTGGAAAATTAATTTTGCACAGAAATAAATATAGTCAAAGTGCAAAATTTAAACTCTCATAACTTCGAAATTTTTACAGATAGAATTTCCTGTTCCTGGTATCTTACTTTACATGGCATTTTCTTTTCTGGGGCGCGAGTTCTGGCGCACCTTGTATAAGTAGTATACAAAAACATACTGTACTGAAATCCTTGCATTATTCTGCCCATTTGTGGCATGTAATATTTTAGGTCTCTTTTAGTCATGTAACGATGCAATCGGTGACATTTACTTATAAGAATTGGAAATTGCAATACACTTTGGAGTCTAATTTAGGATTTTAGTGAACTATCGCAAAACCTATATCCTACATAAACTTACTTAGATGAACACAGAGTTTTTATGAAGTAATAAAATGAAAGCTTTATGCAATCTGATTTTAAATAGAAATAAACAAAGAACAGTTTAGTTACGTTAATGTAACTATTGTAAAACAAATGGTTTTGTTCTCGAAAGGAACAGGATATATTCATGTACACAAGAGGAAATCACGTTTATCTTTCGCCTTTTATGAGGGTTTGAACTCTATATTTCTACATAACGGAATTGAAAATCAATTACTGTGTCCATTATACAGGGTGTGTCAGAGAAAAATTTCAAGTAAGATAAGATACCAGAAACATGGAAAAAACTCTGTCAAAAATTTATAACATTTATTTTTTTAACATTTCACATTTTTTATTTATACTTAATGATACTGATGATGTTGTATGTGGTTTTTTATTTAGTAAAGGTACAAAAATTTTGCCACAAATAACATAAAACAGAGTTACAATTTAGGATACAGCTTTCTTGTTTCCTCTTCTAATAGCCTGTAGCACAAAAACGTGAAAAATTATTTTTCCAACAGAATTTGTTGATATTTTTTCTATGTTCCTGGTATCTTACCTTACCTTACATTTTCCTTTGGGGTGCAAGTTCTGGCGCACCCTGTATTATTAATGAAAATGTCGTTCAAAATTTCTGACCTTTTACACATACTACACCACAAGAAATAATTAAATTTGTGAAATAAAAGTAAAAATTTATTCATTAAAAACACAAATCCATAATAACAATGGGATAAGGAGACAGTGAACTCGCTTATAATCCCACGGATAATAAAAAAATACAGTAAAACGGTGTGAACATCCATCACATTAATACAATAATGAAGATCGAAAGTCATTAGAAAAATAATGCGTAAGTGGGTAAGTACGCATATTAAATTAATCTCTAGCAGCTTATACAGGGTGTTGCTTAATATTGCAAAAATTGCAATCATATATTCTTCATCGAAAAATAACACTAATGAAAAAATAAAAATATCTAGTGAGTAAGAGGAAATTTTTTTTTATGAAAATAACTCAAGTGGTTTCTAAGGAAATAATTTTTATTATGAAACTTTATTGCCCTATATATCCGTTATGAAGCTTTATAGGACTATCATTTATTTGACAAATTATTAAAAGAACACCCCGTATATTCACTTTAAAAGTCGCACTTTCTCTAATGGTCTCAAGTTTCACGTTTCGAAATACATTCCATTATTGTTTGGGTGTCTATATTTATATGTAACTTTGTAAAATTCAAATTGCATCACAAAATGATCAAAATCACGTTGAAATTAATTAACGATGCTAAGACACCAACATTTTCTTGTTAACCTGCTTTAAAAATTGTGACAACTATTAAAAAAACATCTAGTTTTGTTCATGTTGTAACATATTTGCCATTATTTCGATAGAAATAGTTGCAAGGCACGTGGATATGAAAGAATTTATTAATTAATGTTTATTGGTAGGTATAATACACAAATGTTTGGAATATTTTAAAAATCGTTTCTATTCATGTTTTTTCATAAAACATACAGGGATGCGCCAGAACTCGCGCCCCAGAAAAGAATGCCATGTAAAGTAAGATACCAGGAATATAGAAAAAATATTAAAATTTAAAAATTTCGAAGTTATGAGAGTCTAAATTTTGCACTTTGACTCCATTTATTAATTTTCCAAGTTTTTTTGCTACAGACTACTTATTAGAAGAGAAATCAGGAAAGCTGTATCGTAAATTGTAACTCTGTTTAATGTTATTTGTGGCTTTTATTGACAAATTTTTGTATCTTTACTAAATAATTTTTTAAAAAACATATACAAGATCATCAATATCATTAATCGACAAAAAAATGTCATGAAAATTTTTTGACAAATACAGGTGACAGATAAGTGAAAGGTATAATTTTTTAAAAATTTTTTCCATGTTCCTGGTATCCTATCTTACTTGAAAATTTTCTCTGGGGCGCGAGTTCTGACGCACCTTGTATCAATTTTGCGTAATTCAATACCGACAGGAAATTTTATTCTTGTAAATCAATCACATTTTTATAGTACATACTTTATAGTGCACAATTTTTTAATCTAAATAGTTCCATACTTTTTTTACCCTGTATTTTTAATTTATTTTGTTTGCTTACTTCTTAAAGGAATCATGTGTTATAAACGTAAGTGAAGAATAACGTGTTTTTAAAATAGTATATTACAATCGAGTTTGAAAATATTTCATTTTCATTGAGGTTTGTAAATGTATATCTACTATTTTACTCCCAATTATATTTTTTAATAAAATATTTTTAACAACATATCTGTTTCTAACAAAGTTGATGCATTGATGTAATAGGCTTTTATCAAGTGTCAAAAACTGACAGTTATATTACTAATGAAGTAAGCAATCCTGCTTATTACCGACCACGGGATGTAATAAAGTTTTTTCGACCTAAAAGATTGAGAATCAACATATTACAATAGTGAGTGTAAATCTTTTTACAATTATAAAAAACGAAAAACGGCTTTAAAACTTAATTAAAGAAAAAGATGTACATAATGACTTCTACAGCATTATCAAAAAACATTTATCAAATAAGTAAATAAAACTAATTCAGTAAATTAAAATTTTTCATTGAAGCAACTTTAATTCTCTTGAGTTCTATAGAAGTTGTCAGAAGATTATAAAACAAGATATTATTTTGTATTGTTCGCACATCCAAAGTGCACGACATGACTGCCTAAAGCAATTAAAATTAAAAAAAATGACATTTCTCCATTGTGATTATATAATTTCCTTCCAACAGAGAAAAAAGTGTCGCTTTATTCCCTCGGTTTTGACTCAAAGTAAACTGAAATTGAATGAATTGAATCTTTTAAAGGTTTTTTGGCATTAACAAACTCATTGATACCGATTTTTGCTCTTAAAATTGCAATTGAATAAACTGAATATTTGGACATATTATTTGACCATCGTTTCTAGTTTTTTTGACACACAAGTTCCAAGAGAAGGACTTTTTAGTCACTATTATTATTGAATACATCAGTATTGTACAAATTACACTAGAGAAAGTGTTTTAACGTATACCTGGAAGTATTCAAAAAACCTGGAAATAATCCTATCCTAGCAATATGTAATTATTCTCATATTAAAGATCATGTAATAGTAACATTATCACTGACACGCTGAAACAAAGTGTTGTAAAAAAGTATCAAATACTGTAAAAGATAGTATCACCTTATTTACCTTGTTTCTAAGCTATATTTTACTTTTACCTCTGCTATAAATAGTTTTGCAGTTGCCAAAGTAAGAGGATGTTAAATTATTTAGATAGCGTTTCCATTAAATCATCCTATTGTTGGCTAACACAAAAACTGTTGATGCTTAGATTATCGGATACTCAATTTGATAAGGATGTTCTCACTAATTATTAACTAGTACTCAGTAAATAATATTGCAAAGGTCTTGAGATTCAATTGAAATGCATAATAATTATGCGACTTGTCGAGTTTTACTCATTGTAAAAATAATGATGATTTGAGGAGTAACCTCGACATCTGCATAAGGTTGTTAATCCCACTTCAATCAAGTGAATGTTAAATCAATCATGAAGCATTTATTTGAAGAAGACAAATACTTGGTGAAACCAAGCGTTTTTGCACAAATCAATTACTTTACGAAAAAAATAATTAGTACATCCAGTATGATGAAAATTTGATCGTTTTTCAAGAATTAACTTTTGGACATTTCTTTTAGTTTCCGAGTTTTGCTTTATACAACTATTTATATTTTATTCAATTTTTATCGAAAAAAGTTACCATTTTGAAAAAAATAAGTATGTAACACGCTTGGTTCTTGCATTAGTAATTTGGTACTTTTTTGTTTCAGACGGATAGCTGTCGATGGTTCTTCCTCCTGTTTTTTCTAACAATATGGACCAAATATTCAAGTAAGTAATTTGCACAACATGACGCATTTCCTATTATATAATTATGACACAAGAAACAAACTATTAATTAAATTATTTGTCATTAAAGAGTATTATTATTTATACCTAGTTTATGTAAATTAACGGGATAAGTCCAAGGCTGCATTCTTGAAACACACCTAAAAAAATACCACAAGCATATTGCAATTACTGCATAGGTAAATCACTTTTTTGGCCTACCAACCTCTAAACGTCAAATTAACATACGATTGAAGTATGGAAAACCTTTGTAAAAATTCTAATTTCTGATAATTTTTTAGAAACGTGACTGAAGTTCGAGCGAAAATTAATGTATTTTGAAATATTTTTTTAAATCAAGTATTCGCCCAAATGTTAATAAAATTAACTTTTTTTTTAATTATTGACATAGGAAATTCAGTCAAAAATGATGATACTATTTTGTTTGTATTTTTTGAGCATTTTGCACCTTTTTTAGCCAAGCAGAAACTCAAACACTAAATTTTCTCAAAAACAAGATGAAAAATCGAGAGATAGTTTTATATTTCACCCAACAAGGTATAAAAATCGTTATAATGGCTCAAAAAGTACATTATTTTGTCCATTTCTGAGAGTTTTAACTATTTTGCAAAATTTAGTTAAAAACAAACCGATTTTTTTTTAATTAGGTCAAAACTAGTGTTGTTTTTGTATTTTTAAAGCATGTTTTTATAAATACATTCAAATTTTTGCTAAAACTGACTGAAAAATTACTAAATTAGATTGAAATTGATATCATTTTAGCCTGTCTTGCTCGATTTAGTGCGTTTTTGAACCAGAGACTCATTTATTGTGCAGGATATTGTCAAAACATGCTTAAACACAACACAATAAATCTGAATTGATGTTATTATGTGGCTCTTTTTGAGTCAAATTTTGTCAAAAAGATAGGACCAAAAATACACAATATGGTCGAAAATGGTGTTAGTTACAATATTTTGCTGAAACAAACCAAAAAATCATCAAATCATGTCATTATTTTTACCTTTATCAAGTGTTTTAGCATGTTTTTCAAGTAAAAATGTAAATATCAGGTGACTGTAAATAATTTTGTGTAAAAAAAATTAATTTGACAACCTTGACTTTCAAATTCAAACGTCAAACTTTTATAGGCGATTGTCATTCATTTGCGACTGTAATTCGAGCGAAAATTAATGTATTTTGAAATAATTTTTTAAATCGAGTAGGTATTCGGCCAAATGTTAGTAAAATTAACTTTTTTTTTTAATATTGACACAGTAAATTCAGTCAAAAATGATACTACTTTGTTTGTATTATTTTGAGCAATTTGCACGTTTTTCAGCCAAGCAGAAACTCAAACGTTAAATTTTCTCAAAAACATGTTGAAAAATTGAGAGATAGTTTTGTTTTTCTAAATGATATTTCACACAAGGTAAAAAAATCGTTATAATGGGTCAAAAAGTATATTATTTTGTCCATTTCTGAGCGTTTTAGTATGTTTTTAGCTAGAAACAGAACTATTTTGGTAAATTTTGTTAAAAACAAACCGAAAATTTATTAAACAAAACTAGTGTTGTTTTTGCATTTTTAAAGTGTTTCAGCCCGTTTTTATAAATACATTCAAATTTATGCTAAAACTGACTGAAAAATTACCAAATTAGATTGAAATTGATATCATTTTAGCCTGTCTTGCTCGATTTAGTGCGTTTTTGAACCAGAGACTCATTTATTGTGCAGAATATTGTCAAAACATGCTTAAACACAACACAATAAATCTGAATTGATGTTATTTCGTTTGTTTCATTGGATTTGGCTCTTTTTGAGTGAAATTTTGTCAAAAAGATAGAACCAAAAATACAAAATATAGTCGAAAATGGTGTTAATTACAAGATTTTGCTGAAACAAACCAAAAAATCATCAAATTATGTCATTATTTTTGCCTTTGTTAAGTGTTTTAGCATGTTTTTCAAGTAAAAATGTAAATATCAGGTGACTTTAAATGATTTAGTGTCAAAAAATTTAATTTGGCAACTTTAACTTTGAAATTCAAACGTCAAACTTTTATAGGCGATTGTCATTCATTTGCGACGGGCGACTGCTGGGTTTAGCCGTCACCTAAAACATTCTGATATAACAAATTTAGAAGGATTACCAGTAATTCAGTGTTGCCAATAATTTTTTTTTCGGTATTTCGCAAAATTTAATTAAAAACTAGCCAAAAGTTATAGAATTAAACTAAACAAAATAGCGTTACCTATTTTTGAATTTTTCGAGCGTTTAAGCACTTTTTTGTGTAGAGTTGCGAGATTTATGGAAAAAACGTGAATTTTCGAAGATATTAATAAATTTTAAATGATATAATATTGTTATTTGGTGAAAATAGATGTAAATCTGGTAACTTTTCAGTTCAGATTTGGTGAATTTAATTGTCTTGAGCTGGCAAGATTGTTTCTGATTAAAAACAATGTTCGGCCAAAAGGTTTAATACAAATCTAGTGTATTTTACAGGGCTCAATTATTAATTATTATTACCTCAAATAAATTTCGCTCTGTATTAATAATTCTTTACTTGTTAACACTGCTGTTTTTTTACAGATTCAAAGGAGATCCGCGTGGTCTGTTACTACACGAACTGGTCAGTTTACAGACCAGGAACAGCAAAATTCAGTCCACAAAATATCAACCCCTACTTATGCACACATCTTATTTATGCATTTGGGGGTTTTACCAAAGAGAATACGCTGAAACCGTTCGATAAATATCAAGACATCGAAAAAGGTAGGATTCTTACGCAAGTGTGTTAAACTAATTGAATAATAGTCGAATTAATGAGTGGTCGTATTTGTCATTCCGGTATGCAAAGAATTTGGGTTACCATTTCTGCTAAAGACTTGCAAGTTGACCTAATGACTAATTAAAATGACGTAATTAGTTTAATTGGTTAGCTAGCGGCGCGCCAACAAAAATTGTTATTTTGGATTTCTAAACATTTTTTGAATTTCTGTAATTCCTATAAAATATACAGGGTGTTCCCGCTAAACCCATGACAATGATAATTATCTAAAAGTTATGTGTAATTTTCCGGTTATACCGGAAGTAGGTAGCAACTTTGTTATTTTAAATAGATATGTTTTTATTGCGTTTTTGAATTACTCAAGCGATTTTGAAAGCCTTCCCTATATCTAAGTTTAACTATTTTTAAAATATATAGACTTTTTTGAAATTTTTTTGGATTTACACCTACATTTTCAAAATTCGATAATTTTGCCTTTTTAATTTATTTCTAGTGTAAAGTTTAGCGGAAACACTTTGTGTACATATAAAAAATAATCGAGGGGTCGTTAATTTGGAAAAAATGTGTACAACTAATGCCAATTCCAAAAAAATCCACCGAAATTCCAATAAATCCAAAAAATTCCATAATAATTCATCGTAATTCCAACTAAGTTTTTATAATTCCAAATTAATTCCAAGTTAATTCCGGTAATTCCAGCAATTCCAAAAAGAGTTCCAGTAATTCCAAAAAGAATTCTAACAATTCCAAAAAAATTCCAGTAATTCACATATAATTCCAGTAATTCACAAGTAATTCCAGTAACTCCAAACAATCAAAAGATAATTTCAATAATTCCAAATAATTTCAAGAAATTTCCGATTAAATTCCAAAAATTTGTACAACTAATTCCAGAGTGAACGTTCTCTCGAAAATGCAATATTTTTTCAGTTATTTGATTTATTTCTAAATTCCGATTCGCTTGAATTAATTCTTCATGCATCTGGATTTTCAAAAAGTAAAAGCTGTTTGAGGTTGTAATTATAACTAGAGAAGTTTATTATTTTGTTTAAAAATTTCTTTTTGAATCTTTCCAGTAATTTTGTCACAAAATTTCTTCTCTCCAACCGCTTGAATATTAAAAGAGAAACCATCACATTATTTCCGATCCATTGCTTTCAGTAATTCTATTTAACGATAATGTTTTTTAGTTCGGTTCAAATGCCAAAGAAACGTTTCTAAATTTCTTGTAAAATAATCCTAAACCATCTTGTCTAAAGATAAAAAACCTTCATGAGAAAAGAGAAAATTAAACTAGAATCCCAATATTCTCCCATAATTGATAATCAGATTACCTTTTGATAGCTTTCTTATTTATTATACAGAGTGTTCCATTTTTATTGTTACAAATCAAAACAAATGATAGAGTATTCAATTTTAAAATAAAAGTTTCCTATGAACATACTCGTATATTTAAAAACACTATGTAAGCGAGCAACACTCCCTAAAAGGGGTGCATGTTTTAATGTATTTTGACCAATATTTCAGAAACCATTATAGATAAAATTACAAAATTTGGTATAGTTTATTACCTTTATGTCAAAATTTTTAATTTAATCAGAGACGTCCTAAATTGGGAGGATTTAGGATAAAAAGTACTCTAATTATTTTGGGTTTCTTGTCACTTTCAGCAACAAAATTCTAAATCCTATAGTTTTTCATAAAAAAAAAGATTTGATACAACTTACTCTTTTTAAGTAAAATCATTTTAAAATTTTTGTTAAAGTCGTTTTGTTGTGTTTTTTTTTTCGAAAAAATATTTTCAAATTTGGTCGAAAATCATACTATTTTTGCTTCTTTGAACGTTTTAAAAATAAAAACTCAAATTTTGAATAAGACTTCAAGACAAGATAAAAAAATCACGAAATTAAATCGAAAATGACGTTATTTTTCACATTTTCAAGCGTTTAAGAAAGTTCTTCAGCCAGAAATGCAATTTTCTTGCAAAATTTTGTCCAAACCAGTCGAAAAATCAATAAAAATTGTGCTATTTTTGTCTTTTTAAGCAGTTAAATACATTTTTGAGCTAATTAACTAAGTTTTTCGCTAAAACAGACCAAAACTTACCAAATTAGGTCGAAAATGATAATATTTTTGCCGTTTCAATTATTTTTAAGCCTTCTTAGTAAAAACTTTTGCTCAAAAAGGCCCAAAAATTACCAAATTAGATCGAAGCTTATGCTACTTTTGTCAATTTTAAGAGTAAAAGCAAGTTATTGAGCTAAAAACTTTTTTTTGCAAAATTTCGCTAAAACAGACCAGAAAATCACTAAATTAGATTCACATTACCGTTCTATTTTGGTCTACTTTTTACGAAAAATTTTATTCTCAGCCAAAAAATCACCAAGTTAATGCTCCTTTTAGAGCGTTTAACATGTTTTCGAATTAAGAGCTGTTTTTTTGAAAGATTTTGGAAAATTTTGGCAAAAAATGACCTTTGGTCGAAAATGACATTATTTTTGACTTTTCAGTTAAAAATGCACTTTTCTTTTGCGACATATTTTACTAAAGCAATCCTAGAAATCTCCTAATTAGATAGAAAATGTTTTTTTTGCCTATTTTTGAATAAAAATCCTAATTGTTTTTTATCAAAACATGCCCAAAAATTAATTAGGTAAAAAATTATATTATTTCCTTTTATTTTCAAGCATTTTCGAGCCAAAACTGATTTATTTCACAAAATTTTGCTGAAATAAATCAGCTGAAAAGGCCAAAAAATCAGCAAATTAAGTTGAAAAACGCACCCTTTTCAGAGGGTGTAACTCCCTTACATAACATTTTTTGATACACGTTTATAGAAAATTTTTGTCTTAAAATTGAATATTCTTTTACGTGTTCAAATTTGTAAAAATAAAAACGGAACACCTTGTATAAGAAAATAAACCCAAAGATGGAAAAAGTGAAATGATTGATTTGTAATCATAATGGCATTAGTTTCTCTACCAGTGTGATTGAAACAATATAATTATTATTTCCTAAGAAATCAATATTTCATTGTATTTAATAACAATGTTTAATTTCCAATTGCATTAATTACACATAAATTTTCTTGCTTTTTATTACTTATTATTTTTTTAAAGTGCAAGTCAATGAAGAACCACTTTATGGACGCTACAGTTTTCAGGAAAATTTCTATAAAATGTATTTTTAGTAGTTTAAAACCCGGAAATCAGAAACTCACACCAAATTAATTTCAAAACATCTTAGATTTATGAGCATTGTATAAAAAATTATGTAAGGCATTTATTTACTTAAAAAATGAAACATTACTGAGAAACGTCTTTATTATGTTCTGAATTGCTTGAAATTCCATAAAATTTAGTAGACTGTAACGAAAGTAGCTAAAAATTTACGTAATCACTCACTCTCAAGAAAGTAATCAAAATGCATACATATCTCGAAAATTAATATTCACATTGCAAAATTAAATTAAACTTTCGTATTTTAAAGGTGGTTATGCAAAATTCACCGGATTGAAGACATACAACAAAAATTTAAAGACAATGTTGGCCATTGGTGGATGGAATGAAGGTTCTTCGAGATTCTCTCCAATGGTGGCGAATCCCGACAGACGCAAAGAACTGATTAAAAACGCCATTAAGTTTTTGAGACAAAACCATTTTGATGGACTTGATTTAGACTGGGAATACCCGAGCTTCCGAGATGGGGGAAAATCAAGAGATAAAGACAACTATGCCCAATTAGTACAGGTTTGTTCCCAAAAAAGTAATTTTATGCTCACTAAGCAGAAATCACGTTACTCAAATTTTGAATAATTTTAATTGAAAAAAGATGACAAATTAAATTAATGGTTAAAAAAAATTATATGGTTACAGGAACTTCGGGAAGAGTTTGAACGAGAATCGGAAAAAACTGGAAGATCCAGATTGCTCCTAACAATGGCAGTTCCTGCAGGAATTGAGTATATTAACAAAGGATACGACGTACCAAAACTCACCAAGTAAATTATTTTAATTTTTTTGTAACAAATTATTAAATAATTTTTGGACTAGGTACCTCGATTGGATGAATATTTTGAGTTACGATTACCATTCCGCCTTTGAACCAGCTGTTAACCATCATGCACCACTTTATCCTCTTGAAGAACCCTCTGAATACAATTACGACACTGAACTTAACATTGTTAGTGGAAAATTTTTGATGGTAAAACTTTTATTGATTTACTTATTTTAGGACTATACAATTCAACATTACTTGGAAAAAGGAGCCGATCCTAGCAAACTTGTCTTGGGAATCCCCACTTATGGTCGCTCCTATACTCTATTTAACCCAGATGCCAATGAAATTGGGGCCCCAGCTGATGGACCGGGTGATATGGGTGAAGCAACGCGAGAAAATGGATATTTGGCTTATTACGAGGTTTTGCAATTAAAATTATAGAATTTTAATTTTGACAGACTTAAATTAAAGGTTTGCGAATATATTAAAACCCAAAATTGGGAAGTAGTTCAACCAAATCCTGACGCAATGGGTCCTTACGCCTTCAAGGACAATCAATGGGTGGGCTATGATGATGATAAAATTGCTAGAAAAAAGGCTGCTTATGTAGCAGAAAAAGGTCTTGGTGGTATAATGTTTTGGTCAATTGACAACGACGATTTTCGGGGAAATTGCCACGGAAAACCTTATCCCATTATAGAAGCAGCAAAAGAAGCATTAATTTCAGCTTATGGGTACATTACATTCTCCTAAATATCTTTTAAATGACCATGAAATTATTGTAGACTGACTGACGACAATTTGGTTTCACCTCCCACAAAACCAATTAAGACAAAAACAAGGAACAGGACCACCCAATCCACTGATGAAAATAATGAAAAAAAGAAAAATACAAGTTCTAGTGGATCCAGGAGACGAAACAGAATTAAAACTAAATCAGAAGAATTGAATTCAAATAGTCAAAAATCTCGGAGGAAAGAAAGCAGAAGAACAACAGAAGGACCAGTTTATAGTAGTTTAGAACTGGTTACACCTAGTTATACAACGCCTGCTCCACCTTCAACTCCAGATCTAGGCGGAGGTTTGTGTTAAAACTATTTCTACATTAAGGGTGTTCTGGCTAAATATCATCTAGGATTTTTAGATTTTTTGAAAATTTATTGAATTTAAACATTCCTTTTCAAAAATCAATAACAATCCCTCTAATGTGGTGTTTAGTCGAACATCTTATCTGTTGCCATATTTAAATCATATAAACAACATCCATGTTAACTTTCTGATAATTTTTCGTGTTCTAATGACAACATTAGATTCTATTGATGCTTTCTCATCATCCACTAGGTTTTATACGTTTCAGAACCTTTCTTCTTATTTTTTGACCATCGTCAAGAGAAAGAATATTATTATTGTCATTGTTGATGTTACTGTTTTCTCTTATATTTGATTCGGATAACTTTATATTTTCTTCTTTACTCTTATCGTTTTTGCCCTCATCACCATCATGAAAGACAGTTGGACGATAAATCCTATATTTTAATGGACCCTTTGTAGTCTCGTCATCAATTTTTTTATCATTAATAAATACAGTTATTCCTCTATCAAGTGTACTGTATTTAGATCTATCAATAGTACGCTCCTCATCTGTTGAATTTGTTGGTGGAGTGATAGTCTTATCTAGTGAGTCTTCTATTCCGTCATTTTCATTGTTGAAATGAGCTGAAAAGGGTCTTCCTCGGATGTATAATGTTTTTTCAGATGCTTCAGTCGTTGATGTTGGTCTTAGACGACGAATAATTTTTCGTTTTCGAGCTGGTGTAGTGGTATGTATTGACTCAGTGGTTGAAGTTAAAGTAGATTCCGTTGGTGTTAACTTCCTGATAATTTTTCGTGTTCTAATGACAATGTTGGGTTCTGTTGATGCTTTCTCATCATCTACTTTAGGTTTGATACGTTTCAAAACCTTTTTTCTTATTTTTTGGCCATCGTCAGGAGAAAGAATATTATTATTGTTATTGTTGACGTTACTGTTTTCCCTTATATTTGATTCGGATAACTTTATATTTTCTCCTTCTTCAACACTAACATCYTCACTTTGTTCATCATTGTCTTTCACTGTTTCAGCTCTGTTGAACAGTGAGCGTAATGAAGCATTTTCGATAAGATTTTCTGATTCTGGAAGTGGTCTTTTAAAAGGTACTACGTTTTCRTTKTTGTCRGAATTTTGAGATATTAATTTGGAACTGGTGGTAGGTCTAAGACGCCGKACAACTTTTCTGTTTCTTAAAGTGTGTCTTGTTGTTCCTTCTGTTGTACTAACAGTCGGAGGTCTAGTAAATCCTCGTATCCGATGTGTTGTATCTGAGCTTGAATTAACRTGATCTTCCAAGATTTGTTCTTTTTTATTCYAAATCACTCGTCTGCTTTTACCATCTATTAATTTCCGAGCTAAAGGTAATGTTCTAGAACTGGTTTTCAATGATTCTTCTGTCTTTTCCGTTGTTGTTGATGAAGGCCGTGGTCTTCTTGATCTTAAAGAATTGAAATTTCTGTTGAGCTCTTTCAGTGCTGCGAAAACAACAGCCGTCAATGACGACACATCTGCAATTTCAGACGGTCTAAAGGTTCTACTTAAATCTTCATAGTTGTCTGAATACAATTCAGTAGTTGTCGAAAATCTTTTTCTTGCACGATTTGAGGTACTAATTGTTGGTTTTGGTTGGTCTAAAATCTTAAATCTAGAAGGTGCTCTAGTTCTAAATGGTGTTGTTTTTTCCGTCGTGAGAGTAGTGGTACTAATTATTTCGGGTTGTTTCTGCTTTACTCGTAGATTATAATTTGAGTCACTCACCTTTGTGATTCGTGTAGATGTTTCGGTTACTGAAGTTGGACCTCGAGTACTTTTTCAAAATGGACGAGGTTCTAAAAGTAAAAGAGTCTGCGTCTGACTCTTTCACCTATACTCTCTGAATTTGAAAATCAACAACCCCAATCCCCCTTATATGGTGTTTAGTCAGAACATCTTGTTTGTTGCCATATTAAAATCAGATAAGGTACATAATTTAGGTGTTTTTTTAGGTTTTAAATGTGAAGATGAAGGTTTCTATCCCCACCCTAAAGATTGCAAAAAATATTACTGGTGCCTTAGTGGACCTGGAGAACTTGGCATCGTTGCCCACTTATTCACTTGTCCAGCAGGTTGGTTTTACTTTTTGTAATTTTCATAAATTGTAATTCAAAAATTTAGGTCTATACTTCAACAAAGCTGCTGACTCTTGTGACTACACTCGCAACGTTTTGTGTAATAAAAAATTATCAAAAGCAACAACGACCACAAGTACAACAACAACAACACAAGCTAGTACAACAGCACGAGTACTACCAAAAATTACAGCGGCCACAAGTCGGACTACAGTCTTTCGAACCTCGACTACAACTGAAGCTTATGATGTAAAAACGTAACACTTTTGTTGCTTGCAATTATTAGTTATTTTTAGGAAGAAGATGAGTACGAAGATGAAGATGATGTTGAAGAAACGAAAAATTCAGAAGAAGATCCTAAAGTGATTAAAGAACTACTTGACCTTATCAAGAAAGCTGGAGGAATAGAAGAGCTTGAAAAACAATTGAAAATTCACGAAGATGGTACTGCTTCAGTTTCCAATTCTGACACAACTACTCCCTCGTCGATTAGCAAATCACTTGTGGAAAGAGTTCTTGGCAAAAGTGCCAAAAAGAATTCGTAAGTAATGTCCAACCAAAGAATATTTAAATGATTGGACATTTAGTTACAGTTTTCTCACCCGCAACAGTCGAGGGCCCCAAAACGAGGGTTTAAACACCTCTGAAAATAACGAAAAACAAGATAAAGGAAGACCAAAATATACAACGATTACAAGACAAAGATCAACAAATATCAGAAACGAAGAAGAGAATTCCTCTGAAACAACAAAATCTAATAAAAAACAACCAGAGTATGTCAATATTAGACGAGCCCGTGTTAGTACTACCACAGAACAACCGGACGAAAATTCAAAGTAAATTGTTTGATATTACTTGTATTAAAATTAAACATCAATTTTTCAGAAGTCAATTAAGCCGAAATAAAATTTTGGGAGAAGATGACGAATCAGAGAACAATGATGAACAATCGAGTCAAAAGAAAACATCCGCACCACAATATGTTAATATTCGAAGACAAAGACCATCAACTACAGAAGAAACTTCCACTTCAAAGTATGATCTCAGAGTGTTTCAAAAATATGTTTTATTATTTTTGTGTTCTAGATATACTGTTATAAGAAGAGGCACAACTACTGAAACTGCCGAGTCAGGAACAACTATTGAAGACGAAATCACTAAAAGCAATGTTGTATCTTCGTCTACTGAAAAAAATGACTTAAAGTCTAGGTAAAACACAATAACTTACTTTCACTATTATAAAAAAAATTGTTCAGGTATAATATTCTTAGACGAGGATCAACCACAGAAGCGACTATAGGTGACACTGGTTCAACTTCCACGTAAGTTTAAATAGAATAATAGAAAAACTAAGCAGTACCAAAATTTAATTTTAGATCCAAAAGAAGAGGCACAACATTACCAAGTGTTGAGCGTAAAAGAACAAGAGGTACTGTTGTTCCGAGTACCACTCCTTTGACAGAAGCTACAACAACAAGGTAAAATATAGCTCATTGCTTCAAATTCATAAACAATAAAATTATTTTGAAGGTATAAAGGCATCAAACGAGGTTCTACTACGACAGAAGAATCGACTCTAAAGTACGTTAATCAGTTTTTGTGCGTTTTATTTTAAACAATTTTTTTAGGTACTCCTCATTTGCAACAACACAAGCCACCAACCAGGATACTACAGCAAACACCGAAACTGAAAACCCCATTACTGTTAACGATCAATTACTAACAACACCTGAAAGTTTAACTGTAAAAACTACCACTAGTCTTAGTTCCACAAAAACTGATTCTAGTTTAACTGAGAGTATTGGTGAAAGAGTCTACCAAACGCAGACTCCTTTACTTTTAGAACCTCGTCCATTTTCAAAAAGTACTCGAGGTCCAACTTCAGTAACCGAAACATCTACACGAATCACAAAGGTGAGTGACTCAAATTATAATCTGCGAGTAAAGCAGAAACAACCCGAAATAATTAGCACCACTACTCTCACGACGGAAAAACCAACACCATTTAGAACTAGAGCACCTTCTAGATTTAAGATTTTAGACCAACCAAAACCAACAATTAGTACCTCAAATCGTGCAAGAAAAAGATTTTCGACAACTACTGAATTGTATTCAGACAACTACGAAGATTTAAGTAGAAGCTTTAGACCGTCTGAAATTGCAGATTTATCGTCGTTGACGGCTGTTGATTTCGCAGCACTGAAAGAGCTCAACAAAAATTCCAATTCTTTAAGATCAAGAAGACCACGGCCTTCATCAACAACAACGGAAAAGACAGAAGAATCATTGAAAACGAGTTCTAGAACATTACCTTTAGCTCGGAAATTAATAGATGGTAAAAGCAGACGAGTGATTTCGAATAAAAAAGAACAAATCTTGGAAGATCAYGTTAATTCAAGCTCAGATACAACACATCGGATACGAGGATTTACTAGACCTCCGACTGTTAGTACAACAGAAGGAACAACAAGACACACTTTAAGAAACAGAAAAGTTGTMCGGCGTCTTAGACCTACCACCAGTTCCAAATTAATATCTCAAAATTCYGACAAMAAYGAAAACGTAGTACCTTTTAAAAGACCACTTCCAGAATCAGAAAATCTTATCGAAAATGCTTCATTACGCTCACTGTTCAACAGAGCTGAAACAGTGAAAGACAATGATGAACAAAGTGARGATGTTAGTGTTGAAGAAGGAGAAAATATAAAGTTATCCGAATCAAATATAAGGGAAAACAGTAACGTCAACAATAACAATAATAATATTCTTTCTCCTGACGATGGCCAAAAAATAAGAAAAAAGGTTTTGAAACGTATCAAACCTAAAGTAGATGATGAGAAAGCATCAACAGAACCCAACATTGTCATTAGAACACGAAAAATTATCAGGAAGTTAACACCAACGGAATCTACTTTAACTTCAACCACTGAGTCAATACATACCATTACACCAGCTCGAAAACGAAAAATTATTCGTCGTCTAAGACCAACATCAACGACTGAAGCATCTGAAAAAACATTATACATCCGAGGAAGACCCTTTTTAGCTCATATCAACAATGAAAATGACGAAATAGAAGACTCAGTAGATAAGACTATCACTTCACCAACAAATTCCAGAGATGAAGAGCGTACTATTGATAGATCTAAATACAGTACACTTAATAGAGGAACAACTGTATCTATAAATGATAAAAAAATTGGTGATGAGACTACAAAGAGTCCATTGAAATATAGGATTTACCGTCCAACTGTCTTTCATGATGGTGATGAGGATAAAAACGCTAACAGTAAAGAAGAAGAAGAAGATTCGTTAAAAATTGGAATTTTAGAACCTTTATTCAGTGAACAAGTATCAGAAAGTAACCAATTTAATGAATCTACCCTAGAAGGAGATAACGAAAACAAGGAAAATCCAAATCTCTTGAATACAGAAGCAGATGAAGAAAATAGCACAGAAGATGATGCAGAAGACACAACTGTAACAACTGTTAAAACTTACATCAACCCAATTCTTGACAGACAAAAAAACAGACCTGTGTTTAAAAGACCTAAAATAACCACGCAAAATCCTTTATCGTCTAGTACGTTGAGCACAACTAGATTCAAGACTTTCTTTAGGTCTACAACAACTGCTCCTAGCACAGAAGAAAAACAATTAGAAAGAAAATTTGTACCAAAAAATTTGAACAAAAGTCGATACGTATCCCATACTGAAACTACAAATAGTGTCAACTCTACTAGTGAAACAAATGCGACAACCACCGAAGTTAATATATCTTCTAGTGATAAAACAGATAATAACACCAATGTAGAAGAAATTGAACAAACTACAGTCAGTGTTAGCACAGATGCTACAGAAAGTAATACTATTGAACTTACAACTTTAGAAAGTATTGAAGCTTTATACGAAGCAAATGCTACATTAAATGGGACAGAAGAAATAGTTAATGCCACTACTGAAAATCAAACAGTTTTTCCAGAAAGCACTACTGAAAATGTTACAGATTTAAGTAATACCAATATAACAGATAAAACTACAGAAAATACCAACTTAAGCACAGAAGATGTAAATTACACCACAATTCAAACCACTCCAATCTACCATCCGAAGAGTACCTTGCGATCTATACAAACTCGACCAAAGTACAACGTTCCGAAAAGATTAACACTACCAGAAAGTACCACAAGATCCTCCCATAGATTTAACCAAAAAAATAAGGTTCAAAGCACGACATCCTCGCCGTCACTCTTGAAAAATAGGTTCATTCAGAAATACACTACCACTGACAGAAATCATTTCTTTACAAGAGAGCAAGTCGAAAAGTTAGAAAACGATGATGAGGAAGAAGACGAGAAAGATGAAGTAGAACTATTTTCTACACAAAAAACACTCAGCGGTTTCACTCCCCGAACGTCAACTATTCGATCTAAACCTAGAATTAGTAACAGACCAGAAGGTTACAATTTTAGAAAATCGACAGAAGCACCGAAACTAACTGAAGATTTGAAGGGTATTGATACCGAAGCTGTAAAAAGTCGGAACAAAAATCTTTTTTCAAAGAAACGCAAAATGAATACACCTTTTGGGGGCCATGCACAAAATCATTCCGAAACCACAACTCAGATCATTTCAGAATCAGTCACAAAACCCTCAACTGAAACATTTGAAACTACTGAATATCTCACAACTTTACATCATGTCTTTGCTGAAACCGAAGTTATCACTGAAAACGGTTTGGCTGTTTCCGGGACTACAACCCCAAATTCAAAAGTTGAAAAACTGATTGAAGTTAACCGAATTGTAGAGGTGCATGAAATGAACAATACAGATGACAAAGATAATAAAGTAATTGATAAGGTTGGTGTTATTAATCGAGTTACTGTTGTTAAAGTTGTTGATGGTAATCCCAACCCGGAAGATAATGAAATTACCGAAACAACAACCGGAAGAAGTGCAACTTTGTCCAATGACAATGATTTTGAAATTGCCACCGTGAGAGAAATCAAAGGTGATAGACAAGATCGGAAATACGAACTGTATGGAGCAAGTAAAGTGACAGATTTTACTGATAAAAATACAAAAGGAAGTGCGGAAATCATTGATGGAAGATCAAACATCAACATTATAACCCCCAGGCCTTATTATAGTACCGAAGCCTCGACGATATCTCTAGAAGGGCTATTCCAAACAGATACTCCCCAAAAATTAAACAAGTTCAAGGTGAATGATGATGAACTCTTGGAAACTGACAACTCGCGTTATGTTAATGTGAGAGTTCTTAAGCAAGAAGAGGATTATATCACAATGAAAGCGGAAGTTGTTGAAGTCACTCCAAAAATTAGTAAAGAAACGATAAAAATAGTGCCGATCCAAGTCGAAATGTCCAGAAAATTAATCGCTCCTTCTGATTTTGTAACTAAGGTTGAACAGGGGGTACCCAAAGTAAATTTACAAATTCTTAAACCACAAAATCAGTAATTTAGTTAATTATTATGATAGTATTATTATTGAGATGTTATGTATGTAAATATGTATGTTGTTGTATTTTTTTTCAAGTTAATTTAAATTGTGTGTATTACAGTGTGAATAAATTTGTTGTAAATAATAATTGCACCTTTGTAATATAAATGCACTGTGTTCTTTAATCCTCCTTTCTCTTTGTGCCATAACATTGGTTAATTTCCTTTTAGTGTTGTATGTCCAGTGAGTCCTTTTCTTATTGTAAAATTATTAATGGACGTTTTTAAATATACTATATTAATTATTTTCTGCATTTTCTTTATTTCCTTTCATATAACATGAAACAATGAGGTGAGGGTTCACGGGCAACACAAAACTTTTCATTTTAAGTTTCAAAAAAACTGCACCAAGTCTGATTGTCTGAAAAAGTATGGAGCCAAGCGGTTTTTTTTAATTTTTTTGTTTTTTTTCCAAAATGATAACTTTTTTATAAAAATTGAATTGCTTTTGTAAAAAATTAGACCTCAAAAACAAATCAAAAAATTCTTTATTCTTAATCATTCATGAATTTGAAAAATAAATAATTTAAGCAAAAAACTCTTAGTTCCATACTGTTTATACACCATTTAACACTTGTAGTAATGATAAGATAACAGACTTTCTAACTACACAAAAACTATTATTCTTTATTAAAAAAGGCAAAAAAGTAAATTACAATAATATGTAAATTATCAGGAATTAGTGAGAGTGACATAAATAATATTAAGTAAAACTTTCTTTGGTATATAAATAATGTTTTTTGCCCACAGGAAATTCAAACAATTGTTAAAGACAAAAAACAAATCGCGAAGGTATCATCTTATTGATTTAATTTTTATGTTACTCAACCGTGACTTCAATTGTGGTATTAATTTCATCATTTATTGGATTACGCTTGAATAGATTTAATAAATGAAATTTGGGAATAACTCAAGCACATCTGTGTGAAAATAAAACAAAATATACGTTTTATACAGAGTGTTTTTTTTTAATATTGCGAAAAACTGCAACGAAGTAAGGTATGATACCAGGAACATGAAAAAAATGTTTAAAAAATTCTATGTGTCAAAAAATTTTGACATTTATTTTTTTATATTTGACATTTTTTTATATCTATTTAATGATTCTGATAATCTTGTATATGTTTTTTTTACAATTATTTCGTAAAAGCACAAAAATTTTGCCAATAAAAGTCACAAATAATATTGAACAGAGTTACAATTTAGGATACAGCTTCTTTGTTTCCTCTTTTAATAGCATATAGCAAAAAAACTTTGAAAATTATTTTTTTAACAGAAATAAATAGAGTCAAAGTGCAAATTTTAAACCCTCATAACTTCGAAATTTTTATAGATAAATTTTTTTAACATTTTTTTCATGTTCCTGGTATCTTACCTTATATGGCATTTTTCTCTGGGGCGCGAGTTCTGGCGCACCTGTATAGATACACCTGATCGTATACATATTTAACAAAATAACAACTAATAATATTTTTTATGGGTCCAATGTTACAATAATTTTAAATAGTAGTTAAAATAAAACACAGCAAAATCGTAAACTTTATTTCTTAAAACAAGTAAAACACAAATTAAGTAAAAATGTTTTTTATTACAAAATATAAATTGCAATAAATACGTTATACAATTTTTAATTTTCAGAGTGGTCGAGTCACAACCCCCTTTTTGTTCCGTGTGGGAGGCCGAAGAAAAACATCACCAGCACTGCTCACTGCTGCAACAACTACACCAAAGCCCAGCTCCAGGCCAACTAAACTTACACGCAGAAAATATCCGACACACTCCTCGAAACCATTAGAAAGTCAAGGTGAGATTCTTAAACTGGAGATGAGAACTTGTTGGAATTCTTAAGTCGAGACTTATTTAACGCAACACAAAATTTCACGATTTAATTTTTTTTATTGGCCTCCGAACTTGGAAAATTAACATACGATTGCCAACTTTGAAAAAATGTGTTTCTCGCACGACGTGTGGTAAAAACACAATTGTTTCAATCCCAATTTTAGGGTGCAATAAAGCAATTTGTGATATTTTTAATCGATTTGGCTCAATTTTAAGGCGAAAATCAACCTGAATCAAAGTATTTCAACAAACTAATGGCTTGAATAAAAGTTTTCTTTCAAAATATAGCATTTTTTTAGATTTTAATACAGAATTATTTCGAAATTAATGTATTTTATAAAAATAATTGCTTCAATTTCAATTTTAGGCTGAAATAGAGCAATTTGTGATATTTTTAATCGACTTGGCTCAATTTTAAGCCGGAAATCAACCTGAATCATAATATTTCAACAAAAGAATGGCTTGGATAAGAAATTTCTTCCAAAATGAAGCAATTTTAACTATTTTCAAACCAATTTTGTTCGATTTTAATACAGAATTAACTCAAAATTAATGTATTTTATAGAAATAATTTCTTTCCAATTTTAAACTGAAATAAAGCAATTTGTGCTATTTCCAATCGATTTGGCTTAATTTGAAGCCGGGAATCAACCTGAATCAAAGTATTTCAACAAACAAATGGCTTGAATAAAAGTTTTCTTTCAAAATAAAGCAATTCGAGCTATTTTCAATTCAATTTTGTTCGATTTTAATACAGAATTAACTCAAAAATAATGAATTTATTTTATAAAAATAATTACTTCAATCTCAATTTTAGGCTGAAATAAAGCAATTTGTGATATTTTTAATCGATTTGGCTCAATTTTAAGCCGGAAATCAACCTGAAGCAAAGTATTTCAACAAAATAATGGCTTGAATAAGAGTTTTCTTCTAAAATGAAGCAATTTTAGCTATTTTCAAACCAATTTTACTCGATTTTGATACAGAATTAATTCAAAATTAATGTATTTTATCTTCAATCCCAATTTTAGGCTAAAATAAAGCAATTTGTGATATTTTCAAACAAATTTTGTTCGATTTTAATACAGAATTAACTCAAAAATAATGTATTTTATAAAAATAATTGCTTCAATCTCAATTTTAGGCTGAAATAAATCAATTTGTAATATTTTCAATCGATTTGGCTCAGTTTTAAGCTGGAAATCAACCTGAAGCAAAGTATTTCAACAAAATAATGGTTTGAATAAAAGGTTTCTTTCAAAATAAAGCAATTTTCAATTCCATTTTGCTCGATTTTAATATAAAATTAACTGAAAAATAATGTATTTTATAAAAATAATTGCTTCAATCAATTTTAGGCTGAAATAAAGCAATTTGTGATATTTTAATCAATTTGGCTCAATTTTAATCCGGAAATCAACCTGAATCACATAATTGCTTGGGTAAAAGTTTTCTTCCAAAATAAAGCAATTTTAGCTATTTTCAAACCAATTTTGCTCGATTTTAATACAGAATTTATTGTAAATTAATGAATTTTATAAAAATAATTTCTTCAATCCTAATTTTAGGCTGAAATAAAGCAATTTGTGCTATATCCAATCGATTTGGCTTAATTTGAAGCCGGGAATCAACCTGAATCAAAGTATTTCAACCAAATACTGGCTTGAATAAAAGTTTTTTTTCAAAATAAAGCAATTTGAGCTATTTTGAATTCAATTTTTCTTGATTTTAATACAGAATTAAAATTTTAAAATTTATTTAATACCAATTTTAGGCTAAAATAAAGTAATTTGTGATATTTTCAATCGGTTTGGCTCAATTTTAAGCCGAAAAAAACACCAGCTTTCAAACTATTTTTAAAATATTTCCTTTTATACAGGGTGTCCCAAGTTTTAGGGGCGGCGCAGAAATTGATATTTCTAATTAAAAAACTTTGCTAGTGCAGTGGTAGAGGATTATATGGACTTCAATTTGATGCTTTAATATTGTTCAAAATTTTTAGCGTGTCATCGAGATCCTAAAAACCAAATTTGGAATTTTTTTTTTCTTAATTAAAAATATCTAAAAAGTGACATAATATCAACAAAAAACAAACATACAATTTTAAATCAAGTTGCGAATTTTGTATTTTTTGTCAATCAAAATATTTTCAGTTTTAATAAATGGGATTATTCCATAATTTTTCCACTCTCTGAATATCGTGCGTGAAATTAATATCGCCCTGTAAAATGTCAGTTACCACTGTGAATAATGTAAATAACTATTCCTAATTTCAGTTTAAAGTTAACGAGAGGTTGATTATGTCGTTGTTAATTGGTGGATTACATAAAAGTGCCGCTTTTACGAATTTCCTCATCACGTAACCATTCAAGTATTTAATTTGCATATTTGCTATTGTTTAGGTGTTACAGAAATAATTTGCATTAAATTGCTATCGATTGCTTATTTTTATTGTTTTCCAAAGTGATTGTTTTAGGAATGAAACTCGCATTTATTATTAAATTAATATTAGAAAATTACAATTTTTTTATTAAACTTTGAAAGTAATCATGATTTCACTTTCACTAATGCTGACACGCCTAAGTATAAACAGCACGTGTCGTATTGGAAAATAAAAAAATACATTACAATTTTAATAAATAACAATAAACGCACAAAAAGAGAATTTATTGCTTCAGGGCTACATTTGTCTTGTAAATAATGCATGTCACAAAAAAATAAGAACTTATGAATTAAAGCTGAAAAAATTGCGAGAATTCTGTTATTGATTTCTTGTTTCCCAAATAGAAGTTTGCGAGTTATTTTAAACCTTGTGGCTTTTTTTTCCAACAGTGTCAAAAGTTTACGTTTTGTCACAAAATAATAACTCTTGTTTTCAGAAGCTGTAACAAAAGCAACAAAAGTTTCGGATAGTAGATATAAATTCGTCTCACGAAGGCCATTTTTCCGTTCTACTACATCCAAAATCAGCAATGAGCCCGAAGACACTATTGATCAAGACAAAGAGTCAAGTAATCAGCAATCTCTAGAAGAAAATTTCGACGATAATGACACCACCGAACTCGGAGATATTGCAACTGCATTGCAAGAAATACAACAAGCCCCAATACCAACAAAAACCACAACAATTAAGACATCTACTCAAAGAACGAAAACAACGAGATCAAGATCCCGTTACTCCACCACCTCACCACTGCCCCTGACAACAAAGACATTCATTGTGCGAAAAATTAGACCTCAAGCATTTGAAAAAGTTAAACAATCCTTTAACACAGTCCGTCCCCTGAGCGAATACGACTATTACGACGACGAGCAAATGAGCATTCTTGGAAAAATTCCTGAACATAGCAAAGTTTTGTTACACAGTAATGGGGTTATAGAATGTTTGGATCAAGGAAATTTCCCTCATCCACTTTCATGTAAAAAATTCATTTCCTGTGCCAAAATGGAAAATGGTAATGTTTTGGGATGGGAATACACGTGTCCAAAGAACTTGAGTTTTGATCCAATTGGAGGAATTTGTAACTGGTCAGCAGGGCTAGGATGTAATGAGTGATTGATGGGCATATTTTTCAATTTTTATTTGACTGAAACTGTATCAAAAACTCTACAGGGTGTTCTGGCGAAACCCATAATCTAAAACTCGTTTACATTTGTTGTTTTTATGTTAAGAATCGATAAAATGCCATTTTAAAATATAATCATTTAAATTAGTAATTTATATGATTATTAAACGTTTAAATAAAATAGTCTAAGAAGTCTTAAATTGTCCGTTTACTGATATTTGTGTAACCTAACCCCACGCAAGTTAGCAAGACTTTTTGACTCCCGGTACCCTTTAAACTCTCATCAGATTCGTAATATTCTAATTTAAAAGTAATTCCGAAAAATTCTTTTAAATGTCTTAGAATCCCTATAGCATTTTCTGACAAAGGCCCAGTGACAAATTTCGAAACATCCTGTTGCCCCAATGCCATACACAAAATCACTACAGCTTGAGAAGTTGAATCTGTGACACCTCCTAAATAAATTTCATGTAGTAATCTTTGCGCAGCAGCCACACCAACATCTTCAGGAACTGAAGGATCTTCACCATTTGATACAACATTTGAAACTTGCTCTGATGAATAAATAACACCATTTGTGGTCTCTGCAGTCAAGTGGATTCCAAAACCGGGACTTTTACCAGATTGTTTTCCTCTACACTGATCTGTGTTGATATAAATGTCTGGTAAAAAATTAAGAAGAACACCTTTCGCTTTATCGACTATTCGGTTTGCAATAGCAGGGGAAATTCTTAATGCAAATGCTGTTCCTCTAATGCGTTTCACCATCCCACTGTCTAATAAATTGACTGGTCTGAGATGCTTACGTATGGGACATTTGAAAATTACTTCTCCTCCCCCCAAAGGAAGCAAGCCTATTTATAACAATAAAAAATAAATTATTATTACTCATATATAAGGAAATGAAATAAAAAATAATTTAAATGACACTTTTTGTGTGAATTGGCCTTTAAATTAAAGATGCATTTAGACTTCTACAACCTACTTGATGCACATTGATATAAAAAAGAGATTACAGTAGTACAGATTTGTTGTCAACAAGAAATTACCACCTAGGATTTGACGTTTTAGGAAAATTAGGTTTTTCATGTTGTCTGCAACTAGAATTTTCAGAAGTAATTTTGAATTCCTGAGGTTGGTTACCCGTTGTTGTGTATTCTGTCAACCTGCTGTCAATTGAGTTATCCATACAAGCTGACAGGTGACTTAACTTAAATTTTTGAAAATTCTAGAAAACTTTTCGAATCTTTGGTTATCGAATGCAAAAAAAATATTCACTTATCGCAAAGGGTTCAAGAGCTGTGTTGTTTTGAATAAACCCCTGCAAATAAAAATTTTGACCAAAAAATTGACATATGTCAAAAACTATGACCGATAAGTACTAACAACTAGGTACAGTTTACACAGTTTGGAGAGGAGAATTCAAAAATGCAATAAAAATAAGTGGTTACCATTTAAAATTTCAAAGTTGGCCCCAATTTCTCGTAGTTCCGAAAGTTCACCCATTTTGAAAATAATTTAGTTGAACTCAGACTGGTTGATTTGGTTGTGTACAAAATCTCAAATTCCTATCTGTTTTTAATGTAGGTCCTAAAAGAATCACCTTGTATAATTGCCGGTGTTATGTCCATGAAAATTTAAATGAATTTCAGTCTAATTCTATCTACCATGAATATAATACTAGAAATAAAGACTCACTCATATTTAGTTCCTCATCATCGCCTGAAAAGAACCCAACAAAATATCGATTTTTGGAGATCCAAATTGTATAATAAACTAAATGAAAAAATCAAGAACTTAAATATAATTTAGTTTAAGAAAAAAGTAAAGACAATGTTGATCAACAAAAGTTTCTATTCTGTGGATGAATATATGGACTGTGGCTTAAATTAAATATTGAAATTCATATTGTTACAGAGTGTTTTTCTTGTCTTGTTTTTGACCCTATTCTGTAATTTTGATTACGAATAAAGAGATTTATCTATCTAACATCGCAAAAACTATGCATCGCAGAGTATTTTAACCTGTTGTATCGTGTTCAGTGGGTAATTTTACGTCTAAAAAACCATATTTCAAGCGTTGTTAAACTCAAAAAATTCGTCAGTTTTTAGACTTGACCCAATAACGTTTTGTGCACTTTTTTGAGTCTTTAAAATCACTAGAAATGTAAAAAACGTTAAAAATTTTTTGATTTTTGCTACCATTGGAAAAAATAATAATTTTCTATTATATTCAAAAAGATCAGTGTTCTACGATAAATAGTTATCGCGAAAATTTTTGATAAACAAATCAAAGAAAAAAATGAAAAAAAGTATAAATTAAAATCAAGTTTTACACAATAAATATATATTTTTTTATCTATGTATGTTTTATTTATTTTACCTTTAATAAAAAGTGTTTTATCAGTATTTATTTTACGGAATTACGTCAATTCGCGTGATTGGTGTAAAGTTACGAGGCAACCTTCTAACTTTATAAATCTTTATCGTAACTAGTGCCAAATTGAGGTTAAGTCACCTGTCAACAACAACAAGAGGTAACCTAGACATTCAAAATAACTTCTGAAAATTCTAGTTACAAACAACATCAAAAACGTAATTTCTAAAAGTTGAAATTTAATTTCTTGTTGACAAATCTGTATAACAATAATCATCATTAACAATTCCGAGAAAAAAGTTATTTTTATTATTATTACTTACCCCTTTTGGAAATCTTTATGTCAAGTCCCTCATCATCCAAGAAAAACTTTTTCAAAGTACTTAACATAGACGTTCTTATTAAATCAGCAGAAGGATCAATGTTATTATTTGTTACCCCTTGCAACGTCGCATTTAAAGGTTGTTTACAAAATAAACCCAGCATAACCAAAGCTTCCAGGTAATATCCTATCCAAAATTAACAATATTACTTACACTTTAAGATGAGAAAAAAATTCTTACCAATTCCTCTCTGAGTTGAACACTCATGTTGTATTGTGCCCCCATAAAGTAGACCAGGTTGAAAATACACTGCAGTTCCTGTTTCGTTTAATTCAATAACAGAGCCATTTGTAATTTTGTCCAAAAGACGAATTAAATTCACTTCAAATTCTTTCAAACCTGGTTCATCCTCTAATACACGAATGTGTGTTATGCGGATTGGTTTACCACTTAAAATGGATAAAACTAATCTCTGACGAAAAAAATTACTGCCCTTATAACACAAAACATTTCCCTTGTCTGTTGCAGTGGTCATTTTTGAGAAAAATATTTGAACACTATTTTAGGTTATGTAACACGTGTTTTCATGTCAAATGTTATTTTGACACATTGTCCTCATAAAGGTAAATTCACACGGATGAAGTAAAGAAAATTCCTAATAAACGCTAAACATTCTTCTTATTAGTTTTAATAATTGCTGGCGTTACAATTCACGATAAATACTTTTATTTTATACCTGGAATAAAAGCATTTCGTTATATTTCTTAAAATCGTGATTGGCTATATTCCGTGTGAACAGGGCTTGCGTTACAAATACTATTAGTTGACGCAGTGTTGCCAAGTCTAGTGAAATTATTTTTCAGGTTTAGGTTAGAAATTTGATTATTTCGCCAAATTAACAAAAAATTATTGAAAGTCTGCCAAATTAGTTAAGAATAGTAAGTTTTTTCTTACAAATTTTACGAAACAGCAGTCCTAAAATGACAATATACTTTTTCTATTATTCGAATGCTTAGTAATTTTATTTTAGCGAGGAACAGAATTACTTTGCAAAATTTCGTTAAAAACAATCCAAGAATTCATGAAAACATAAAAAATGAAAATCCTATTTAAATAACAGGCAAAAATTACTAAATTAGGTTTAAATTGATGTTAATTTTTAGCTTGTTTTGAGTTTCGCTTGACTTACCCACCTTATCTGAAAAAAAGAATTCGTTTTGATCTTTTTCTTCAATTTAACTGGTTTTTATCCAAAAATAAACAGAGAAATGACAAAATTTGGCCGAAAATGCTGTGTTTTTGTACTAAAATACACAGTTTTTTTACGAAATTTCACGAAAACAAACAATAAAATTAATAAATTAAGTCGAAAATTATATTTCTCGATCGTTTCAGCACTTTTTCAGCTTTTCAAAATTACAAAAGAATTGAAATTGATGTTTTTTTGTTTGTTTCATTCAATTTGACTGGTTTTCCAACGAAATTAAGACAAAAATATGTCGTGAAAGCACAAAACTTGGTCGAAAAAGATGTCATTTTACCTTTTCAAAAGTTTGAGCAGATTTGTAAGCTAAAACTCAGTGTTTTTTTACGAGATGTTGCCATTCCGAATCAAAAAGTCACTAAATTTAAAAAAAAAAGAATACTATTCGAAAGATTTAAATCATAATAATCTTGTGGTAGATATAGTGAAATAGGTGTAAATTTGGCAACATTTTCAATTGAGATTTGGTAAATTTAATTTTTTTGAGGTGGCAACTTTAAGTAGACGTAATAGAATCAAAGGTTAGAATTAGAACAATTTTTGCATTTTTTACTAATAAAAGAATAATAAATAACATAATTATAATTACTGCAATACTTATTATAAGGTATGTGTTATTATTTTGCTTGTGTTATTGTTTAATGGAATTTAATCATTGTTTTGTTAAAGTTAAATTGTATTTAATTTTTTACATATCTTATTTGATAATCCTTATCAATAGTTGTTTCGTCTAATTATTTAACATTGTTTACCCAAAAAGAGCTTATGGTTCTTACGTTTTCATTTTTCAGACCAAAATCCTTTACTAATGTTGTCTTTAATCGCAAAAAAGGCCAACACTGCCGTATTGTCTCAATTCACTAAAGGTAAGGCGAATTTTAATAATTATCTATGAGATAAAACAAACACAAATGACATTGCAATTATTTCAGGAGGCAATAATTTCATGAACAACGTCGCAAAAATGTCTCAACAGGTTTCTTATGAAACCTTATCAGTAACAGTGCCTACAGAATTTGTTTACCATGTAGAACTTAATCGACCAAATCAATTAAATGCTATGAACAGAACTATGTGGTTGTAAGTACGACTTTTCCAACGAAACAGTAATTTCTTAAGTTTTTTTCTTCATAAAGAGAAATTGGAAAATGTTTTGAAAATTTGAACTTGGACGAAAACTGTAGAGCGATTGTTTTATCAGGAGCAGGAAAAATTTTCACTGCTGGTCAGTATACAGGGTGTTCCGGCTAAACTCCACATCATACAAGGTGTTAAAAAAGATTGTAAAATATTTAAGGTAATATTGTGGACCAAAATAAACAAAAAAAGTCTTAATAAATATAATATAATCCACTTCATTGAATTGGTACAACACTAGGTCATGATTGTGTAAACCGCGCTTTAAGTGTGAAAGAGGCTTTACATATTAAGAACTAAAGTTGGCACTAAAAAAGTGACGTTAAGATAGTTAAAATTTTATTATTTTTAAAGAATCCTCTTACTTTTTCTTTGAAATTTTTTGAATTTGAGCTTTCCTCTTCAAAAATCGATAATTTTGCTATTTTTAACTAGTATTTAAGAGAGGATAGTTTTGGTGGATCCATAATTGAAAGAATGATTATTACATACATATTCTAGGTAAATAACATTGTCAGAACTCCCAATACTTATAATGTGGTGTTTAGCCTGAAATACATGAAAAAAAAATCGATAAAAATGTTTCAGGTTTGGATTTCCAAGACATGTTAACGCTTGCACCACAATTAGCAGAACATGAAGATGTTGCTCGCAAATCTAAAATTTTGTATCAGTTCATTACCACCTATCAGAAATCAATTTCTTGGCTAGAATTATGTAAAAAACCAGTTTTAACTGCTGTCCATTCAGCTTGTGTAGGAGGTGGCCTTGATTTAATCACCGCAGCAGACATGAGGTACTGCACTAAAGATGCGTGGTTCCAAGTTAAAGAAGTATGTATACAAATAGGTTTATCCAAATGCCAACACCTTTGGTATAATTTGTTGTAATCTATGTGTTTTAAAAGGTCGATATTGGTATGGCTGCTGATGTGGGTACCCTTCAAAGATTGCCAAAAGTTATTGGTTCAGATAGTTTAGTAAGAGAATTGTGTTATACAGCACGAAAAATGCCCGCAACAGAAGCCTTACAATCAGGATTAGTTTCTAAAGTTTTTGAAGACAAAGCAAGGTTTGTAAAAAATGTCATAAAATTATTTGATTAATCAAAATTCTTTGTTCACAGTATGATTGAAGGTGTTATTGGAATAGCAAAAGAAATTTCCAAAAAGAGTCCAGTTGCTGTACAAGGCACAAAAGTCAGTCTAGTTTATTCAAGGGATCATACAGTTCAGGAAGGACTTGATCACATTGTAAGTTTTTTCAAATCCTATTTCTGAGTAGTCTGTGATCTTTACTGAAAACAATTGTTTTGCAATTGTACCCCTTGTACTCATATTCTTTTAATATCGTAATTAAAAACTTTAAAAAATCATATAATAAATATGTCGCGATCAAGTGGCCATTTAATTTATTTCAAAGTTGGCAGGACCTAGTTCACCACCTCTATGTTGGCGGCAGAAGTAACTAAATTGTGACAGGCGTAGTAGATTTTATATACAGTGTTGCCAGATCAGCAGATATGGTGATTTTCATGTTAGTCTGGTGATTTTGTGAAAAGATTTTGTAAAAATTCTAATATCTGATGATTTTTTGGAAATGAAAAAAACTGTTTTTCGAGAATTTCTACGTCTTCAACCAGAAATTTGATTATTTCGTCATTTTTTTTCAAAAAAGTCGAAAAACCATCAAATTGGTTAAAAATAGTTCGGTTTGTTTTTTTACAAGATTTTACAGTTGGAGACAAAATATTTTGGTCGTCACTTTTTTTTTCTGACACTTTAATGTAATTCAAGCTTTAATGAATGACAATTTCAAATTAATGACAGCTATTATATCTTCCTATCAAAAATATGTACAACTTGTCAACTATGATTGACAGTAGCTAAAAATAAGGTTAACAGTCCTAAAGCATGCTTTACAATTTAATGTCACTCAAGTGACATTGACGACCAAAGTATTTTGTCTCCAACTGTACCAAAAAACACAGAATTAGGACAAAAATTATATAATTTTTTCCTTTTTCGAAAGTTCAAGCAGATTCTTAAGCTGAAAACTATTTTTTCACGTGAGTTTGGCATAACGTGTCAAAAATCACTAAATTGTGATAAAAAAGATTGATATTTTTACCCAACTCTTAGGCTTGAACTTGATTTTTTCGTCAAATTTTCGCAAAGAAAACACCAAATTGGTTAAAAATAGTTCTATTTGTTTTTTACAAGATTTACAGACGCAACTTATTTTCGTTTTTTCCAAACGCTTTTTCAGCTAGAAACACAATTATTTTGCAAAATTTTGTCAAAAACAAGCCACAATTCAATAAAATAGCCCAAAAGCGGCGGTTTTTTGTTTTTTCCGACAAAAGATGTTTTTGAGAGGTAAAACACAAAAAAAGTTCTAAATATTGCATTGAAACAGGCTAAAAAAATACAAAATTAAATTGAAATTGACTTTGTTTCACTCAATGGAACTGGTTTTTGAGCAAAATTAAGACAAAAATAAGCTGAGAAACAGCAAAATTTGGCCAAAAATCTCAGATTTTTTTGCTAGATTTTGCTAAAATAAACTAAAAAATCAGGAAATTAAGTCTAAAATTATATTATTTTTGCATTTTTTTGAGCGTTTTAGCACGGTTTTCAACTAGAAACGTAATAACTTCTCAAAATTTTGTTGAAAACAAGCCGAAAAATCACAGAATTAGGCCGAAAAGCATGTCATTTTTGTTTTTTTTTTTTTTTCAAGTTTAAGCAGACTTTTAAGCTAAAAACTGAGTTTTTCCGCGAGATTTTGCCATACAAATCGTAATCTGGTGAAAATTTTCAAATTGTTCAACTTCGATTTGTGAATTTTATGTTTTTGATCTGGCAACACTGTTTATCTATTAAGTATTCTAAAGATACTTTTTTAGTATTGTCATTTTATTTAGATATGTCCCTAAAAAACAAAAGTCAAGGGTGACAAGGCTAAAAATAACCAGATAGAGTTGTGGTAATGTTTGGTCAAAATTTTTGCTAAAAGCACTGAACAAAAGAAAGACTAACACTACTAACTAACAATAAGTGGTTTTGTTATCTTAAATTAATATTTTAATTATATACGTGGAACCTCTCTCGTGCATGTTTTTAATCCAGCTGCAAACAGAAAATAAAGTTAATAACGTTTTTTTATTATAGGCTTTGTGGAATCAGCTAATGCTACAGAGTGAAGACTTTGCAACAGCAACAGTTGCTCAAGCTACTAAGCAGAAAGATATAGTTTTTTCGAAATTGTGAATTTAAAAAAAAAAGAATAAAACAGGTGGGAGTATCGAGTGTGTTATTTTTTTAAAATTCAGGAACAGACAAATCGTGTAGGAATTCGGACAGCCTTCGGGCTGGAGGGGGAGGAGGAGGTGGTGGATTTTCTTCAAGAACGCGATCACCTAATTTATATATATCTTTTTCTCCTTCAAGTTCGTGCTAATTTAAAACGTTTAGTGCTTTTACTTTTAAATAAAAACAATAAAAATTACCATTAACTGATTGATGTAATATTCGTACGGCACAGTTTGAGTGTGTGGATCAATAGCAATTTCAAGCATTTCATCAAGTTCGTCTTGTGTAAACGGCTCACCATCTTGCGTCATAAGTGTCGAAATACGTTCTTTTGTTAGAAAACCTTTACCTTCATTGTCCAATACTTGAAAAGCTTCTAAAAGTTGGGCAGGACTTGCAGGTTGATATCTACGAATGAAAATTTTAATTTTAGACAGTTGGTAATGGAAGGTACTTGTGTTCGGTGATAATTTGCGAAATGTGTGGTAAAAAATTAGCCAGATGTACACTTCCAGGAGATTCGGGATTTTCAACAACCATTAGAATTTCCTGAATTTCAGCTTCAGTTGGACAACAACCCAAAGCACGCACAATGGTTGCCACTTCGCGCACATCTACTGTTTTGTTACCTGCATGGTCGAAAACTTCAAAGGCGTCGGCAATTCTACGCTCTAGATCGTTATTAATGGGCACTGAAACGATTTTTCTTATTTAAAAAAAATACGTTTTTGACAAACCATGAATTTCTTCCTCTTCGTCATCCAACATTTTTATGAAACGTCAAATTTTAAACAGTTGTCAGTATCCTAGCTACAGTGCTGGTTGCTAGGATCATTGACACAGATTTAAAAATCTTGATCTGTTTTTTTTTCGTTACATCATATTTCTAATTTTCTTTTGTTTTGTTTGATTGTGTACTGGCCCACATTAAAGTCTAATTGAATAAAGAAATAAAGTCGCAGTGGCCATTTAATTTATTGCAAAGTTGGTAGCCCCTATTCCGCCATCTCTAGTGTGTAGCTTGTGTTTATGTTGGCAGCAGAAGAAACTAAATTGTGTCAACAATGCCAGGTCTCTGGTGATTTTTATACTAAAGTCGCGGACATTTAATTTATTGCACAGTTGGCAGCCCTAGCCCGCCACCTCTAGGTGTCTGGATAGTGTCCAGTTGGTAGCAAAAGTAACTAAATTGTGTCCACAATTGTGACAGGAGCTGTAGATTTTATATGTGAAGTATTCTAACCCGAGATTTTCAGAATTGTCATTTTTGATAGATATGTCCCTAAAAAAACAATTGGATGTTTAAAGTCAGATTTACACAACTCAATTTTTACAAATTTACACAGGGAACTTTTTGTAAAAATTCTAATTTCTGATTAATTTGTATTTTGGAATAACTTTTTTAAACCAGTATTTACCTAAATATTTAAAAAAATAACTTTTTTAATTTGATTTTTTAATTATTGATAGTAAATTTAGTTAAAAATGATTATACAATTTTTTTTGTATTTTGCACGTTTTTTAGGTAAGCAGAAACTCAATGCTAAATTTTCTCAAAAACATGTTGAAAAATCGAGAGATAGTTTTATTTTTCTAAATGATATTTCACTCAACAAGGTAAAGAAAACGTTGAAATGAAAAAAAGTACCTTATTTTCAACTTTTTATGTATTAAGGAAACATCGGCTAGAACAAGACTAAGTATTGTACGAATTTAATTTTTTTCAGAATAAATGATTAACTTATGTTTTGTTTCAGAAACTTCAGTGACCAGTGAGTGCGTGTTGTGTTTTCGAATGCCTAATAGACATTTTTTTAATTTTAGTTTTTTGTTTATTGCACAGTGAAGTGTGCGAATTTGTGTTTTTAAGTGCAACAGTAAGTATTTATTAAATTGGTGAAAACTTCTTGTAAAAATTCTAATTGCTGATTAATTTGTATTTTGAAATAACTTTTTTAAGCCAGTATTTGCGCAAATAACTTTTTTAATTTGATTTTTTAATTAAATTCAGTTAAAAATAATGACACTATTTTTTTTGAGCGTTTTGCACGTTTTTTAGGCAAACAGAAACTCAAATGCTAAATTTTCTCAAAAACAAGTTGAAAAATTGTTTTTCTAAATGATATTTTACTTAACAAGGTAAAAAAACGTTACAGTGGTTCAAAAAGTACATTATTTTGTCCATTTCTTAGCGTTTTAGTATGTTTTTAGCCAGAAACAGAACTATTTTGCAAAATTTCGTTAAAAATAAACCAAAAATTTATCAAATTAGGCCAAAACTAGTGTTATTTTTGCATTTTTAGAGTTTTTCAGTACGTTTTTAAAATACATTCATATTTTTGCTAAAACTGACTGAATAATTACCAAATTAGATTAAAATTGATAATATTTTCGATTTGATCCGTTTTTGAACCAGAAACTCATTTATTTTGCAGGATAGTGTCAAAACATGCTTAAACACAACAAAAATAAATCTAAATTCATGTCATTTCGTATGTTTCATTCGATCTAGCACTTTTTGAATGAAATTTTATCAAAAAATAGGACGAAAAACACAATTTTTTTTCGAAAATGGTGTTAATTGCAAGATTTTGCTGAAACAAACCAAAAAAACATCAAAATTTAGTCATTATTTTTGCATTTATTAAGTGTTTTAGCATATTTTTCAAGTAAAAACGTAAATATCGAGTGACTAAATGATTTAGTGTCAAAAAAATTTAATTTGGCAACCTTGACTTTTAAATTCAAACATCACACAACAACACATTTAGAAGGACTACTAATAATTGCCAATAGATTTTTTGTCACTCGGTATTTCGCAAAATTTAATTAAAAACTAGTCAAAAAATTATAGAATTAATAGGGTACAAAAGTTCTGTTTTATTTATCAGATAAAGTATAAAAACTGGTTAGTAACAATATTTAAAATCTGCAAAATTGTGGTTTGAATGAGGCTGATTTAAGATACGTTTTGGATACGTTTTTTAACAAACATTCACAAAATATGTCGAGCTCTTTTAAATATTGTTCTTCCTTGAGATGAATGGAGTGAGAAATTCCATCAGTTTTTCGTCTCGAAACTGTAGTTTGATTAAAAACTTCTTCGTCTTGGGTGTCCTTAAGGAGACAGAAAAAATCAATGTCATCTCCCAGGTATTTACTTGTTGGCTCAAGAAGAAACGTCACTGTCTGGTTTTCATCATCGATTTCAAAATATAGAAAGAAAAGTTCATGTCCACACTTTATTAAATTCATACAAAAACAGTGTCGATCCAAGGGGAACCGGAAATAGATTCGATCAAAAAAGTTTAAAGGGTGTTTGGTTTTGAAATGATTGATTTGTTGACTTCCTGTTCCTTCGTAGTTGCAATAGAGACACATCATTTTTCTCGATGGACATGTAGTTTCGTGGATGCTGATTTCGTCAAAAGTTAGTAATCTTTTACAGCCCTCGTAGCGATTCACACAGGGGAAAAGGTGATTTACGTAACCAAATATTGCGTAGGGGAAGTTGATTTGTTCGATTAGATCCTCGACAGAATCGCACTCAAAGAGACACTGCGAGTGTTTGGTAACCTTAAAAAAATATGTAAATATTTAAAGAAAAAAATTAAAAAAATAAAAAACCTTCGATTGACATCTTCCACAAATATTTCCACCTTCAGGATGGATGCTGATCGGAATAACTGTTAGATATTTGTCACAAAGTCGGCAAGTGTGCGCTTCCAACACTTGATCAGGAATGACAGGGGTTTCTGACATTTTTTTTATAAAGCACTGCAATGAAATGAAAAAATATGATAGATTTTTCTTCACCAAGTCAAAATTTGGGTAAAAAAGTTGGTAGTTATTTCTGTTTGCTTTTTGTTTTTGTACCCTAGAAATTTTGTTAAAAATTACGGTTGAACTGATTTTTATTATTAGTATTATTTCTCAAATTCTTTTTAAAAATTTGTAGAAGACGAGTGCAAATTTACTTTGAACTTTTTATGTATTAAGGAAACATCAGCACGAATTTAATTTTGTTCCAGAATAAATGATTAATTTTTGTTTTGTTTCAGAAACTTCAGTGACCAGTGAGTGTGTATTTTCGAATGCCTAATAGACATTTTTTTAAATTTAATTTTTTTGTTTATTGCAAAGTGAAGTGTGCGCATTTGTGATTTTTAAGTGCAACAGTAGGTAAGTATTTATCAAATTATCAATAGAAATTGATTGTGTTTTTCCTTGATTAAAATTAAGTGGGTATCATGAATGAATTTAATGTTAATTTTTAGTTAGTTTAGTTAGTTTTTTAATGCAAAATTTAATGTTAGTTTTTTTTCTTCTCCTCTCTTTTTCATATATTATTATTCTTAATTGTTAGATGCAGCACGCTTATTAAGTTTATGTAAAGTTTATATTACTTTATTTTCTGTAATTTGATGATTCACCTGTTGAAAAAAAAATAAAATAAAATTGCTAGTCTTTCCAACGTTAACACTATTTGACATTTCCCTTAAAAACAGACTTTAAATTTTCAATATAAATAAATAGTATATTATTACAGAGTAATTTTATGCAAAAATATCACTTTTCTCATTATGTCCGATTTTTGTAAATTTGAGATTTATTAGAGAAAAACACGTATTTTGCGGAAGGGCCGTTAACTTGAATAAAATGTGTACATCTAATTTCCATTTCAAAAAAAAGTCCACCGAAATTGCAATAATACCTACATCATAATTCCATTATTTTCATAATTTTTTTTTCACACTCCTATAATTAAAAATTAATTTCGGTAATTCATTTTTTATGTTCATTTCCCAAATCTTATTTTTAACGCTTCTTCCAAATTAAATAAAATTTCACACTTAAATCAATTATTACTACGAAATAACTTATATTTTTTACAAAAAAGCAACTATATCTTGAAAAAAAAAAATAAAAAATCATATACCCTTATATGTAGGTGAAACGACTCTTGTTGTAAGTTATTAGGAAACATTTTTTAGAATCAATATCTAGGTCTAATTTATACCAAATTTCAAAATCATCCAACTATGATTTTTCAATATTTTTTTCTGAGATAATCTAAATGTATTTTTTATTCGTAATAAAAGAACTGTTAAAATAAAATTCTTTATTTAGCAGTCAATGTTAAAGAGTGTTTTTATCAAGTAATTTCAGTAGATAAACTAGTCTTTTATCATCTAGTGAAATAATAGTTATTTACATATTATACAAGACGATAAAATTGAATTTTATCTTTGAGAGCAATTTAATATTCTCGAAAAAAAAATGAAAATTTTATCGTCATGTACAATATAAAATTTTATTCAATCCTCATTAATTTTGTAGTCAATTTGGTCGATATTTATAAATGTCAAAGTAAAATTCAACAATGAAATCTAATGTCAAAGATCGTTAGCAAATAACAACCGCAGATAAACAACAATGGATGTATTTTTTATCATCTAGACGATAAAATTTCATTTTAACATGAAGAAAAGAGTAGATAAAATTCAATTTTAACATAGAGGATTGAATAAAGGAATTTTTATCTCATTTCATCACTCGTAAATTTTACCGTTTCACTCGTAGATAAACAATTTCTTTATCGTCTTGTATAATAAATAACTATTGATTTATGAATTAATAAACACAAAAAAATGAGGAAAAAAGAAATGTTTAAATAAATAATTAATTTCTATCATTGCTTTTTACTTTAATACGATTGACGAGGCTTTATGCAATATTTAGTAATCAGTTTAAAAAGTCAACTAATTTTAAAACGTCCCTCCTGAAACTCACGCACAAAAGAGTTTTGACATGAATTTTTTGAAACTTTTAAAAATCTGCCTAATTATTTATTTTCTCATTTAAATAATAAACAGGGTGTAATCAGTTTTAATATAAATTTAAGTAATCTGAAAAATGTGATCGTATTTTGAAACCAAAATTTTGTTTTGTTTTTGAGTTATGAGATTTTTTTGTCAAAATT
>NW_025400975.1:432750-435322 GCF_015345945.1 Tribolium madens
CAAATTTTTAGGACACATTTAATTTACGTCTCTAGTGTATTTGTATTTATATATTTTTTTTAAATGCTAGTTTATTTTTCAGATACAGGTACAGTACAAACAAAAAAGAAAACAATAAAACACGTTTTTTATTTTTACACATTCTCTAATTAACAAAAATCGGAGATTGAGATTTAAAAGTGAACGTTTTCGCATGGAATTACTTTCTAGTCAAATTAGTGATCGTGTCAATAATCTAAAAATAACAATATATCTATATTGTTTGTGTACAGATAAAAGATCTTAATAATGAATTTGACAACTTGCGAATTTTATAAATAGTACAATTACTTACAGTCTTTGCCGAATTCGGGGATAGATCTTGACAGAATAAAACAAAGTCTTCTACAAAATCCACGAGGTGATGTATTGTTGCACACAAAGTCACAATAATTTATTCTAGATAAGAAAGGTTAACAGCACAATACTTTTGTCAATTAAGTTTCTTTGAGTGATCAACGAACTTTAACAACAATGTTATTTGTATGTAAACAAATTTTCTCACAGAGGACATAATTGGATTTTAAAAGATATTACTCCTGTTTGGATTGTGATAAAAATCTAAATAGACTAGGTTCTAAGGTCACACATATGTGGAAATTTTAATAATGAAATTGTATATTAAAGAACGCGTTTCGTAGGACAAGTTTCTTATGCTATTTTTTCTATTTTGCGTCTTTTATGTACTTTTTTACCATAAACTCAATTTTGCAAAATGTAGGAACTTTTACTCTAATAAGGTGGTGGTTGGTAATAAATGTCACAAAGTTAAGTCTCGAATATTTTTCAAAATTTTGTTGAATTAACAATGAAAACTCAATCGTTTCATTCACACCACCTGAAAATCACCATTACCAACCTTTAGAAAATAAATTGTACTAGTCTATTTCAGCACCCAAATTGGTATCGAAATCTCTCATTAAAGCACCGCTTTTGGTATAGCTTCTTTCAAAATAGAAAAAAAAATAAAATTTCGGTTTGGATCAAGGTTGGAAACAAAAACAAAGAATTTGATAATTTATAACAATTTATTATTAATGTTACATCTATCGGACAATTTAGGAATAAATAAGAAATGCATTATTTGGCTCCAGCAATGAAGTGCGTAAAAATGACAAGCTGAAAACACTATCACAGGCAAAAAAATTGTATTAAGCCTCATGATATCAAGTTAATCATACTCGTGGCTACTTTCTGGTTGACCCAATAATGCATCTTTCTCTTCTTCTGTCACTTCTGTCAAAGTGGTATGTAGTGGCACTTTGGTAACTCTTGAATTAACTCTACTTAAACCTTCAGTTGCCCCTGACTCAGTAAGTCTATAACATAATCATTGATTTCAAATTTTTCTAAAAAAAATAACCTTACACTTTATCCATTTCATCATCATCATCTTCATCATCACTAAGAGCAAAGTATGGATTATGAGCCGCTGGCCTGAATTTATAAGCAGTTAAGACAAAAAAGACATACGTAGCCATTTCCCTAAACATTTCATCCAACCATCCATACTGGAATGGAACGGTTATTTTAAGAAGATAAACAATTATTCGTGTAGAATAAATATAGCAAACGATCATTAGATAAAAATGTTTGAACAATTTTAATTTTCTCAAATTCATTGCTGCTTTACCATCGGTTTGTGATGCTTCTTGTAAATGACGAATAGACCAAACCACAGGAAATAAAATACAACCACAACACAATAAATCCACTAAAATAAAAACATTCCTCCAGGCTACGTGTTCCCGAGCCCCTTCCTCACTCTCCTCCAGAATAATTTCAGCCACATTTGCCAAAACTTGCAAAGGAATAACGGCCATAAAAAGACGTTTATCACGTGGTGCCAAGACATGTTTGATAAAAGTCCATCCAGTACCAATCAGTACTAAGACGATAAAAAGTAGTGCTCCTTTTAGTAAATGAGCTACATAGAAAAGCACAGCCCATGTGGCTAAATGTACACCAAGTCGTTCAATGTAATGATAATTAACACCGTGAAAAGCCAAAGAAATTGCCTTCAAAAAAACAAGGACTGACATCATATAATGGATTTTAAAAACAACATGACGAGACTGACGCAATAGAAACACCCAAAACATGCCCGATAATAAGAATAAAATTGCCATCATTGAATATAAGGCTGGTAATGGCATTTCACCAGCGGAAAGAAAACTACTCATATTTTGTTCAACTATCTCAATGGTAAAGTCGACTGATACTTCGGTTCCAGGTTGGTAATTTGGACAGCTGTGAAAGTATAAATTGTAAAGTCCTTCTTCATTAACTGATGCAACATACAGGGTGAACTGTAAAAAAGATTTTGTTAGTTTTATACAAGTTGAAAAAAGTAGTCTGTTTTTTTTTTAATGGAAATGTGAAAACAGTGTGATTAAAAAAGAAAGAAAAATCAGTTTCAACTCTGAAATTTTTTAGAATTTAATCGTAATGGTTTGGAATTATTTGGATGTTTTTGGAATTCTTAAAATTATTTTTAGATTGTCTCAATTACTGTAATTATTATTTGTAGATT
>NW_025400975.1:435837-462704 GCF_015345945.1 Tribolium madens
TATTTGTAAATTACTGGAAGTTTTTTTAAAATTAGTAATTTTTTTTAGAATTACTGTAATTCTTTTTGGTATTATCAAATTATTATAACAGAAATTAAGTTGGGATTGAGTTGTAATTACAGAAATTCATAAAAAAATATACGAATTAATCTAAAAACAATGGAATCACGATGGAATAATAGGATTACTGGAATTAAATTACCGGAATTATTTGTAATTTTTTTTAAAACTACAAGAATTCTTTTTTTTTTGGAATTATCATAGATAATTTATTCTTCTGAAAAATAGGTTAAATTTCCTAAAACTGTCAGAATTAATTTGAAATTACAGGAATTATTTGGGAATTACAGGAATTAATTTAAAATTTTGGTGGAATTTTATTGGAATTACTGAAGTTTGTAAATGGAATTAGTTGTACAGATTTTTTTCAAGTTAACGACCCCTCAGTTTCAACTGTTTTCATAAAAAGACTTATTTTTGCTACTTCAATGGATTAAAAGCATTTTTTACTGAAAAATTCTCTAATTTTGAAAGATTGTGTGAAAACAGCAAAAAAGTTTGTATTCGTTTTGATTGATTAACAACGTTTTTTACTGAGAAGTTAACTAAATTTTTCAGGTATTTTGCTAAAATCAAGCGAAAATCGTTGAATTAGGTTAGGTCTAAAATAAACTTTCTTTAAAATTAAGTCTGAAATGTATTATTGTCGCTTAATTCGATAAATTTAGAGATCTTTTCAGCGAGAAATTTACAAAATTTGATTGCTGAAAGCTTAAATTTCGGTAAATTAAGTTCGAAATGAATTATTTTTTTTTGGAATTAGAAGTGTTTTTCAACCAGAAAATAAAAAATTTAAATGATTTTGTCAAAGTGAAGCAGAAATTACTACATTACCAAAGTCGACTTTTCAGCGAGAAACTCATCAAATTTTAATGATTTGAAAAAAACTGAAAAATTCTAAATTAAGTCTGAATCTAAAATTAAGAGCACTTTTGAGAGAGAATATCACAAAATATGGAATATTTTGCCAAAACAAAATAGGAAATTGTGAAATTATTCCGGAACTTCATTATTTCAATTGTTCCGATGAATTTATAGCAAAAAAAGAAAAAGTAAAGCTAAAAAATTGGTAAATTAATCAATTATTTGATTGATTTCTCACAAAAATTTGAAAAATTATGTCAAAACATAGTAGAAAACCGTAGAATTATGTCGGAAAATGCAATATTTTCACCCTTTCCTTAGGATTTAAAGCGTTTTTTCATGAAAAAACTCAATTAATTCAAAAGATGTTAGGAAAATAGAACCCAAAAATTGTAAAATCAAATCTACAATGTTGTGGTATTTAGAGCGTTTTAGTAAATTCAAAATATTTTGCCAAGTAAAACAGAAAATTAAGTATGAAATGCTCGCTAAATTTAGTGCGTTTTTCCGGTAGAACTTTACATAATTTAAAAAATTTTCAATTGTAAACTGTAAACCTAATTTTGAAAACTACTTTCGCTGTAATTTTTATTTTTTTCTGTGTTTTTTTTATTGACTTATGTATGATACACTGTCAATAAATTGTAAGTAACATCTTTAATTAATTTAATTTAATTAGTGTGCTTGGTTACACTGTTTTTGAGAAACGATTTGAAAAAGTAAACATTTTAAAACTAAAGCTGAAAAAGAATTTAGAACTTGCATCAACATCAAAATCATTCGAATAAATTATCCTTCATTTTTTAATAAAATGTCTAGGAACAAAAAAATACACCAAAATTTTGACTTGGTTTCAATTAAAAAAAAAAAACAGACTATATTAAACCTTGTAATGTTAATCAAAAACAACTCTACTCATTTCCACATTATTGTGTATCAAATGGAAGTCTAAAAGCACCTTTAATTTAGTCAAGATTCTAATGCCCGATTCACACATGAAAAAAATAATATGGCAAAATCTAAAACTAATTATTATTATTTTCGCATGGTTCCCACCTATTTCGGTGCACATTAATATGAAAAAGAGTAAAAGCTTTAAGTTTTGTAATAAAATCTTCCCTTACACTAGCATTGTAGTAAGACCTTCCTTTAATAACTTTTGTAGTTATGTCAAAATCTAAGTTACTGCAATGATCAGACATTTCTTGTCGTTTTTGTCGATGTGCTGATAATACAGATGGAACTTCATCCTTATTTTTGTAAATATGTACAAGTTGTTGGTCCTCACATTTAATTTTAAGTCTAAAAATAGAAAAAGTCTTGTTAAAGCAACTAAATAAAAATTATTTAATACTTACTTTTTGCCTTTAAGATCAAGAATAAAGTAAATAATGGCCACATCGTTTGCAGTGCTTAGAGGGTCTTGTAAAATGCAATGTTCTTGATGACTACCAAGATATGGATTCATTGCATCGTTTATCGTACGATCTAGACTAAATCCAAACTGGTTTTTAATTAGTATTGTTGATACAACTGCAAGTTTTTCACTTACCACTGCCGAATCATTTTCTGGAAAGGCTCTGAAATTTTTAAGCTGAACATCTAAGACACCCCCTTGATAAAACCCAAATGTACTCAACGCGATGTACTTTCGTGCATCATTCTTAAAATTAACAAGAATTATACAAGAAACAACGTAATTAATTAACTTACCGTGATGTCTAATTTGTGTATTCGTCCTAAACACGAAACACAACACAATGCTAATACAATAATGTTGGAACACAGTGACATTTTGCACGGTTTCAGTGATAAAACATATCAAAAATTGTCATGTTTGAAGTAGGTGACGTGTAAATAAAGAGATTTTGCAAATATTTTCGTTAAAAAACTCATCCAAATGAAATTGTGATGAATTTTTTAGAGCTCTAAGAATTGACAACAGAATGACAAATGACAAATGTGACTTTACTACTAGTGAAAAAATACCAAATTCCCCCAGATTCATAAATATGGCGGATCCACAAATTATGGAGGTTGATTTAAATTTTTTAAATAGTTGCATAAAAACTTTTTAAGAGATGATAGTAGATAACAAAATAACTGAACTTGTGCAAAAATGCAAAATTTAAACTCTCATAACTTTTTTTATAGACAGATTTTTTAACATTTTTTCCATGTTCCTGGTATTGTAATTTACATAGGATGTCCCACCTAATAAGAATTCCGAATCTAATATCTCCATTATTTGCCAACGGATTTTAACACAATTTAAAATGTAGAAAATAAAAAAATTCAGCAACACAAATTACTACTAAAGAAAGAAATCATTGAAGTATTAACAATATTTTTTATTCAGAAAGGTACAAAAGAATAAACTTGAAAAAATTACACTACGACAAAAGAGTCTTCGTGACGTCCGTCAGCAGGAACTGAAACTAATAAAATTAAAATGTAACACAATTCAAAACAATAACATTCTTACCTTCAGAAAAGTTACGTTTTCGTTTCAATCTCTGATAATAAACGTCAAAATTTTCATCTTCGTCGGCTAAATCCTCGAGTTCTTTTTTGGCCGAGTTAATATCAGCGCCAGCATTAATCAAAATTTGAACAATTAAAAAACTGCGATTTTTAGCAGCTACTGCAAGAGGGCTTTCTTCCTTTTTATCATACGAATCAATTTGAAGCCCTTGTTCTAAAAGATAATTTACAAAACAAGTATTTTTAGTTTCGACTACTTTTAGTAAAGTAGAAGTTTCAAAATGGTCGTCCAGCAACACACTCTTCAACTGGGTTTTCATCTTAATTAAATTTTTTACACATTGAAAGTTGTCTTTCAATAAAAATTTCGCCTCCATTTTCGCTCCCTTATTTATTAGATATTTCGTAATGTCGTAGTTGTCAAGTTTCAAAGCCTCAAACAGTGGATAAGAGTTTTTATTGTCTGTGGGATTAACACTAGCACCATTTTCTATTAAAATTTTGACTACATCGAAATTTCCCATCCTTACAGCTGTTATTAAGGGCATATTGTCTGGAAAATTAACTTCGGCGCCATTTTCAATCAAAATTTTAATCACATCGAAATTTCCCTTCTCTATGGCACTTATAAGAAGTGTAGTGCCGTCTCGATATTTCCAATTAATTTCAACATTGTTTCTTAAAAAAAAATTAATTATCTCAAGATTGCCCACATTTATGGCCTTCAATACGGCAGTTGGCATCGTAATATCGCCTCCAAATTCGAATAAAAGTTTGATTGCTTCGAGATTCTCCTTTTCAACGGCTATAATAAGAGGAAGTTTTTTCTTTGCACCAGTCATAAAAACATCTGCACCATCTTCTAAAAGTTTTCGAGCTTCATCCAATTTTTCGGTAAAAATAGCAAATCCTAGAGAATTATAATAATAATAATTCAATATGTCTGTTCTATTATATTTGTGAGCAAGAGTTAGAGCAGTAGAATCATCAGAGTTTCGTTTATTTGCGTCAGCTCCCTCATCAATTAAAAGTTTAGCAACCTCAAAATTGTTTTCATCAACAGCAGCTGAAAGTGGTGTATATTTTTCAAACTCGTATATTGAAATTTTATTTATATCTGCATTATTATTTATAAGTAGCTTTATAATATCTAATGAACAATCATTTTTTATTGCCCAATGTAAAGGTGCATATCCATAATCATTACTGCAATTAACGTGGGCTCCATTTTCTATTAGATATTTTATTACATCAATGTTATGTGACTTTAACGCTAATGTAAGTGGATTATGATGATTATCAAAAATAAAATTTACATATAACTTCTCCGATACGTATTCTTTAACTTGTTTTAAATTTTTATTTCCAATCGCTTTACAGAATGCCTCCTTTTCCTACAACCAATTACACAATTTGAAAACAATACATTATTGTTAGACTCGTTCAAAAATGTCATAATTATTATTAATTATTAGATTAACATAAATTTAAACTTCATTCAGACAAAAAATCAAGAAAGTAAACTCCAAATAAAATAAAAAAAAACACAAGAAAAAAAATTGGTGAGAAGTTTAAACTTACCTCTTGAGTCGCTAACTCCATTGCAGCTTTTTCTAGACAGTATTTAACACAGAAACAACAAACTGCTTTAATTGATTGAATTTTTTGTTGTGTTTGTGAAGAAAAAATGCAAACTAAGATAAATTATGGTAACTTTGAGTACAACTTGAAATGAATGTTGGATGGTATTTGTGTTCAACTGTTCAACTTCAAGAGCAGATAGCAAGTGTTGTGTTCAACGATTATCTCTGTCAACGATGTTCTTCACTAACCGCGGCGGGAAAAATTCCCCAGCATACCAACGTTTAGTGTTAAAATCCACTAGATTTTAAACCTGCAAGTAGGTTTTCAACATTTATTATTCTTTTCCAAACAAAATCAGCAATACACTCTAGGCAAAAAAAAAGTAAAACATCTGTTCGCAAATATTTTAGTTCATTGAATTTGTGGAAGTTTCACTAGAAACTGGAAGCTATATAAATATTGTTTGGACTTTTAGATCTTAAAAAAATTAATAATCATAATTATTATTATTCTATCTACCTGATAGATATTTACTAATTAGAAACCTCACAGATTTTCAATAGAAATTAAATTTTTGTATGGGACAACACAACATATAAATCCATAAATTAAAATTTAGTCGGAAAAACTACAATTTTACACAATTGCGGACATAAAATCTTGGACATCAAATTATGTCAGTTGAAAAAATGTCAATGCAAGCCCCGCACGAAAAAAAAGCCAGTTTTACCTTTTTATGTCAACCGAAGTCTTTTTAGTTTAAAAGAGTCCTTGTTTTCCATTGTAATTTTCCGTTATGGGCCGAATCATTTTTTTTTATGAAGAACAATGATAATTAAAAAACAAAATCAATCTGTCCAATGATTTTTTTCATAGTTGCCTCGCTAAAAAACTATTCACCGAAAATATTTCAGTTTCTGGTTCTCTAATCATAACCGAAAATTATCATGTTAATTACACTGTAATGTCTTTTCTTTTACTATTTACTTATTTAAACCGGGTATCTGAGAAATGATATCTACAAAGTGGCCGAAACAAAATTTTAAAAAATCTAGTACTTATCAAATTATGGCTAAACACCTTTTTGGACTAAAACACTTATAAAGACACCAAGGCTTTAAAATGAAAAAAACTCTTTGGCCAACCGGTAGAGATTTTTATTTAGAGCAGCTTGGTATTTTTAGTTTTTTTCTGTTATTAAAAATAAGCTTAATATCAAAATTTCTCAGACGATGATTTATAACAGATGATTAGACAAATTCAGAGAAAGACTTACAGTAGGACCGGGGGGTTTGAGTAACAGACCCAAGAGCAGGTATGTACATACCTGCTAAAAATTATTAGATTTGTCACGTCTCACTCTTGTTCATCTTACATAATATAAAAACAATATTGATTTTTGTTGCCGTTGAAAAAGGAATTTGATCCAGATTAGCAACCAAATCAGAGAAAGTTAAACCTAGGCGTTTCAAGTAATTATTATTGGTTACAATAGGTAGTTACCTATTGTCTAATATTATTTATTTAGAAGGCAATTTATTTGTGAACACACACCTGGCTAATTCCCTATTACCCAGAATGATAACCTAGATTTCATTATGATTTTAGTTTCTATTTTTAAAGTCACTTCTATCATAAAACACAAATTTATGTGCTTTATTTATTAACTTTATTATTAAAACAGTAAACTCGTATTGCTGAACTATTTCCCGCTGGTGTGGGGGAACTGACAAACACCGCTTTACAGCTTTGATTAGTTGTGTTATTTTTCGTTAATTTTCAATAATAATTCAGTTTTAGCAAATCCTGTTAACTAAAGCAAAACACGGATCACTGCTCCAATGCATTTTTAACGAAGTGCCCATTGGAAATATTGATACATTTCATTAAGAAAACAGTCTCAAAACAAACTAAAGCAGCTTTAATCCATGAAAAGTAGAAAAAAATTAATCAAAAAAATTAATTTTTTATTGAAATAACGCTTTAAAAAAATAAATGCATCAAAAATTAATTAATTAATTAATTAATTAACGTTTACTTCAATTTAATGAATGTCAAAAGAAACAAAAAAGCGAATTCAGTTTTTTAGCTTAGATAAGCTTTTGTTTTATTCGGAGGCAACCATTAATACCTTATATTGTCTCCTCGAGCCTGGAAAAACGCTCAGTTTTTAATTGTTGTCTCTCGAAAATTTCCGTGATTTTGATAATTTAACATTTATTCGGTAAACAATGTTTTTAAAAAATCCATAGTCGACTGAGTTACTTGATAATGCTACTATCCTATGTTATGAATTTATCACGATTTCCATGTGTGTATTTCGATGAAGAAGAAGAAACAGTTGGATGAGACTGATATGCTGGAGTTACCGGTCAAGGAATTGACTCTGGATCAGTTGCAGTTGTTGAAGGTGAGAAACGGTTTTGAAGTTTTAACAGAAATTGTTGTTATATCTTACTCAACCCGTGTAAAAATTAATCAACCATCTCTCTCGCACAAAATAGCAATTGTTTTTGGAGCAATTTTGTTGGACACTATACCAAAAAATACCAAAATTTAGACAATAAACGATGATGAAAAATGAAAATTCAATTCAACCTTTACTGCACCGGATGGGTTATTTTCGTTAATTTATATTATTTTGGCCAAAAGGCCATAAAAATGAAAATTAACCTAGAGTGCGTTGAATTTCAATCTGACACTTTTGACAGTTGTTGACATTTCGCGTCAATACTCTTTAAGAAAATCAAACGAAAACGATAGAAAAACGATGTAAAACCCAGTTAATTTGCACACTGGTCAACTTGAAATAGTTAGGTAGTGATTTGTGAAGTGTTTTTAAGATTATAAAAGCCCAATATAAAAGAAATTTGGCCAACGAATGTGTAATTTAATTTAATTTTTTAATTTGAGGTTATGACATGAATTTATTATTTCTATCGACGTAATAAAAACTAGATTGAACTAACAAAAAATAACAAAAATTGTGAAAATTCAAAAATTGAATTGAACTATAATTAACATAATGATCTACTATTCATTATAACTAGGAATATGCTTAGGATTCTATAAGCTACATGCAAAACCCTCATTACTTTCATTTCATAGGAATTTTTATTTAACTTTTTTACAAGTAGATATTTTATCATTGTTTTTTATTTTTAGTTTTAGTACTATTTCAGAACCATTTAGCCATTTTAAATCTTAAAATTTAATTATGCCGGTCAGTGTATAATAGAATCATCTTAGATTTTGATGGAATGTTTTGAAACAAGAAAAGCTAAACAGTTATCATCCCTTGAAAAACCATCCCTATTTGTTCAAATGAGCGGTTAGTGACCTCTCACGAATGCCTCCTCAGTATCTACCTGTGGGATTATCATCACCCTTGACTCATTGTACTAAACAAGGCAATAACAAGAAAATTTTTAGTTATTCATGCCACCTCAGTACCTACCTGTGGAAAGATCTGAAAAACTGAAAATAAAGTAGGTTTAATTATAATTTGCAAACAAGGATACGACATTCCTGACAGGAACAAGTATATACCAGGTGAATAAAAAGTATGGAACCAAACGTTTTTTGCTTAAACTATTTATTTTTTGAAAAAACTAATTGAAGAGTGATAAACTAATATAAAAATGTGATGATTTAAAAAGAATAACATTTTTCGAAATTTCCTTTTGTTTTTGAGTTATACAAAAAAAATATTTTTTTAAATGGCAACCCACTATAAAATAATTTTTCTCATAAAAGCTATACTAATTTTTTCACATAAATTGCAATTTTGACAAAAAAAATCGCATAACTCAAAAACAAAACAAAATTTCGTTCTGAAAATACGATCACATTTTTTATATTACTTTAATTTATATTAATTATTATTTTCTGGAGGCAAATGATTAAAAATAAAACCGCTTGGTTTCATACTTTATATTCACCCTGTATACCTCCTGTAATAATAAGTCAAAATATACAAATACAAATTAACAAATTTACTATAACAAATTATTAACAACAATTTATTAGCATTTACTTACAGTTTTTACTTCGACGTGATTTGTTTAAGTATTAATTACTTCTATAATATTATTTTATTATTTATTAAAATTATTTAACAATCCAAATATTCACAAACAATAGTTGTCTGACAACTTAAAATGTAGTTAGAAACTGTTGTTCTCATTGCTTGAAAGAATACAGAAAGTGGTGTTTAAATTTTAACAAGGGCTCATTCAAATTGTCCGCGCTCACTGTTAGTACACACAGTTACCACTAGATGTGCTAAGTGTAATTTTCGAGCGACGAAAATAAACACAGAGTGCTTATGTTTTGTAACATAACCTTAAATATTCATAATAACAATCTGACATTTTTTAGCAAAAATAATTGACCAATTTCAAGAAGAATGCAAGTTTTGTCTTATCCAAAAGTTATGTTTATTGAGCCGTTTTACGGGGGCTCTCACAAAGTACTAATAGATACGTTCACTGGCAGTAAGTGTTATTTAAATTAGTATTTTACCTTTTTTTTTTAATTTTAATTATTCCCCTTAGGTTTAACAGACTACGAAATTATTACTTTACCAGCGAAGAAATGGCATTGGCGTGCACGTTGTGGTGCTTTAAGTCTACATGAATTAATTCCTTCTATCACTTCAGAAAAAATATTATTTTGTAGTTCAGTATTAAATTTAGCTGAATTGTTAGGACTTAGGCCCGATTTGCAGCCCCTGAAAAAAGTTGTATATTTCCACGAAAATCAGTTAATTTATCCAGTTAGGGATATAAAAGAAAGGGATGTCCAGTACTCATATAATCAAATAATTACCTGGTAATTGCATTCACACTGTTTGGGAAACTATTTACTGTTACAATTTTCAGTATAGCCGCAGATGTTGTTTTATTTAATTCGTATTTTAATCAGAGCTCATTTCTGGATAACATTAAAAAAATTACAAAACTTTTGCCTGATTGGAGGCCTAAAAACTTGAAACAAAAAATTGAATGCAAATGTCAGGTTTTGTATTTTCCCATGGATTTTTCGCATATCTCTGCTCATGATAAATTAACAAATATTTTACATATTGTTTGGCCTCACAGATGGGAGTTTGATAAAGGTCCTGAAGATTTTTTCAGCGTATTAATGAAATTGAAGGAAGAGAAGATTCCTTTTAAACTGTCTATTTTGGGGGAACCGTTTACAGATAACCCTCCGATTTTTACCACAATTAAACTAGTTTTGAAAGAAGAAATTTTAAATTTTGGCTATATACAGTCTAAATCTGATTATTATAATATATTGGCATCATCTCATGTAGTTGTTTCAACTGCCAAACATGAATTTTTTGGTGTTGCAATGTAAGTTTAGTTAATTTTTTTATTAAAAAAAAATTCGTATTTCAGGTTGGAAGCCGTTTATTGTGGCTGTTATCCTCTTGCACCAAATTCGCTAGTTTATCCTGAAATATATCCTTCAAACTGTTTATATTCAAACCTTGAAGACTTACAAAATAGATTAAAGGCCTTTTGTGTAGATCCATCACAAGCTGTTGAAGCTAGAAGACAATTAATTATAGATTTTGATAAATATTCAAGTAAAACAGTTGTACCAAAGTTTAAACAAATAATAAACAATTTAGTATATTTTTTATTTTATTTAAAAGAAAATCGTTAGTTGTAGATCGTTGTAAGTTGTACAATCCCTAGTAATATTGACTTGCTTATTTATTAATATGGTTATTTGTTAGTGTGTTAGATAAAATGATAATCTCGCTTAATTTCAATCTTTATGATTTTTTTGTTTTACATTATTGTTAACTAACACAAACTTATATAAATATCCAAAACCTAAGAAAATTTTAACCAAATTTTTAAAACAATAATAATAAATTAAGAAAGACACGTCTTATTTTTTTACTTACTCTAAAACCAAGACCGACAGAAAAAATAAATTACAAAAATTGTTTAAAAATAATGGGTCTTTTGATTAAAATAAGAAATGCACCATTTGGATGACGTATAACAAAGATATGACTTAAAATGTGTTAAGTTATTATAAGGTAAGTACTTTAAAATAATAAAACAAAAAAATAGCACCAAAACATGCAGTTTTCATAGCAAATTTCATAAAAATTGATTACTCCATTAAAAAGTTATTAAAGAAAATCGAAAATAATTGTTAAACTTTGGCGCCCTCTAATTTATGAACGGTGCAACTTGATATAGAGGTAATTTGGACTAAATCGCTTTATTTTCACCTTTAACTTGAATTTATTTTATATATTTTATAAAACTTATGAGTGTTACGTTGTGATTGTTTGTTTCTTAAATTATCTAAAAAACATACAGGATGTCCCGTCGTAAGACTTTCGGGGCTAATATCTCTGTTATTTGCCAACGGATTTTTATGAAAATTAAAAGGTGGAGATTCAATTAGTAATTGTGAAATTATCTCAAGATAAAAAAATAATTTTAACACATATTTTCTTAATTTAAAATTAAGCGAAACTACTATTATATTGTTAAACACTAAAAAATAGATTTCTACACAAAATAGCTATTAAGACAATTAGAGTTTTAAACTATAAAACTCGTGTTGTCTTCAAGATTTTTGCAACACTAATACTGAATCAGACATTTTACTAAATTCAGAATTCTTCGTTGCACCAAATTCCATAGTTTTAATTTTTTTTTTAATTTACAAAATAGAGTTTGAGAAATATTCAAGTAAAACAGTTGTGCCAAAATGAAAACAAATAATAAACAATTCAGTATATTTTTATTTTATTCAAAAGAAAATCGTTATAAGTTGTACAGAGTAATAGTCGTAGGTATTGTAATATACCGGGTGGGGCATCGAATATGTAAACTATGTAAACAATGTAAAGAACTATTATTTTAAGGTTAAGTAAGATGTTTTGATAAGCATTTGAGTGCAGATGAGGATTGAATCACAATGTAGAATTATCTCACTGTGCTTAAAGAAAAAAAGTTTGAAAGAAGTTAAGTCGAAAATGCTTTATCCAGTCAGCTGTCATTTTAAGCAGTTAGGCTTTAAATTAATGAAAAACAAGAAAAACTATTCTACATTATGTTTAAAATGCAATACACTTTAAAAAATTTAAAATCTCACGATTTGCTTATTCAAAATTTCATCTTTTAAATTATGTACGAATCAATTGCAGAAATGTAGTACCTATGCAGTCTTAATATCGAAATTAAGACAGTGTAAAAAACCAAATCAACTAGTTATAGTGACAAGGAAACTAGGAATTCTTTTAAAAAAAATATTACCAAGAAGAAACATAAAGAACATCGAGTTGGAATAAAATAATACATTTTCTATTGTTTACATTGTTTACGTTCCTTACAGATTTTATTGATAAGTAAACAATGATGTTGTTTACATGTAAACAATCATGTATTTTACATTGTAAAATTGTGTAGTTTACGCGTCCAACTCTGCTTCCAATTTTAAAACTGGCGATATTTCATATACTTAATTAAAATTATTGATAGGGTATATTTGAGAATTTTTCTAAATTATTTTGATACTAAATGAAGCCGTAACAGTTTTTTGTCTTTTATGAATATCTACTTTCTGTTAATTTGCCGATAAAGTTTTTACATTAAATGAATCTGCTCCTGCTGACGCATCAAACTTTGATATCACAATTACAAATTTTGACTTGGTTAGCTAAATAATCGTTTTTTTTTTATTGAAACGCGTAATTTATGACAAAATGGTAAAATTTGGCAACAAAAGAATCATTTACTGGTAGCTGACCACTTTGAAGACTCTTATTGTTGTAAATCTGGAAATCTTACCCCATTGTCACCTAAATTTACGATGGCACAAGTAGCAGGTTATAAATAAAAATGATTTTCAAAGTTAAAATGGAAAATTGTGTTTATTTCAAAATCTAATTAGTATTTTTTTTGTCTGATTTCGTAAACAATTACAGGAAGTGAATCTGCAGAGGTCAGTATAAAAATTAGAATTCAACATTTTGGGAGAAAATTACTTTTTATTTTTTTTGGCCTTGTTTGTAAATGAAAAATTACCAAAAAATTATGAAATGTACCTTATCAATGCCTAGGAAAGTGTGAAAAATTTCAACAATTTTATTCAATTAGAAGTGGGGATTTCTTTTCTGCTCGTAACGGATGCCTCACCGGCATTTAAATTTGGCGTCAAAGCTAACCATGAAAGTTTGATTGTGAACAAACCATCGTACTGAAAGTTGTTAATCTGACATTTGACACCTCGCCGGGCGTGGTCCGTTCACAACACACTCACATCACCGCCAACTATGACGCCAAATTTAAATAAACACACGTTGGTACATCACACTTGAGCTTAGACTGTAAAAATCTTAATTATTCAAAACATTGGTCATGCTATTTTATTATGTTTTATGTTAATTTTATACCACAATACAATGTATGTATTTACAATTATAACTTAAGTATAATAATAATAATTAAGTACCTAGTTTCTGGAATTGTTGAATAATGGGCAGTGTAAGTTAAGAATTGTTCATTGTTCAACTTGATGCCCTTATTATCACAGCTGCTATTTTCGGAAAATCGGAACCTCCTAACATTTAAGTATGATTTCATTGTCGTAGATATTTTAATAGGTTGTGATAGTGAAAATGAAATCAATACAAAAATATTCGCGATCTGTTTCTTCTGTCCAAAAATCTGTTTTTAAACTACATGATGTTATTTATACATACAGAGTGTTTCGGGGTAACCCCACATTAGAAGTTCTGAAAATGATATCTATACAGGGGGTGGCCCAATGAAAATCTCTCAGAACCAAAAAATACTGCAAAAACGCCAAAACAGTTCAATTTTGTTTCCTAGGGGGACATTTTTGACGTAATTTTTAACCCACGCACCCCAACTTTGAAAATTTAAATGGCACTATCCCATTTGTGGCACATCAAATTAAAGCTATTTTAACAAGCCTTTTAAGACCAATTTTACCAAAATTGAATCAGACCATCCAATTATGAGATACAGGATGTTCTAAAAAAACGAACCCCAAAACAGCTTAATTTTGACATTTTTTGACGCAATTTTAAAAGAACCCCCATTAACCCTTTAACTTCCCCCACCTCAATTTCGTAATCTCAAATAACGCCGACTCACTTAAAATGTTCTTTGAATCTTTTTTCTAAAGTTGTATGGGATTAATTACTTATAAAATATTCGCAAAATTAGTAATTGCTTTTAATAAAAACTGTTAAAAAAATTTATAAAAAAAATATTAATTATTAATAACAATTCAGTTTTTCCTAGTAACCCACGGAACTAAGGAAAAACTCAAAATCACTGCTCCAATGCATTTTTCACTAAATCCTCAGGCGGGATATTTATTAAGAATTTAGTGGTTATGGATATACAGGGGGAATATAAAGTATGGAACCAAGCGGTTTTATTTTTAATCATTTGCCTCCAGAAAATAATAATTAATATAAATTAAAATAATATAAAAAATGTGATTGTATTTTCAGAACGAAATTTTGTTTTGTTTTTGAGTTATGCGATTTTTTTTGTCAAAATTGCAATTTATGTGAAAAAATTAGTATAGCTTTTATGAGAGTGGGTTGCCATTTAAAAAAATAATTTTTTTGTAGAACTCAAAAACAAAAGGAAATTTTGAAAAAATTTATTCTTGTTAAAACATCACATTTTTATAGTACTTTATCACTCATCAATTAGTTTTTTCAAAAATTAAATAGTTTAAGCAAAAAACGTTTGGTCCCTTCCTTTTGGTATGTATTTGAAATTTCTCTTTTTTTTTCAAATTTTGGGATTTTTTAGAGTATTTTTGCAATTATGAATATAAATTACGAAAGATTTAATTTTTCTTTTTCATACGTCCAGATACAATTTTAAAATAATTAAAAATGGTATAGTTTCTGATTTTTAGAGAGAAACATTTTTCGAAAACGGCTAAACTTAAGTAATGAGGAGACTGATAAAAACTTTCTCAAAATCGCAATAAAAAACAAACCTTTCTATTTAAAATAGCAAAATTGAGTATCGTCATCTTGAAACTTTTTTTTCTAAAATGGAGTTTAGCCGAAACACCCTGTATAAGAATTACAAATATTTAGGCCAACGATTTCATTTATTATAGTCGTGGTTAAATAGCACCAGAGTGAAAGAATAATTGATCTTGTTGTTTTTTTTATCGAGATTTTATTAGACCAACGTCGCCATTGGTCTGCTGGATTTGTATCAAACACTGCGGGGGTGTGTGATTGTGGTTGTGGCTGTGGGTGGTGGTGGCTTTACAGTGCCTCTCGCAGGAGTAGCTCTTGATAAGTGAAAAGTTCGAAGCAACGTGTTACGAAAGTCTTCAGAGAATAAACAGTAGATGTAAAAGGTGATGGAGTAGTTTGTTATTTCCAACAAGTTGGCGATAGCGCGAAACACCTGAAACAAATCAATCTTTTAGCGGGTTGTGTTTGTAACTTTTCTACTTTTCAGTTGATCAAAGGATAAATATTTACAGTTTTCATTTGTGTACATTTTGTCTCCTGAAATTTGTAGTAGTGTTTGTAAGCTCAACGGAAATTTTACTTTATTAAATGAAAGACGAATTAATTCTCGTCTATTTGTTGTCTTAATTTTGCTCTAAAGCCAGTTAAATCGAGTCAAACAAACAAAATAACAAGAATGTCTTTTTTTTTTTGTATTTCTAGGACAAGATTTTGCAAAATAAATGAGCCTCTTAATCAAAAACGAAATAAATCAAGCTTAAAAAAAATTAATTTAATTCTGTAATTTTTTAGCCTGTATATAGTTTTTTTTTAAATATTTTTATCACAAAAACTTGCTTAAACCTCCATTTTTGGCCTATTTTGGGTGAATTTTTGGCTCAGTTTTAACGAAAAATATACCACTTTTTTGCGAAAAAGAAAGTAAATTATCATAATAACTATGTATTTACAAAAAAATTTGTATATTTTTTGAAAAAAATTGGCAAAAAAAAGGGTTCAAATTAAAAATGATAGATCTTGGTAAAGTCTATTTTTTATTATTTGCTGTTGGGGATAGTGTGAATCAAGAACACGACATGACCTCCGTCTGTTTGACATTTGACATCTTTTGACATTTTGGTATTGATGTCAAAATTTAAAGCTTCTCCCTGGCATTAAGATTTTTATAAGAGTTAAAAAAATACTCGAAATTAGAAGCTATGTACATCCAAAAATGCAAAAAACAGGATAGTTTATTTAAAACGACATAACTGTGTATTGCAACTTATTTTTGAAATATTCTGTATACTTGAATTTTTTTTATATGAAACAGGAAGTTAATAATTTTCTATACACATTTTTGTGGACCCTGGACTTTATTAAACTCAGGTGTCACATTTGTGCCCTTTAGGAATTCTGTTAGGGATACAAATTGTCGTATCAATAAGAAATTACTACCCAGGATTTAGGGATATTTGTGACTAGGTTGCCATAAATCTGGTGACAAACAAAATATACTTTGTATCTAGTGTCATAAATTTAGGTTAAATCTGACAGCAAGTTGACAACAACAACGGCTAACCAACATTAGGCGTTCAAAATTACTTCTGAAAATTATAGTTGCAAACAACATGAAAAACGTAATTTGCCTAAAATTTCAAATACTAGATGTTAATTTCTTGTTAATACATATGGACAAAAGATGCACAATTGTTTTTTTTTTGGAATCTATAACTGTGTGTATAAAACTGAAGAGTTTTTAATTCATTCGTTTTTTTCTTGTGACTTGTGTAAAATAATTTTTTATTAAAACATCAATAAACTACAAATTATTATTGTCATTATTATTATTAAGATATGACATACGTTAATTTTTATAACTGAAATTGATTACATGAATTTTTATTTCTCAACACATCCTTTATATTAAGTCAAACTTAAAATTATCACATGTCCTGAAAATTTTTACGATTCAACTTTGTTATTTCTCAAAACCAACTTTTTAAAACTGAACAGTACTTGTGTTTTATACAGGGTAAATAAAAAGTATGGAACTAAGCGTTTTTTTAATTATTTGCTTTCAGAAAAGAATAATTAATAAAAATTAAATTATTATAGAAAATGTGATTTTTTGTGTCAAAATTGAAACTTATGTAAAAAAATTTGATAAAAATTGAGTAAAGTATAGATTATGTAGTTGTTATCCTTAGGTCACAGCCTTTGTAATGAAAGAACTCAGAAACAAACAAAAAATTCGAAATTTTTACTACTATATCATTCATCTATTAGTTTTTTCAAAAAGTAAATAGTTTAAGAAAAACTTTGGTTCCATACTTTTTATTGTTTGTGAAAACTGCCCTAAATAATAGCTTTAATTATTTCATTTCATTAAAGTTTGAAAACATTTTATTGCAGCTGAGACTCGACGGATAATAAGGCAATGATAATAATAATAATTAATGAACCTTTTTAGCAGTCCTATATTGTTTAATGAAAAAAAGTGTGTTTAAATATTTTATACTTTTAAATAATGAGTAATACCGAGGGAAATAATTGTGATTTGTGTCTCGGTAACAAATCTAAAATCTTAATTTGGTAATTAATTGTCATTCATTTTGAAGAGGCGGTATAAAAAATTGTTCTAATAAATTAGATTCTGAAATTAAATTGGTAATATTAAATGATCCAGAGAGAGGAGATATGAGAGGTGTCAATTTTCGTACCTTCTGTCTTTATTTTATTCAAAGTCGACAATTTAATTTCCGATCTCTATTGATTGGAAATTTAATTGAATTCCCGGTACGTATGATATTGTTTAGTGGTGATAAAGTGGGTTTTTGTGGACTAATCCGAAATGATAAAGTAAAGTTGCTGTAATAAGTGTCAAAAATAAACCTCACAAACCTTTCATTTAAGTTGTATCATATAATCAAGAAAAAGATAATTACTTTGGATGGAAGAGATAAAAAGTCTATTTTAACTAATAAAAAAGTTAAAGTGAAATTAAATTCGATTCTTAATTTGTTATTATTATACAGGGTGTTCCATTTTTATTGTAATAAATTTAAAAAGGTGATAGAATATTGAATTTTAAGATAAAAGTTTCCTATGAACATGAATTGAAAAATAATAATATACTCTCTGAAAGGGGTGTATGTTTTAATGGATTTTGTCCAATATTTCAGAAACCATTTTAGATAAAATTGTTCAGTTGATTACCTTTATGTCGAAATTTTTAATCAGGGGCGTCCTAAATTGGGGGGGTTTGGGATAAAAAGTACTATAACTATTTTGGCTGAAGTTTCTTGTTACTTTCAAAAAATTCTAAATTCCATAGTTTTTTACAAAATAGAGGTCTCTTGCCTTTTTTCGATTCAACTTACCCTTTTTGAGTAAAATCTTTTTAATATTCATGTTACACTTGTTTTGTTGTGTTTTTTACCGAAAAAGCAAAAAAGCAACTTGGTCGAAAATCAAACTATTTTTCCTTTTTTGAACGTTTTAGCATGTTTTTGAGATAATAAGTACTCAAATTTTGAATACGACTCATTGAAACAAGATAAAAAATCACGAAATTAAATCGAAAATTAAGTTATTTTTCACTTTTTCAAGTGTTTAATAAAGTTCTTCCGCCAGAAATGCAATTATTTTGCAAAATTTTGTCCAAACCAGTCGAAAAGTAGATAAAAATTGTGCTATTTTTGCTATTATAAGCTAATAAACTGTGTTTTTTTCGTTGAAATAGACTAAAACTTAGCAAATTAGATCGGAAATGATAATATTTTTGCCGTTTCAATTATTTTTGAACCTTTTTAGTATAAAATTTTGTTCAAAAAGGCCCAAAAACTACCAAATTAGATCGAAAATTATGCTATTTTTTGAAATTTTTAAGAGTAAAAGAATGTTTTTCAGCTAAAAACTTTTTTTCGCAAAATTTTGCTAAAATAAGCCACAAAATCACTAAACTAGATTCAAATTATCGTTCTATTTTAGTTTATTTTACTGGATTTATTTTGGTGACCTAAATACCTACTTTTTCTCGAAAAAAATTATTCACAAGCAAACAACCAGCAAGTTGGTGAGCCTTTTAAAACTTTTAACGTGTTTTTGGTCGAAAATAAGATTCTTTTCGTCTTTTTCAGTTAAAAAATGTACTTTTCCTTTGCGACATTTTGCTCAAGTAAGCCGAGAAATCTCCCAATTAGATACAAAATGGTGTTTTTTGCTTATTTTTGAGTAAAAATCTCAATTGTTTTTGATGCCCAAAATGCCCAAAAATTAATGAGACAAAAATTGTATTAATTCAATTTATTTTCAAACGAATAAAAACGTTTTTGAGAAAAAACTAATTTTTTTTCACAAAATTTTGGATTTTTTTGTAATTTGATATGATATTAAAAGCTGATAAAAATTTATACATAAATTCAATTTTTTTACAAATAAAAATTTAAACTATGAATTTTCTACAATATTGATCAACCGTTCTCCTGGATTCAAAAGCAAACTTTTTCAGGCCATTTATATTTTTTGTCTAACTTATCGATAAATCTATCAAAATTTCATACTCTATTATCAAAGTCAAAATTCGTGTTGACCTGTGTTATTAACGATTTGCATTATTTTATTCCGATTCAAATTACTACATAGTAATTTTATGTTTTTTGCTTCCACTTTAACTATTATTTATTTTTAAAAATGTTGCTCTCAGGTCAGATTTACATAACACTCTGTACATTTTTTTGAGACCTATTAATATTTCGTTCTGTTCTAAATAAATTCAAATATGTAAATCTAGTCTAAAAACTCGTTCATAATGGATTTTCTTAGTATCGTTTCGCTTGGCAGAATATATTGTGGAAAAAGTGTAATAACATTTTATTTCAATCAAGTTTAACGTCGAATTTAATGGAGTCTATACTTTTCCACCCATTTGAACATGTTTTATTACAGGATTGGTTATATAAGAGTTAAAATTTAATAACAACAATAACTTTAACTGATTTTTTGGTTATAAAACCTTAAAATTAATTTCTCTTACCTGATACGGGTATTTAGTTAAGTTATTCTGCGATAAAGTGACATTAAGAATGACCATTGGGGTAATGCAGACAAGAAATAAAATACTCGTAGACCCCAACAACAACACCAATCTACGTTCTTCTGCAAACTTCCGAGGATCCTCTTCACCCGAAGATGTCCTACTTAGCGTCATCCTCCTTCTTTTCTCACATGTTTTCCGATAAACAATCAAAATCCTTAGATTGAGTGCCGCCAATAAAATAATCGGTATTACTTTAAAAACGAATTCCAACAGCACTTTGTAGATGCTGTATAAAGGATGTTCTACCAAAGTGGTCAATTCTTGTCTTTGGTATATAATAACACTGTCGGGTAATAACCGACATATGGTGACTTTACTTCGAAAAGCAGCGGGGAAGTACAGGATGAATGTAATGATTGGGATAAGAACAACTGCACGTCGAGGAGAGCCTAGAATGGGACGAGCGTGACCTGGATGGCATACGCTAACGTAACGTTCTAAGGTGAGGGCGAGGAGCATTAACACTCCTACACCCAAACAGGCGTTTCCCAAGAACAATTCCAAGTGTGCGAAGTAGAATGCTGAGAGTGGTTGTTCCCAGTGACCCTGCTCGCGATGGACTAGCACTCGCCAAGCGAATGGCAAGGCAAACAGGATGGCCAACAATGCCGCTGCTGAATACCCTGCAATAAGGACATTCTTTAGAAGAGATAAATCAATTTGAGGACGATTTAGGGAGGATTTGAGTGGCTTAATTGGCTAAATTGATCTACTTCGCATCTTTATCAATAAAAGAAACTACAAAATTCGTCAGCAGGAAGCTTTATTTTAATTTAATATTTTTCATTAACTTTAATAATAATAATTAATAATATTTTTGCCGTTTCAATTATTTTTGAACCTTTTTAGTATAAAATTTTGTTCAAAAAGGCCCAAAAAATTACCAAATTAGATCGAAAATTATGCTATTTTTGACATTTTCGAGAGGAAAAGAATGTTTTTCAGCTAAAAACTTTTTTTTCGCAAAAATTTTGCTACAATAAGCCACAAAATCACTAAACTAGATTCAAATTACCGTTCTATTTTAGTTTACGTTACTGGATTTATTTTGGTGACCTAAATACCTACTTTTTCTCGAAAAAAAATATTCACAACCAAAAAACCACCAAGTTGGTGCACCTTTTAAAACTTTTAACGTGTTTTTGAGTTAAAAGATTTTGCAAAATTTTGGCAAAAAATGACCAAATTTGGTCGAAAATAACATTCTGACATTTTGACTTTTTCAGTTAAAAAATGCACTTTTCCTTTGCGACATTTTGCTCAAGTAAGCCGAGAAATCTCCCAATTAGATACAAAATGGTGTTTTTTGCTTATTTTTGAGTAAAAATCTCAATTGTTTTTGATGCCCAAAATGCCCAAAAATTAATGAGACACTTCGCATCTTTATCAATAAAAGAAACTACAAAATTCTTTTAGTCGCTCCCAAAAAAATATCTGTTTTACCAACTCTCTAAAATGAGTGTTTTTCAGACTAAAATATCTAAAACACCTACCTAAAATTACATATTTTGTAGACAAAATAACAATATGGTTATTTGTTATCATTATTTTTTTTATTTCATTTTTTAGTATAATAGTTATTTATGGTACAAATAGTTTATCTTATGTATGTATATTTTTAAATAGTAAAATACGATTTATATAAATTATGGTACTATTCTGTAAAAAAAATACTTGCTATAGCGCTATAACTCTTTAAGCTATCGACTATAAGTAAAAATCGAATTCTCTAAGAAAATATTTCTCTATACCTAAAGTCTCTATAAAGTTATGGAGAGAAATTTGCTGACCGTAAAGACTTATAGTCTCTATAACGATATACTGTCATAGTAACATAGTAATTTATTATAAGTACTTCTCTCCGTATTTCGCCAGTGATGCTAATTTTTGTTCTCTTATAATTATTGGTATCGAGGAAAGTTAATAATAATGGATCGTAATAATATTGCACTAATTGCATTATATTTATTATTAAATGAAGAAAAAAGAAGGTAATGTTGTGGACAATAATGAGCTTCTTACTACAAAAACTTTAATAAAAAAGAGTGTCTATTTAGAAAAAAGTTATTTTGCAAAAGGTACAAGCAGGTTTTATGAAAATCGGCAATAAATTTTTGTGTAATTTATTAATATGAGCTCAAAGTTGATGCATTTTCTAAATTCTCCTTCGGCTTTAGTTTCAAAATTGTTACTTCTTCAACTCGTTCTTCAAAAACGTGCAACCAATCCTGCTAATTTAATTGCGTTTTTTTCTCTTTGATTTTATGTTGTATTCTCATTTATTTCTTACTAAAAATTAGAGAATGTTTAGCAAATTTACATTACAAATTGTGTCTAAATTTTAGCGGTAGTCTTTTTCTGACTTTTCGTCTTCAAATTTCCAAAAACTGTTCGCGATACTCAATTGGTTCCCGTTTTTGTGTTTTCATTTCTAAATTTTCTTAGACGATTTTTTTGCTGAATGCCATTTTTTATTAATTAAATTAAAAACTGGAACTACCAACATCCAAAAATTACCATGAATAAATTTGTTAAGACTGTTTGACATTTCCACTTAATAAAAAACAGACTATAGGGTAATTACAGCGCTATAACTCGAATGTTTACATAGACGCTTAGAGAATAGAGACTTTAAAAAATTTATATACAGAGCTCTATTAGCTATGGAATATACCAGCTGACTGTAGTAGATTTTTAGAGAATAACCTAATAAATCTCCTTCATCCTTTACTACAGGTTCTCCGTCAAGTTTTTTCAAATTTGGTAGCCGTTTGATTGCTTCAAATTTCATACTTTCATATAGTGGATTTCCAACAAAAAGCAAATCTTCCAAACTTGTCAGTTCTTGCAATTTCATAAACTCACTGACCATATTATTACTCATGTATAAAACCTTCAGTTTTTTTAAAATATGCACTCTTCATTCTTTCAATAAAATTATAAGAAATTCACAGTTCTTCCAAAGTATCCTTTACACCTTCCAGTCCTGCGAACGACTTTATGTAATTTCTACCAAGTGATAAAATCCGTAAATTTTTGAATTAACTGATTCTAGCAATTTTCTCAATCATGTTCGTTGATAAACTTAATTTTCTGCATTTTGTGAAAGCAGATAATGAATTGTCCATTTTTTCAATCTGGAACTGAAACCCAACTTCTTCAGCATCAGCAATATTTTTTTCAGGATGTTTTGCTTCCTATTTTTTTATCGCTTCTTTTATTGTGGTCGGTTTCGACATTTTCAATTTTGTCAGGCAGAAGTGAAATATTACAAATTAAGTGTGATATATTACAAATAAGTCACGCAAGAAAATGTTTACACCAACAAGTAGAGCCATTGGTGTACTTTTCTTAAGTGACTTATTTGTAATAACGCACGTGTGGCATACAAATTTTTATCCAACTTAATTACTATTCTGCATAGGATTTTTTTGAAATGTCGTCATTAGATCTTATAGTGTTTTTACATATTTCTAAAGTACTTATTACAGGTGATTTAAAAGTGTCAAACCATCTCTTGAGAGGTCCAAATGAGTAAAAAATTCCCATGATAAAAAATTGTTTGATCCGTTTTTTACTAGATATAACTATTCAAAGATTAGATTTTGGGTTAAGTTTTTGGCCGTCTCATTATGTACCTAATCTTGAATTTAGTTTGCGGAAGCGGTTGATTTTGTAAGACTGTTGAAAACAATCACCAATGTGTGTCTTATTGTGTAAAAAAACATTTAACAAACTAGTAAATTCAACAATAAATTAAATATAAAAACATCGGAATCAAAAACAAACTAGTAAATTCAACAATAAATTAAATATAAAAACATCGGAAACAAAAACAAACTAATGTTCTGTTTTATTTTTTTTTAATCCCTTGCCGTCCGAAAATAAAAATTAATAGAAATTAGAGTTCTATAAAAAATGTGATTGTGTTTTGAACATAAAATTTTGTTTTGTTTTGAGTTTTGCAAAATAGCAATTTAGAGAGAAGAATTGAAAAAATGTAGATAGTTGTCATCCTTGAATTATAGCTTTTGTAAAAAAAAAGTTTTGTATTAGTTGCCATTAAAAAAAAAATCAAAATCGTAAACTAAAGGAAATTAAAAAAATTGTATTCTCGAGAAACGATCACATTTTAAACATATACAGGTGTTCCGTTTTTATTGTTACGAACCTAAGCAGGTGATAGAATATTCAGTTTTAAGACAAAAGTTTCCTATGAACTTGTATCAAAAAATGTTACGTAAACCCCCCAGTTTAAGACGCCCCTGAATAAAAATTTCGACATTTTATCTTTGAAATCATTTGGGTGTATAAAGGTTATCAGTTGTACCAAATTTTGTAATTTTATCCACGATGGTTTCTGAAATATTAGAAAAAATCTATTAAAAGATGCACCCTTTTCAGGGGGTGTGGCTCCCTTATATAAAATTTTTCGATATATGTTTATAGGAAACTTTTATCTTAAAATTGAATATTCTATCACCTGATTAAATTTGTAACAATAAAAATGGAACATCCTGTATAATAATGTACGAATTATGTTTTTCGTTAAGTAATTAGTTTATGCAAAAAACGCTTGATTTTATATTTTTGTTCGCCATATACAGGCTGTGTCAGAATTCGTGCCCCAGAGAAAAATTTCAAGTAAGATAAGATACCAGGAAAAAAATTCTGTCAAAAAAATTTGAAATTTGACATTTTTATGTCTATTTAATGATACAAAAATTTATAATTCGAATTTTTTAATGTCCGTGGTATCTTGCTCTGGGGCGCGAGTTCTGGCACAACCTGTATGTAAGTCACTTGAAAAATGTTAAAAACAGTCCTAAAATAAACGAATCTCGGATGATCGAAAACAGTTTTAGTCAATAAATAAATAAAATAAAAAATTATTGTCGTATTTTCAATTGAAATCCTCCATGTGACATGCACACTCCACACCCTGTATAAGTATTTAATAAAGACTGGAGAATGTGGATGTTATTTTACGAGTTTTTTATGTACCTTTCTATAACGTACCCAATATTGTTCACATCAGCGTAAACGAAACGAGCAAGATTAAATTAAATTATGCGCATAAATAAACTCAAAGATACTAAACCTTCATTCTGATTTATAAATGTAATAAACGAGAAGCTGGTAATATTATGATCAACTAAATTTAATCATATTAAAGTTCTTTTTTAACTGACTCAAATTCTGTTTCTGAAACCATCTATCGTTAGATAAATTTTACCTCAGTAGGTATCGAAATGTTAAAATTTATTTTATCTTAAATCGTTCAAAAAACCAGGCATAAAATCTTTTTATTGTTGGAAATTCAAATAATTATAATAACGTACCTACACTATGATTATGGATCTCAAAAACTAATAAGATTCATTTAAAAAACTGAGTTATATCCGTTTTGTATCATTATTTTCTAAAAATCATACTAGCCTTGAAATTTAACGGAGATATCGAAACTTATTCGTTTTTTGAAACATTTATTTGCTGTCTATTCAAACAAAAAAGAAAAGCTTCTAGTAACAATTCTAAAAATTTTCTTATTCGATATCTCCGAAACCGTTACTTTGCGGACCCATGTTTGTTAAGACTCTTTTGTTTATTTTGGTACTATTACCTCCTTAAATATTTTACAATCTTTTTTTAACACCCTGTATGCATATGAGAAGCATATAAAGTATTATTGTGTGCTTTTTAAATCTCACTATTAATGCCGCTTCCTGTTTCACCGGAACTGACATCAATTTCAGTTTTTAAATGAAACACCCTGTATATTTTATTATTTTTGGATTCCTCATTAAATTGCTTTTAACAAGCTTACTATTTTTTATTACAAACTTTTGCTTTTTGGCAAACTATAAATACAAATAAATAAAACATTTCTGTTTAAAAGAATATGTGTTAAAACTGAACCCTACTGAAAATTTTACAGAAAAAAAACTTCCCATTATTTCAAACAGACAAAAACGTTGTGAAAAGTGACATAATGGCAATAGAAAAGTCTCAAGATATACATTCTTCAATTTATTGGAGTACAAATTTAAAATTATGCAACGCATAATAATTATCAACGCCTACAATTTTTCGTACATTTTGTTAAACAATTTATTTTAAAGGGGTTTTTCACATATACAGAGTGAAAACACTCAGATTTACATAACCGAAACAGGGCCGTCCTTTTGGGCTACTAAAAGTAATGCGTAAGAAAATACATGAAAAGAAAGCGGGAAAAGGGTAAGCTTTTATAAAAATTAAAGAGTCAATATACAGGTGCGCCAGAACTCGCGCTCCAGAGAAAATGTTCAAGTAAGGTAAGATACCAGGAACATGAAAAAAAATGTTTAAAAATTCTATAATATCTATAATCTATAATTCTATAACATTGAACACATTTACAATTTAGGATACAGCTTCCTTGTTTCTTCTTTTAATAGCCTATAGCAAAAAAACTTGGAAAATTATTTTTCCAACAGAAATAAATAGAGTCAAAGTGCAAAGTGCCCCAGCGAATTGGTGAAGTGTGAAGTTTATTATTGATCTTTTCATGTTAGAATTAAAAAAAATATAGGGGACATTGATACTAATCTGGTGCATCGCCTGAAATTATTTCAACTATACAGCATGTCTTAAAAATAAGTTACAATACAAACTTATGTTTTTTTTTTAATGAAACACCATTATGTTTCTTGGCATTTTTTTTTATTACAATATGTCTTTATTGATCGATTTTGCTCAGTTTTTCAAATAAGTTCTTTTTTTACATTTTGT
>NW_025400975.1:462929-533985 GCF_015345945.1 Tribolium madens
TGTTTTTATATCTAATAGATTCTTAAATTGTCTATCTAAAAACATACTTTTAAATGTCTTAAATCTTTTAGATGCAAAATCAATAAATAGGGTGTTCCATTAAAAATTGTTAAGATATTGAATTTTTAACAACTTCTTAATTTTTTCATCTTTACAAATGCAACACAAAAAACGTTATAGTCTTAAACAATCCTAGACGAGACAGAAAGATTTCCATACAAAGAAATTACAAATTGGGCTAAAAACCGTTTTGAAATACATACTTTGTGTCATTTTTTAATCAAGAAATCACCAATACTGCAATTTACAGCTAAAAAAATCGGTAACATGGTCCGAATGTGATATGTGCGACGGAGTGAGTGAGCCTCGAGTCAGGTTATTAATATTACTTTCAATATTGTTTTGTTGGAATTTTTATTAGAAATTTTCTTGTTTTTCCGACCAACAATAGAAAACCACTCTCGGCAAGATTGAAACTATAACTTTTATGTATATAGTACATGTTTATAAAGATATATGTTCTGTAATAACACTTTTTTGAAAATTAAATATGAAAAAATGTGCACTAGCTTACAAGCTCATTAACCATAAGTGACCATGTGAATAACATTCACAGATAACGTGATGCACAAACAAAGCTATAGAATAATAAAATTTTTCCGAATTCCGTCCTATATTGAAAATTTATTCCCACACTTTACTTTTTTTTTAAGTAAAGAAATCAATTAGCCTAAACTGTTGATATGTTGAAATAAATAATAAACAATTAATTGTTTTGAAAAAAATTGTTAAAAAGTGGTTCTCTTAATGGTCCTTTAAAATGGGTTTTGAGTCTGATGCTGACTCTTCATACATAGAAAAAAATGCAAACAATTGATTCTTTGATACTCAAAAAATCAAGTTAAAAGTATTGAGTAGTATACGGGAAATTTGAAAATTCTTCAGAATACTTCAAAATTATGTACTCTGAAATAACAGCAATGACCAACACAAATGTTCTATTAGACTCAAGAGTAAACTTTAATAATTATTGTGTTTGCAACAATTTGCTGTTTAATGTTTATGAAGAGTAAAATTTCTTATTGTTCCAATTTTTAGTTTTTTTTTAATAATTTGTTTCATTGTATTATTATCAAAGAACATATTTGTTTGTCCAATTTATGTTTTATTACAGTTTAAATAAAAATCTTGTGTCAAAAATTTCATTACGTAGCGATGTAACAAGATTTGTTACGTAACTAGTTACGTAATAAGTGACAGTACATCACGTCAAAATTAGACGTAAAATCTGACATTTGACAGGATTTGAAAATAGTATATTACATAACGAGCATGGAAAGTGACAAATAACGCACAAAATGGAGAGTTAGACACTTTCCAGTGAGTTATATACACTATTTTTCCGACGATCCCGCAACCCCATGACAAAAAAATAACTATTATTTTTAATAAAACGATTTAATTTAGATCGACAGTTTTTAAATTAGGCGTCTATTAATATTAATACTTACTTAAGCTGATTTAGGTTTAAATAGTCGGTGGTTTTATTTACAAAACTTTACCTCAATTTTGAAGGATGAAGAAAATAAAAGTCAAAAGCAATGCACATGGACAAGAAACGGCGCAATTCGCCAGACGCGCCTAGGACTCTCCGCCAATCGCAACAACCTCTTACGTTATTTTCATATCACACACGTATGGTTAGGAGAATAATTTATTCTTTCGATATCGTCAACTTTCGTAGGTAATTCGCTGTATGGAAACAGTTACTTTCGTATATGGACGTGGGAAATAGTTATTTACATTCGCGTGTGGTAAGTGACATTTTACAAGGCAAAATTTATTTGATATACTTACGACGCGTAGCAGAGTGTTGTAATAATTGAACCCTGTAAAATAGTTAACACACAAGATTTGTATTAAACTTTTTGACCAAAAACTGTTATTAAAAAAGCAGAAATATTTTTTTTATTAGGCGTTAATGACAAGGACACGTCAAAAGAATCGTGATGGCTATGAAAAATTGAGTTATGGGTATTTGAATTATTACAAAAGTAACCTTAAAATTTTGGGGTTTGTTAATTTTTGTCACAATTTGAAAACATTAGAGGAAAGAAAAAATCAAATTCAAAACTTTAAAAAATGGCAGAGTTACCGATTTTTAAAGTAGAACGTGCAGATCCAAAAAATTTTGAAAAACTCCAAATATTTAAAAAACGGTTGAATTTAGGTATAGGGAAAGCTGATAGAAACTCCCTTGAAATAATCCGATTAATACAAAAAAGCAGTAAACAATATAACTTTCTATTTAAAATAAGAAAGTCGAGACCGACTTCTGGTAGAACCGGAAGTGCCGCCATCTGGAAAATATTTTCTTTTAGCAGGATTTAATGGATTATGGCAATTTTCAAATAAATATGAGTATTCGAATTCCCAATAGTTTTAATGTGGGGTTTAGACGGAACATCCTGTATAATTTGAACTAGAGTGTTTTTAATAGTTGTTAGTAGATGACAAAAAATGTGAAAATAACTGAACTTGCTTTATCTAAAAGTTCAGTTTCTGAGATATCTAAAGAGTTTTAATCACCAAATAAGTTTAAATTTTGTAAACAAATATATCTCTGAGATTGGTTCTTCTAAATCGATTACGCTGTTTTAAAATAAATGAGTTAAAATCAATAAAAACCGCAACAAGAGTGTCCTGTTTATATTAAAAAAGGTGAAAATTTTGCATCAATTTTTTTGTTGAAGATACTCAAAAAATAAACGTCGTTTATTATTTTTTTATACATATTATTTATGCCGACATATCATTATCATATGAGGTTTAGCCTGAACACCCTGTAGCATGGGCGCCGACTCATAATTTTTTTAATGAAAGAATGAAAATAATGTACTCTTGTTTAAGGTAAAAAAATAATAGTAACAACTCTTAATAATATTTGGAATTTCGTATTTATTCTAATCTTTTTTTACTAACGTTGCATTTTTATAATCACTTTTAATGTTAAAGATGTCTTAAATTTTTTTTCTATTCATCGTTTTGTTTTTCCATTTTTCAAGTTAATTCACAGTTAAGCTCTTTAGTGAAAAACTCCTTGAAAAAAGAGTTTTTATTATCTCAAAAAACCTTTTACTATTCCAAGAAAAAACAAAAAAATTTCTTAAATTTTTTGATGATTTTTAAAATATTGTACCTGAATGAAAAATGGTCGAATTTCGATTTAAAAAATCTATTTTAAAGCTTCAAGCTTCTAGTCTTGAAATCTTTGGTCAAAAAAATTTCTGAGCTACAGTTATTACGTAATTCCAAGAAAAAGCGCGAGAAAAAAAAATATTTTTTTATTCTTTTTTTGGTCCACGGACTTGGGAAAATTTTTATTAATTAAATCAATACCTCAGCATCAGCTTGTTCATTCAGCTTTAATTTGCTTTTTTATGTTAAAAATAAAAAAAAATTGATATTTTTGAAAATGTAAAATATCAAAAACTAATTTTTGCATTAATTGCATTAATGAAAAGTTGACAACAAAACTCAACAACTTGAAGCATTTTGCAACTCTGAACATGTACTATTTTCTTCACACTTTTTATTGCATTTTATTTATTGATTTTTTATATTATACAAAAAATTATATTGTTTTTAAATTTTAAAAACATCAAATACCAACATGTTCTGTATGTTCAACCAGATACTCTAAATATCATGTACTACACAGATAAGGGTTTAAAACCTTAAAATCAACCTAGGGTGAATTTGTTTCTAGGTACATTAAAAAAGTCCAGTATATTTCGAAACTACTTTTTATTGTCTTACATTTACTAGTTTCTAACAAATAAAAATAATATTTTCTAGTATTAGATTCACAATTTAATTATGTTTCTGTAAAAACCAAAATTATTACATTAATTAATTTGCGATTTAATTTTCTTTTTGCGTTCCAACTTATTGCCTTTAACAATATAAACACTTAAGGAGTTAGGCATCAAACTTTTCGAAGGCACTTGTTTCAATAGATTGTTTCCTAAATGTAAATATCTGAGGTTAATTAAGGAACGAAACATTATTGGAGTTATAAATTGAAGATAATTACTGTCCAAATAGAGAACTCGTAAAGATGGTAATTTGGTAAATGTCATCGTTTGCAAAGCTCTAATTTTATTATGGCTCAACATCAACGTCTTCACAGTGTTTGATTTCATAAGAGGTCTCTGTTTTGGTAAGCGAACCCTATTCTTGGCTAAAAGAAACGTCGTCAATTTTGGAATAATGCCACTTATGTACATTGGAATTCTCCGGATTCTATTTCCAGTAAAATCGACCAATTCTAAATTAGGCATGAATGTAAATATTGTGCGATTTATTCTTGTCAGGTCCATGTGGTCAGCGTAAAGGGTGTCGGCTTGCTGTATCGGCCACTGTTCGTGAAACACGAGTGATTTTCCCATTCCTGTTATGTCGACACATTTTACCGGATCCGAGGGAAAAAGCGCTTTTGACGGGTTGAGATATGCAGTGTTCCTGGAGCTGCAAGGGGCGCCTTCTGTGAAACCACCCTCGACGTTATGTCGACTACTAAAAGTTAATGAAAAATATTAAATTAAAATAAAGCTTCCTGCTGACGAAATTTTCATGCTACTCCCGCCATAAACGACAAAACATCTGTTGAATAAAAGGATGATGTAATATTTTTCTGCCAAATGTTATGTAAATCCTGCTCAGAATTTAATTTACAAAATATTAATGCGAAAATAAGTAATCTAATACAACTCTAAGTTTCATAATACATAATAATACCTAATTGCAATTAATAAATTAATTTCTGAAATAAAATTTAAATATAATTTCATTTCTCTCTGGTTTTCGGTGAATCACACCTATCTCATAAAACGACCCAAACGTTGACATATTCAAATGCCGTAAGCAGCTTACAAATAATGTGAACGTCACTCAACTTTTTAAAATGTTTGCATGTCACAAAATAAATTTGCTTTCTTTATACTTATTTGCTTTTTTACTTTTTAAGCCGTACTTTTTCAATAGATTCAATAAAATGCGCTTTTCGGTTTTTGGGTTATAAGTCTTAATTTGACACATTTACAAAATTAGAAATTTGTGTTGTTTTGAACAATCATTTATCTTCAGAACATAATAAATAGCTCTAAAAAGTGTGATCGTATTTTGAGAATGAAATTTTGTTTTGTTTTTAAGAAGTTATGTGAAAATAATTCTTAGATTTAGCCTTTGTAAAAAAAGATTTCAATTTCAAAAAATTGTATTCTTGATGCAACTTAAATTTTTATAATACCTTATTATTTATCAGAAAAAAAATGTTTAAGCAAAAAACGTTTGGTTCCATACCGTTTGTTCACTTGGTATACCAAAATTTTAGAATTTTTAGAAATTTTTTTTGTTTGTTTCACATGGCTGATTTTGAAATACACAACACTATTTAAACCCCAAATATCACAAAGCTTCTAATAAGCTACGAAAAAATATTGTTTGTAAAAATATGATAAGGGAGAAAATTGTTATGAAAAAGAGAAAATAAATCGAAAGAAGGACAATCAAATGCAATTTTGCATCAATCGATGGCTCTTGAAATAAGGAACAATTCACATTGCGTCAATATGTTAGCTTCCTAACACCTTAGTGGGTCATTTAAAAAATGTACACGGTGTCCCAAGTTTTAGGGCGGGCGCAAAAATAAATATTTCTAAATGATTAAAAAATTGCTGGTGCAAACGATAGAGCCTTTAGTTTGATGCTTTAATATTATTCAAAATTTTTAGCGTATATCAGTAAGAACCTAAAAAAATTAATTGGAATCTTTTTCACATGATAAAATTCTTTGATTGCGGACCTTTTTCTTTTGTCAACAAATTCTGGCCTGATCACCAATTACCACAAACCCCCCATAAATTATTCCAAATTTCAGATTTTCAATATTAAAATGTTTATTATTCAAAACCTATCAACATTTTTATTATTCTATTTTCACAAATACCACAAAAAAATCAAAGAATTGTATCATGTAGAAAATATTCCAGTTAATTAAAAATTTTTACTCCAAATCTGATTTTTAAGGTCTGGCTGCCATACGCTAAACATTTTGTACAATGTCAAAACACCAAATTGAAGTGAAAAAAAAACTAAAACTTTGAACACCCGGTATACCTCTCTTTTTCAATACTTACAGACCGCATTTTTTACCCCAGACATTGGAACTCTGAATTCATTTTGACACTTTATTTAAGCATTATTTTTATTAAGAAAGACATAAATTTATTTACTTATAAATATTATTGTCAAAACTCAAAATAATAATAATGTGGGGTATAGCGGGAACCGCCAGTATACTCGCCAATTTAGTATTTAAAAATTTTATTATCAGTGTCAATAACATCTAGTGAAAAATAAAGTGTCAGGTGAAAAATAAATGGTTAATTAATTATAAATTAGTAATTACTACAAATAATTTTTTTTATTTACCCTTCGTTTATTCATCTCTTTTATAAAAAAATGTATCGAAATTTTAAAATAACCGAAATATTGAAAATAGTATTTTATGTATATCTATGTTATTAAAAAAATCACTATGTATATTGGGTTCTTTGATGTTTCTAAAAGTAAACCGTAATGTTTTTAGTGCAGTGTTAGCTATTTGTGTAATATGAGGCATAAATGTAAAAGCAGTATTGTTTTGTTTTTGAGTTATGCGATTTTGTCAAAATAGCAACTTAAGTATGTAAAAATATTTCGATAAATATTGAATAAAATGTAGATAGTTGTAATCCTCGGATTACGATTTTGTAAAAAAAATTATAGTGGGTTGCCAATCGAAAAATATATTTTTTTTACAATTTTTTTTTATAGTACTTTACCTTTTATCAATTATTTTTTTTTTTGAAAAAATAAAATGTTTACTTTTTAATCACTTGGTAAATTACTGAAATGTTTTCAATACGAGCAAATTTACACATTTTGTAAACTTTAACTATCTTTACCACTAATCGAAGCTTGCTGTGGATGATTCAATAAGTTGATTAGAGTATATCTAAGTTGTTTTACAAGATCGTCCCTAGGGATATAAAGTTGATTATCAAAATGAGCCTTTTGTGAGCGCCTAATACAAAAATCAATATAAACAAAGAAAGATTTTCCTTTTTCCGTGAACACAAGGCAATTACAACAGCGTCGCAGTTAGACACAGAAATAGATTCTTATGCTTGGGTGAGTCACGACGGGACCAAATTTTACCTACAACATGCATTTTATCCAAAATCAACTTAAAATCTTGCATTTAAACATTTTATTTCGTGGATAAAACGCCAAAAAAGCACTTATACAAAAATAGTAAATTACATATCGACGTGGGAGGTGCTTCATTCCCAAGACGAAATTTTCATGACCAAGGCGCGAAAACCGAGATACGATGAAGCAACGACCACCAAGGTTTGTATACTATTTTATTCACAATCATTCTCCTTAAAAATTAGAAAGCAAATAAAGAATTTATCAAATTTGGAAAAACATGACATACAGGCTGTCCCAGCGAGTTGAAAAAGTGGTAAAATAAAAAAAAAAATAATATAGGACATTGATAGATACTAATCTAGTTCATCGCCTAAAATTATTTTCAACTATACAGCGTGTTCCAAAAATAAGTTACAATACAAACTTGTGTTTTTTTAAATGAAACACGGTATGTTTCTAGTCATTTTTGGATGTAGCCTTTTAAAACAATGTTTTTACGCTAAACTTTTATTGGTCGATTTTGCTTAGTTTTAAAAATAATAAGATGGTTTTTTTGACGAAAATATGCACTTTTTAAAAATTTATTACACAAAAACTAAGTCATCTAGAAATATTTTTTTACTACCGCAAAGAAGAAGGTACAAGCTATAAGGTTGTAACATTTTTTAGTGTGTTGCATTTGCAAAGTTAAAAAAAAGATTACTTTTAGGTGTTTATAATCAATAACTTAAAAGATATTTAACGTTAAACATTAAAAAAAAACTATTGTTTCGGTAGCCAAAAAGTGCTCAGTTGCACAAGAGATGGAAGAAATATCACTTAATAATCACATTTGTGTTAAACTAAATCCATTATTCTATATTTTTACAATAAAATAATTCGAATTTCAGTATTTATAACGACTTTTACAATCTCTGGATAAATCAACGGATAAGTGATCCGTGGTGGAATTACTATTGTTGCCATAGCATCAACAATCCTCAGATATTGATAAGCATTGTTGCTACAATTAATATTTAATGTTAAATATCTTTTCATTTATCGCTTCTAGACATTAAAAGATTATTTCTTTAGATAGACAATTTATCAATTTATTAGTTGCAAACAAATAAGGTGTTCCATTTATTTTTTTTAGATTATTTAACTTTTAACAAACTTAATTTATTAATCTTTACAAATGCACAACACTTAAAAATTGCTACAGCTTTAAGTTCTGTACTTTCTTCTTTGCAGAAGTATAAAAAAAATTGTTCTACCTGTCTTAGTTTTTGTGTAATAAATTTTTAAAAAGTGCATGTTTTCGTAAAACAACGTCTTATTTCTAAAATTAAGCAAAATAATAAAAGTTTAGCGTAAAAACATTGTTTTAAAAGGCTACATTCAAAAATGCCAAGAAACATACAATGTGTTATTTTAAAAAAATACAAGTTTGTATCGTAACTTACTTTTGGGACAAGCTGTATGGTCAAAATAATTTTAGGTGATGAATTAGATTAGTATCTATCAATGTCCTATGCAATTATTTTTTTAATTTTACCATTGAAAGGTTACTAATGGACTTTTTCAGCTCGCTTTTCAACACCCTGTATATCTAAAAAAATAAACTAACAAACTAAACAAACTAACAAATTTTTAAATAATAAAAATTTGCTGTAATTTAAAAATACCAATAGAATAAAAAGCATAGAACCAAACGGTTTTTTTTTTCGAAAAACTAATTGATGAATGAAAAAGTACTATAAAAATGTGATATGTTTTATCAGGAATAAAATTTTTCGAAATTTCCTTTTCTTTTTGAGTTTTACAATTTTTTTTATATTTTTAAATAGCAACCCACTGTAAAACCATTTTTCTCATGAGGGTTAAGATTACAATGATTTTTTTTTGCATAAATTGCAATTTTGACAAAAAAATCTCATAACTCAAAAACAAAACAAAATTTCGTTCTCAAAATACGATCACATTTTTCATATTACTTAAATTTATATTAAAAATGATTTTAAAAAAACCGCTTAGTTCCATACTTTATAGGTATTCATCCTGTTTATTATTTAAATGAAAAAATAAATAATTTGGCAGATTTTTAAAAATTTCAAAAAATTCATGTCAAAACTCTTTTCTGCGTGAGTTTCAGGACAGACGTTTTAAAAATGGTGAATTTTTTTAAATGAGTACTAAATATTGCATAAAGCCTCGTCGATCGTATTAAAGTAAAAAGCAATGATAGAAATTAATTATAAAGATTGCAATGTTAAGAATTTTTCTTATTAATATTATCATTAAAAAAAAAATACATATAGTTTCTAAATTCCAAATAGGTATACATATGGATGTAAAACACATTTTTTCTATCTACAATTATTCCTTGGAAATTTTCAGTGTTTATTTAAACATTTCTTTTTTCTTCATTTTTTTGTGTTTATTAATTCATAAATCAATAGTTATTTAGTATACAATACAATAAAGAATTTGTTTATTTACTAGTAAAACAGTTAAGTTTACGAATGACGAAGTCAAATAAAAATATTCTTTTAGATAGGGTGTTCCATTAAATTTTTTTTTGTTATCTAACTTTTAACAAACTTCTTAATTTATTAATCTTTACAAATGAAAAACACTAATAAATGGCTACAGCTTTAAATTCTGTACTTGCTTTTTTACAGAAGTAAGAAAAAACTTTGTTCTAACTGTCTTAGTTTTTGTGTAATACATTTTTAAAAAGTGTATGTTTCCGTCAAGAAAACGTCTTATTTATAAGACTAAGCGAAATCGACTAATAAAAGTTTAGCGTAAAGACATTGTTTTAAAAGGCTACATCCAAAAACGCCAAGAAACATACAGTGTTTTATTTAAAAAATCACAAGTTTGTATCGTAACTTACTTTTGGGACATGCTGTATGCTTAGTAAACGGCGATTGTACCCCTATTTTCGTAAAGCGGCATTTTTTATTTTAATACACTTTGTCATAACATAAAAAATATTGTTTTAATCAAGAGTGTCACCTTAATTTTATTCAATTAATTTGTTTTACTTCTGTTAAATTATTAACTGATTTTTAATAATAATCTACTTCATTTCATTTTAATCCAATTCAATTCTGTTAAAACCAGAACTAATTCATCAAAGTGTATTCCAAACAATTCAATCATTCTAAGACCCTTAGGCCTGATAGCTTAGACAGAAGAGCACTCAACCGACAACTGGGAAAACATGGGTCCGGCTGGAGTCGAACCTGAGTGTCTTAATTGCAACCACGCCTACCATAAAAATACTGTTAAATTTAATTTAAGTATATTTTATTTGCTCTCAAGATGGTGGTTTACTTTGAGCTTTTCGGCAATCAAAACAAATTGTGGAGCACATAATGGGATGATAAAGATGCGAGGATTGTAATTCGGTCCCTCAAGACTGGCTTTTTCTGTCAGGAAGCCCTCCTAGTATGAGAAATTTTGTAATTTTTCATTACATTTTTTCACTATTCTCGTACGTTGATTTTTTAGAAAAAAATGTTCACTAGGAAGCAGCTTTTTTTCAAAAACATTATTGTAAATAAATACACCAAAGCAGTTACAATTTGCCTCTTTTCAAAACTATTATCTACTCACAAGGTTTAATAAATTTATACTCGTACCACAGAAAAATATGGCCGGAAATCAAGCTTTTGATCAAGCTCACCTTTTCTTTTGAAAAAAACATCCCACATGACATGAACAAATTTTCAATATTCTTAAAGTTACTCAAGAATACAATCAAAGCAGCAGGTATTTACATATTTCTTTTTTTTGGTATTACAATAATTAAAACTTTTTTTGGAAGTTGGTGGAAAAATGGCTAGAAAAAACACAACCCTCAAATTAAAAAAGAATTCTATGTCAGTGCAGAAAATTAGAAAAAACAGTGGCATATGTAAAAAAAATAAGAAAAAATGTGAGGTATTGATGAATTTGTGACAACTTATATTAAATTTTTTTTCGATAAAAATTGAATAAAATGCAGAACAGATAGTGTAATCTTTAGATTCCAGCCTTGTAAAAAATATTTTATAGTCGGTTGCAAATTAAAAATAAAAATTTTGCAGAACATAAAAACTAAAATTTTATTCTTGGGAAACATCATTCATCAATTAGTTTTAAAAAAATAAATAGTGTTTGATTCCAAACTTTCCATACACATAGTATAATACATCATACATGCACCTTATTTTGTAATAGTACTTACATTGGATTTAGTAGTGCAATTACAACTGCAATTATTAACGCTTGCGGCATTGTAATATTGTTATTGCGAATGACGCACTGAGCCGATTTTATTAAACCAGATGGTAAATTTATGTGAAAATCTTATCGTTAGTTTCATCACGTCATGTTACAAAATGTAAGCAGAAGCTTGTTTTTTATTGTTCCGTTTTTAACAATTAGACGTAAAGATAAAAAAATATCAAATTGATTCTTGCATATGGTTTACATCTTGAATTTGGTAATAATTATTATTTTACAGAGTGTGATAATAAACACAAGGATAAACCAGAATTTTGTAAATGTCAAATTAATTCCAATTACCTATGTAGGTGTGAATTCGTGATTATGATCATATATTTCAACAAAATGTATAAAATAATTAATCTGAGCAAACTTAAATATTGTTTGAGTTATTTGGCATCGTTAATACCGAGAAATTAGCTAATTTTCATTTGAAGAAAAAACTAAATTAATAATAACATGAGAAAATGATAAATTTATAATAATAATATTTTTTTTAAAGTCTCTTGGCCCCAAACTACACTTTGTGATTGATCATATAGCAAATTTTCATTAGAAATTCTTTTGCAACATTGACTGTTAAAAGAAGAGTGCAGAAATAGTGTAACCGAGAAAAGAACTCAGAGAATTGTTATTATTAAGAATGTTATTTAACTCCAAAATGTTGGTGCAAGGTTTGAGGGTCGCTGGAATTCTTTCTTTGTTAAGATAATATTATTCGCACATTGTTGCAACAAATAAAAAATTAGTATCCACGACAATGAAAGTGGAAAGTCACTTCATAGTTTTGACACTGTTATCTTTACTTTTTGCCTTACTTAATATAAAATTTGAAAATCTGTTGAATGTCATTCAACAAAATGTTTTCGAATCGATTTGATTTCTTTTTTCTTGATTTTTTTTCGAATTTATAGACAATTCAAACATTTTGAAATTTGACGCTTCAGTTTTGTCATTATGACAATCAGCATTACTAATATACAGTCCCCGGATTGAGTTTACAAGAGGAAAAAAATTATCTTTGATTTTACACCAAAGCTGCAAAGGAAAAACATTTTTTGCTTTACCTGAAACGAGCAAATTTGTAATTAAAACTTCAGTACAGATTTGTTCGTTTCAGGTGAAACAAAAAATGTTGTTCCTTTGCAGTTTTGGTATAAAATCAAAGATAAAAAAAATCCTCTTGTAAACCCAATACGGGGACATACCGTAATAATAAATTCAAAACTGCACGGTATAAAATTTATTATTTCCTTTCATAACAAATTGATCAAATCAAATTTTTAAATGGAGAACAAAGATAGTTGAAAAATAAAATTGACTTGTTCAAGGTTTTTGTTGACTCTCCCAAAATTTAATCCAATCAAATCTTTCAAATTTCTGAAATTCATCCAATTACGCGATACTTCAGCACGTCTGCAAATTATCCATAATTTTCAGGTGTGCTAAATTACCGCAAATCTGATTTGATTGATATAATTTTTTCTGATATCAATATTTCTCATAATAAAAATATTGTTTTTGTAAATTGTGTTCGGGAAATAGTCTGCAGAATACCTCTCTATTTTTAAAATACCCCCAATCAAACTTTTTTTTAGTTTAGAAATTGTAAACGAAATCTTTATACAATTCTTATAAATTCTGATAAAACATGTTTTCATTTCAAACTACAGTGGAACTCCCATAAGTGGAATTTTTCCGTAACTCAAATAAAAATCTGGTGTGAACATCACACGACTTTCCTTATCCTTTACGTACGCCCCTGATTAAAAATTTCGACATTTGATGTCTGAATTCGTTTAGGTGTATAAAGGTTATCATCTGTACCAAATTTTGTAATTTTATCTTAAATGGTTTCTGAAATATTAGCAAAAACCTATTAGCCCCTTTTCAGGGGGTGTAGCTCCCTTACCAAGCATTTTTCGATACATGTTTATAGGAAACTTTTGTCTTAGAATTGAATATACTATCACCTGTTTAAATTTATAACAATAAAAACGGAACACCCTGTATATTTTTAAAGATGAGTTGTTCTATTTTTTTTTTTTGTTCTAAGTTGCATTTGTGTGTAATTTAGTTAGCAAATAGAACATAAAAATCAGATATTCCTACATTCGAAAAGTATCACCACAAATTCAACAATGAATATTAATAAAGCGTTTAATGCTATTTTTCAGAGCTTTCTATTCAAGAAGTCAAGATTTTGATGCAAATTTTTTACATTTTTTCTATGCTTGTTTTTGCTAATTTTAGTTTAATTTTTTTAAACCAATCTAATAGTGTTTGAAGAACAAACCTTGGAAATTATATTTGTTTAGAATTTGTGTTGGTGAAGTTTAATGTTGCCGGTCAAATTTTAATTTATTCGCCGACTAAAACCCTCTATTTCTCTATTTCAAGTTGACTTTTGTTTTTATTATGACCTCTTTAAATTTTTGCACAACTTTTAAAATCACCTGTATACTCCATATACAGTATAAGTTTAGTATAAATTATACCAAATAAATATAAATGCACAAGTCATTTCAGAGTAAGACGTCAAAATCGGAAGCTTTAGCGCAATCCCTGACCTATCCCAATTTTATTGATTTCTGACACCTGCAACAGAGTCAACTGCAACCGCCCTCCCGGTTTGTAAACACAATTTGGAAACGTGACAAACATAATTGGCTTCTAAGCGTTTTAAAAGATTATCTAAAATAAAAACTGTTGATATTTAAAGCAATTTATAATCGTTTGTTTCATTAAACTTAAACCTGATTTAAAGCTATTGAAATTTTTATACAATCCCAAATTCATTTTCGTTTTGGTGATACTTGTGGTCTTGCAAAAGAAACAATTCGTTATATACCAACTATACTGGAGCGATTAGTTTATCTGAATTTCTTAGCAATGAAAAACGGTCAGAAACTGAAAATTTTTATAAATTTTTTACTTTCATTTTCTGTAGTTGTAAAAATGGACTTATAGAGAACGTTTTGGAAGATTTAATTATAAATTTCAGGGAAAATGATGATGACAGTAATTTTGGCATTAATTTTGAAGATCAAATGTTATAACGGACAACAATAAGTCATGAAGTGACCTTTTTTTTAGGAAAAATTTAAATGAAATTTAAAATAAAAGTTTGGTGTTTGTATACCATTTTCTAGTGCATTTAAATTCATGAAGAAGTTGAACGTGATCGTCTTCTACAGTGTAGAATTTCATTCAATTATAAGGGATTTTTGTGCTTGCTGCACTTGATTTTGCAGCTCACGTTTTGCCTCTTTTTTTACTTTTTACTTTTAGCTAATGCAAACTTTTGCACTAGTTTCGAGTTGAACACAATTTTTTATTTTTGTCCTATTTAATTTATAATATTAAATATCCAAGTTTGATTAAAATTATGATTAAAACCAAGTAGAAATAAATTTTCATTTAGTTTAGATTACGAAAGGTCGTCATATTAATCATAAATTAAAATTTGACCACAATTAAATGTTCTGTAAACAGACCCGTAATATTGTAATTGAATTCGTCATTCCGGCGGTACGAGGGGTGGTCCAAAATAGATTACTCCATTAAAATTTCATTAAAGAAAAACAAAAATAACTTTTAATCTTTGACTTTGAATTTCAGTTACTGTTTGTCCCCATATTTTCTTTTCAACACAAGGATTTACGAGACAATTAAAAGACGTTTCTTGCGTATAGGTGTATACCGATCGTTATATTACGACCGACAATAAAAATAAATCTTTATTAGTGTGAAAAAATATAGCAACTTAGGTTGGGATCCGAATATAGACGATGTAACTGACCGAAGTCCACTTAAGATTTCCAACAACAAGAAAAATTGTCTGGAATTATACCATTCCAAAGTATACTTTTTCAATTTGCCTAAAATTACATTGGGGGTCCTTTTGTATAAAAGTTAATCTTCTCACAATGGATTTATGATCTGATCCGTGTCACTCCCCTAAATCTATATTTTATTATTGTCGTCTTCTCCATTCACACACCATTCCATTGCAGTATTGGGAGTTATTATCATGTTTAGACACTGAAAATATGCCACTACCTAAAACTATTTTACATATGAATTTGATTAACATTCTTAGGGACATTTATTGTTATATGAACAACTTTAATTCCTTGGTGTTCTACGCGAGAACATTTTTATATATGTAGATTCCGATGCAAGTGCAAGAGCTGAATCCGGATTTGAAGTAGTGCCTATGGGATCGATTTATAAGCTTGGTGACAACATTTTCTAAAATGACTTCAAAGAGTAAGTAATTTCTTATTCAGAATCAGTAATGTGCTTATGCTTCTAGCCTAATTCTTAACTCTATTACTCAAGATCTCAAAAACTATGCAACTTATTGCATCGACTTGAGGTAAATTGACTATTTTTACGATTTTAATACCGCTCACCTTCAAAAACTCAAAAAATTCTTAATTTTTTAAACTTAAACCAATAACGTTTTGTGCACTGTTTTGAGTCTTTGAGACATTCAAAAATGTATGAAACAATTTTAAAGTTGTTTGTTTAATTTTTGTCGAGATTTTGGTCTATTTTTGGTTTTAATTTTGCTCAAAAACCACCGAGTGAAAAAAAATATCAAATTTTATTTACATATTTTTGTGATTTTTAGGCGTGTTGGGACAAGATTTTGCATAATAAACAAGCCTCTGGTTCAAAAACAAAGAAAGTCAAGCGAAACAGGCTAAAAATAACATCAATTTTGATTTAATTTTTTAGTTTATTTAAAAAAAACAGTTTTTTAAATAACATCATACTTGGCCTATTTCGTCAAATTTTTGGCTTATTTTAACAAAATTTTGCGAAATAATTGAATTTTTATGTAAAAAATCTACTTACTGAAGCAGTTGAAAAAGGTAAAATTAAATTGCGTTTCAAGGTGAAAAATTAGTGAAACGATCAAAAAATGCACAAATATTACTTAATCTCTTGATTTTTTTATTTGTTTTAACACAATCTTGCAAAAAGCCAAAGATTTATTTATAAAAATGTGCTTACAAGCATTTTCTACCAAATTTTATGTTTTTTCAGTAATCTTTTGTTTTAATTTTGCTCAAAAACCAGTTAAATCAAGTGAAATAAAAAAATAACAGATTTTAATTACATATTTTGTGATTTTTAGGCGTGTTGAGACAAAATTTTGCATAATAAACAAACCTTTGGTTCAAAAACAAAGAAAGTCAAGCGAAACAAGCTAAAAACAATATCAATTTTGATTCAATTTTTAAGTCTATTTAATAAAATTTTTCAATTTTTTTTTCAAAAACTCAAAAAAGGCAAAAATAACATCAGACTTGGCCTACTTCGTCAAATTTTTAGCTTATTTTAACAAAATTTTGTAAAATAATTGATTTTTATGTAAAAAATCTACTTACTGAAGCAGCTGAAAAAGGCAAAATTAAATTTCCATTTTCGATCCTGTTTAAAAAAATTGAACTACCTATATATTTTGAAACAAATTGGTGGTTAAACTACATAGGTATCAAATTTTTGTATGAAAAAGGTAGAAAATGCTGAAAAACGATGCAAAAACAGTATCATTTATTTTTTTTTCTAATTTTCTAGTTGATAAATTTAGTGAATTCATTTTTTGTTGTAACCGCAAAAAAACAACAGTTTTTTTTAATTTTCAAAAAAATCACAATGTTACAAAAATTTTCTCCTAATCACCCGACTAGCATAAAAATCATTAGATTTGATGAAATTTATTGGTCACTGCGAATTCAATAACACCGTGCAATGACGTCATATATTCAAACCCAATGAAGGGTATAAAGGAGGAAGGGAGGATCTCATCTCCAGCAAACTGAAACTATTCAGAAACTAATTAATAATTAACAAACATTGTCAAAGCGCTTTGTTAGACGATGCAGCAAAATTTCTTGCGTCATCTTCTTCGGACGCACTTTTTCCCAAGGTATAACTAAAAGGTGATAGATTCTTCAAACTACTACAAGTTAGCATATATGTCTCATTTTTCACTGAAGCTTGACATTGCGCCTTATCCCCTCTACGCTTCAAATTGAAATGGATAGTATCACAAAGTCGTAAATAGTATGATGTACAAGGTGCAGAGAGAATATAAAATAAAACAATTTTTGATAAAACTGTTTATTTTTCTGAAAATCAGTTTGTCATAAGAAAACTTCTATAACACAGGTCGACAAAACAAAGTCATGCCGTGACAACTTGGCAAATTTTATATCATTTTTTTCTAATTTAAATGAATTTAAAATACTTTAATTTTAAAAAATCATTACTCAATAACTATTAGGCCAATTTCCTTCAAGTAAAAACCATTCTAAATGGATGAACTTACCCTTTAGAACAATATGAAATTTGAAATTGATTATTGGGAAACTTTTCTTCGAACAGTGTTTGCAGAAGTTCGAAGTAAATCGAAATAATCAAAGAAAAACCTTACGAGTATTTTTTTTTCTTTGTCACCATCGTGCAGAACATCTTTCTATTAGTAAGAATCCACATTTTTAAAATAACATACCCAGTAGTTTTCAAGATATGATGAACAATGCTTGATTAGCTTAACTTCGAAAAATCATATCTTGAAAAGTACTCGGTATATTCTTTTAAGAATTTGGATTATAACTAATAAAGGGATGCTCTACACGATTATAATGATAAAAAATTACTCGTATGGTTTGTCTTAGATTATTTCGATTTACTTCTAACTTTTTCAAACACTGTTCAAAAAAAAGTTTGCCAATATTCAATTTCAAATTTCATATCATTCTTAAAGGCAAGTCCATCTCTTTAGAATGGTCTTTATTTGAAAGAAATCGGCCTAATAGTTATTGAGTAATGATTTTTTAAAGTTAAAGTATTTTAATTCATTTAAATTAGAAATAAATGATTTAGTTCAAAGTGTGTGGACTGTTAAGTTTTATTCGAATGTCAACAAAATTAACAAAAGATTTAAAGATAGATATCTGTGATCAAAATGCTCGCCTCCAGGTTTTTCTCTTAAACAAATTAAAGAAAAAAATTTTTCCTTAAAATTCCTTGGCTGTCTTTTGAATCCCCATCTGATAAAAAAAGACACCACCAAGACCAGTTGAGAAAAATTACACATTTCCTACTTTGCCATGAGCAGATTACGTATTTTTCTTCACATTATGTTACGACAGTTTTAATTACTCTAATTTGCTTATACCTGACGCAAATTCTTGTGTTGAATAATCCTTTTTTATTATTAAAGTTTCTAACAAATATTTTTAAATTTGTCGTTCTGTTGTATGAAATACAAAGCAAAACTTGACGTGGAAGAAATATGTACGAGTTTTCTTTCAGCACGTCTCAAGTGATACATTAATCTGTAATTCTAATACTGAAATTAAAATGTTATTATGATCGATTTATTAAGACAGTTGATAAAGTAGGACGAAAATAAAACTCAGGAAATTATTTATAAGGGAGCGTCCAGAGAATGTCGGAAATAGAGGAAGTGCCTCTATCTGATGAAACACGCTCCATTATTTAATCAAGACAACCAGACAATTTCATATTATTTATGTCCGTGGTAAACACAGTTTATGGATATCCACACAATTCCTCTTTTAACTAGATCTGGATTAGTTGTGCTTTAATTTTCAGAATTACATACTAAAGTCTGTTTTTTTTTTAATGGAAATGTCTTACCGTTGGCACCACTAGTAAATTCATTCATGGTAATTTTAATAAAGAAAGTTGGCAGTTCCGGTTTTTTGAATTAATTCGAAAACAATGTCATTAAACGTCAACACAAAAAATTTAGAGACGAAACACCAAAAAAGGAACAAATTCGGTACCGCTAACAGTTTTTAGAAATTTGGAAACGAATAGTTCGCAAGCAGGAAAATAGAAAAAGGGCCCGTTAAAATGTAGACGGAATTTGTAGTGCAGGTTTTGACAAAAATACAAAATAAACATGAATGAGAAAGAACCTCGGAAAGAACGCAATTAAATTAGTGTCTTGTGTATCGTTTTTGAGGAACGAGTTGAAAAAGTAACAAATTTGAAACTAAAACTGAAGAAGAATTTATAAAATGCATCAACTTTGAGCCCATTTCAATAAATTACACAAAATTTATTACCAATCATCATAATACCTACTTGTATCTTTGCTAAATAACTTTTTTCTGTATATACATCTTTTTTTTTCAAAGTTTTTTTAGCAAGAATCTCATTTTTGTCCACAACATTGCGGTGTGTTTCTGTCAAAATTATTAGCACTGTAATGATGTCTGTTCTCAGGTATTCAATTATAGCGCTTTCAAAGAGCAAGCAGGCACACAAGATTCATAAAATCCAAAATTTTGACAACATCTCAATTTCAAAACAACCATAATTTTTTAACAAAATTTCTAGGGACAAAAACTAAGAGCAAACAAAATTTGTGGCTGTGAGACAAGCTGCTACCAATTTTTTCACCAAAATTTTGACTTGGTAATCTCCATTTAAAGACAAAATAGACTTTACTTATATCAATTTTGTGATTATTTACATAATAATAATTATTAAATAATGTTAAAATAGGGTGTTATAAATAAAAAATTGTGCTTGTATCAAAGTGATCAAAGTGGCCGGTGATTTTAAATTAAGTTGGTAATTTTGATTGTTATTCATGTCCCAGGAGCCGCCGTTGGCATAGCTATCAGCTGAAACAATCGAACATTAACAATAATTTGATATTGCCAATTTAATTTCAAAGTCACAGGATACTTTGATCAAAAATTTAATTGGGAACATGATATACAGGGTGATTCTGCTAAACTTTAGAAAAATTCTGTCTATCAAGCAAGCCTAGAAATGTCACAATGACAAATAATAAATGTCAAAATAATTTTTATGTAAATTGTAACAGCAAATCGTGGTGAACGATCTGTATAAATAAATACAAACTACATCTCATTTTAGGGTGTTTTAATTCAATTTGCTTAGATCAATATTTTAATTTTTATAAATTGTTTTTTGACATCTACCTGACATACGAACTGCCAGGCGACATACGTCCTCAACTAGTACGCCTACTTGATAGAAAGACTTTTTGATTGTAATGTTTGTCATCAAAAACTTTGTTTTTTTTCTCGAGGGCTCCGGTTATCTGATTTAGAGATGCAGCCTCAATGTTAGGTGGAGTTCGAGATTATAATAAATTTCTCACCGAGGTTTTTGTATTTTATTCACAACTATATTTTGTTTAAATAATAAAATATTTTGTAAAAAAGGTGTTTTTGACAGTTGATAGACTTGTAACGCTGGTAATTACATAAATCATTTCCTAACCGTCTGTTTTTGATATTGCACAGCTTTTGACAGTTTATTATCATATTATCAAATTTAGAAAATGGTACAGTCCTTTAATAGGCTTTAATTATGACTGCTTTTTCCTTAATTTTGTTTTGGAAATGTAAAAAGCGTGTTACGAAGATTTATTTCTCATACCAAAAATAAACTTACAGCCGGTTTTTCAGTTTATATTTCACTTTTAACTTTAAGTTTACTTTTAGTTGAAAAGTAGTGGTCGTTTCTCAATTCAAAATTAACCGCAAATCTGAATAAACTATGGTTATATTTAACCATCACATTGTCATTTAACTTTTTCAAATAAAAGATGGGCATATTAACAGTAAGTTAATGGACGTTTTGTTAATGTTTTCAGCAATGAAGCAATAAGAAGCCAAAGTCCAAAGATTGTCAGAAACGTATTTAATCCCTATTCAATTTAAAAAAAAAAAGAACTTGAAGGAATTTTATAGATTGTGGCTTTCAAAATCTACTGCAGAAGATTTCAATGAAGAAGTTGATATAATATCAACTGGTAATTACACATTATTTAGTTTTATAACAGTAAAATCATTCCATAAAATTATTATAAAATTATTATCTCCAGAAAATTAGTTGCTATTGGCTCTATGACTTTACGCATCAAAAAATCCCAAAAAACATTTATAAACATAACAAAAAAAACGTTTTAGTTAATTTGATTGTTAATTTGTTCTCCCTTTCTTCACGAAGTTTGGTATGTGCTGTTTTCTTTTGAAATGATCGCTAGTTAGAGAAAGATGTGATAGGGAAGTCGATGTCGATGATTCATTATCGAAATTGAATTCTCTTAGCGTGGTTGAGAATTCCAAAGTTTCTAAAATAGGTAATAATGAGGTAATGAAAAAAACAAACATTAGTAAAGGCTGTTTTTTAACGGAAATCGTCACGTCAATGTTTTAGTAAAAAAAATGATAGTGGTTTATTTCCATAGCCACAAGTTTTGTCTGTTTTTTGTTTTTTTTCCCTAAAAATTTTGGTAAAAATTATAATTGTTTCAGTAAATTATAGTAAAATCATTTTGTTCGTCTCAGTAAGACAAATTAAATGCACTAAAAAAATTCAAAAAGTCCACACACTTTGAACTAAATAATTTTTTTTCTAATTTAAATAAATTTAAAATACTTTCATTTTAAAAAATCATTACTCATTAACTATTAGGCCTATTTCCTTCAAATAAAGACCATTCTAAAGGCATGGACTTGCCCTTTAGAATGATATGAAATTTGAAATTGAATATTGGCAAACTTTTCTTCTAACAGTGTTTGAAGAAATTCGAAGTAAATCGAAATAATCTAAGAAAAACCCTACGAGTAATTTTTTTTTCATCATCATAGTTGTAATCCAAATTTTTAAAAGAATATAACGACTAGTTTTCAAGATATGATTTTTTGAAGTTAAGGTTTGCTAATCAAGCATAGCTCCTTATGGGAGAAATGCATGTTAATGTTACTTAAAATTGCATTTTTATAAAAGTATTTGTTTTAAGACTCTTCTTTTGCTTAAAAATTGTGAATTGCACCTTCTTTGTTCTAATTAGAATAAACAAAAACTGTTACTTTACTTAAAACAAACAAAGAGTACCTGCGTACTAATTAAAGCAAATAAAGAGTTTTTTTTGTTCTAAAAATGATCACTGATCATTGAGCAAAAAGGATCTAAAAGTTTAAAGCAGTAGCATTAAATATAAGGGCAAATCCATCCTTTTATTTGAAGGAAATCGGCGTAATAGTTATTGAGTAATGATTTTTTAAAGTTAAAGTATATTAAATTCATTGAAATTAGAAAAAAATTATTTAGTTCAAAGTGAGACGAACAAAATAATAACAAATTTGTCAAGTTGTCACGACATGACTTTTTTTGTCGCCCTGTGTAATAGAGATATTAGATCCCAAAATCTTAGGTGGTACACCCTGTACACCTAATAGGAGTATAGTTTATTAATGGATTTTTTTTCACATTTTGATTAATGACCATTCCATTTTCTTGTACTTTCCGCTTTGCACATTAGAACATCAGATCTAATAAGGACAGGGTTGTAATAGGTGCCTATGTTGGCTGTTCTATGTTCCACAAATAACTTTTTCTTGCTCTACTGCACTAATTCCTAATTAACAAGACCATATAATAAACTGCGAGCGAAATACCAAACGCAAAAAACAAATTGCATGTTTTGTTTCCCTATTCCAGAAAATTCAGATTATAAAAATCCTAAATTGTCGGTATAAATTAGTAATCAAATAAATAGCTTTATGTCGAAATAATAATTTATTGTGTAAGGCCAGGTGACACAAAATTTGGTAGTTCATTTAATTTTCAGGGTGTCAGTCATAAAGCTGTCACCTCAACTGGTTGAGAGGGTTAATTGCTCTGTGGTCATGCTGGTGTCACAACAAAGGATGTACTCATGATTTACAGTCTAGAATGAATGATTGAATACTTCATTTCTTTTATCATTCATCATTTTATCATTCTTATTATAGAACAAGAATAAAATTACCAAGCTGCTTAGAAAAAAATACCTATAGATTGGCCGAATAATTTTGCACACAATATTTTAGAAGTTTTTAGATACACTGAGTTTTTAAACGATGTTAATTGGCTGTAATCGTCGTTCAAAAAGGAAAAATTTTCAAAATTGTAAAACTTTAAATGTGTTTTTCTACGAAACTATAAGACTTAGATAAAAAAAACTAAAAATCATTAAAATTTGCTTTAAATTATCTTTACATGGCGCAAACCGGAAGTCGCTCCGGGTTATGTTTTAGTTTTTTTTCATAAAAAAGTCATATCTCAAAAACTATGAGTCCTGGGTCAAAACGGTTTGAACAAACGTATTCTCAGGTTATTTTTACATACAGTACTAGTTTTTCATATAAATACAAAAATGATTTTTTGGCCAGAATCGGATATAGATAGTACTCATGCTTCTAGCCTTAAACTTAAATTTATTACTCAATATTTCAAAAACTATACATCGTAGAGTATTTTAACTTGTTGCATCGTGTTCAGCGGGTAATTTTACGTCGAGAAAACCATATTTTAAGCGTTTTTACGACTTAAGATATATTGACTATTTTTACGAAATATTTATCGAGAAAATTTCTGATAAAGTCAAAAATATCGAGAATTTAAATCCGACTATAACTTCAAAACTACTACGAATTTTGCAGTTTAATTGACGCAAATCGATTCCCCGGAACATTTTACATATGTCTATGTCAAAATAATTGAGGTTTGCTGCAATTTACAACATAAAAAAAGGAAAAATTTGTTAACAGAAAGTATGAATCCCAAACAATTAAATCTGAACAAAACAACAGTTTTCAAATTGACCTTTGCCAATTGGTCCAATATTTGACTTAAGAAATAAATAACAATTTTAATGTAATTAATATTCAATGTGTTAAGAAACTGTGTTAAATCATTAAGACACTAAATCATATAACACAGTTTCCCAAGGTATTATGTAACTAATGTCTGAAGATGTAACGATTCCGAAACGTTACGAACAAACAATAAAACTGTCCACTTTTCTTCAATTTTGCAATTATTCCACGAATAAATCAACAATTTCATGTCAAGAGTGAGAATTTTTGCTTTCTATTATTAAAAATTATTTCGGAATTATTAGATTCACTAATGATCTTGGAGATTTTTTTGTTGACTGTTTAGTTCTAAGTGAAATAGCGTCATCTAGAGATGCGTCATGCTATCACAATTATTTTACGTGTACTTGTCATTGACATCTAATAAGAAAGATATATATATCTGATTTTTTTTCAAGATTTGTAAAAAGAAATGAAAAATTTTGTTAGGATTCATCATTGTTTTTCTGTGTTGCTAACCATTGTCTTTAATTTACAATTAATTTAATTAATTTACAAATTTCTTTAACAGTAATTAACAAATACTCAAAAATTAAGTTATGAATAAGTACACCAAAAGAAGCATTTAACTTTTTTCTTACAAATGCCCAAATGCAACTTCGTTCTACATAATTACAAATAACAAAGTTATCGATTTTGGAAAAGACAAACTCATAAATTTCCAAAAAATCAAAACATTTCAAATCCGCCAAACCATATTAAATTTTTATTTAAAATAATAAAGTTGATACTCGGTATAACAGGAAGTAATGCCATAGCCACCATAGCATGCAGCAAACGATGTAATTGTAGATAAACTTTAACACTTACAGTTTCCATTACTGTAATAGTTATTTACATACTAAGTGCGGAAAGACAATTTTCCCGCGTGAATGTTATTGCGTCAACGCGAGAAAATTATTCTCGCAAGAAGTGTGTCTATTTTTTTTTAAACGAAGCAAAAATATTAACAAAAATGTATGTTTGTGAAAAGTTAAATAATTCTAAAAAATGAATAAAACACTCAATTTTTTATTTTCGCATATCATAAATTGATAAATGGTCTATTTAAAAAAATAAAGAGTTAATGCCTACAATTTAAATTAAAAGATATTTAACTTTAAATGTTAATTCGAAATAGTTAGAAATAACTTCAGGCGATGCACTAGTTTAGCATTTATCAATTTCCTATACACATTTTTAACATTTTAAAGGACTTTATCGTGCCGATGATTTTGAAATTTGGTATAGGGGCCTAAAAGCTGATTCTAAACAACTTTTCTTAATTACTTTTATCATATAAATAACTGTCTCTTTTGAATTATTGAAATAATGACAAAAAACGGATATTAGCACTTTATTTTCATCGTTAATCAAGTAGACTTTGGAAAATGGTCAATTATTCTCCAATCTTGACATTTTAATTAAATATTTAATTATGGTTTATTATACTAACAAAGTTGTAGATGTATTTATAATTTATGGCCGAAACGACAAAATAATTCAAAGGACCAGTCGCGCCTTCAATATAAATATTCAGTTATAATACGAGTAGTCAAAAATTGTCCGATATTTTTATGAATGGTCATCGTTTTGTGAACACCATGAGTGCGCAGCACGCATACGTAAACAACAAGATCTAAGGTTGAGTTATTCGTCAATTCACAAAAACATTTATTTTTAGTTTCAGAAATTATCTATTATTATAACACGAAATTGATGGATTACAAACAAGATGTATCCAAAAAAAATACTGTCGGAAGATTTTCTTAATACTTGTGAACATTTGTATTAATTGGTAAACGATGGAAATAAAAAGTTAATATCCGCTTTTGTGAAATATAGGTAAGGACATTTCAATTAAAGTCCCCATAAAATCGATGTTCTTTTGAATGCCATTGAGAAAATAGGTGCATCTTGGTATAGTAGTAATTTGGGTTAAATCGCCTTATTTTGACCTGGAAAATCACAGTTTTTTGTTCCCATCTATTTGTTACACCCTGTATATTCAACAACAAACATTGATTTCGGCAGACAATAACAATTTTGTTAAACAGAAATCCGTTATTTTCGGTTTAGTAGACAGTAAACAGTACAAATTTTGGGAGGGTGGTTCACTGTCAAAAAATTCAATGTAAAAACCAGTGTTCATAAAATATTTAAGTCCAAAATACATATTAAACAAATTATTCATACAGTAAATAAAAAAAATACAAAATCGGAAAAAACCAAAGACACGTTTGTGTAAAATGTTTGTTGCTAAAACATGTTTAAACAAACTAAAATAAAAGCAAAATAATTTTATCCTAAAAATTTCGTCAAAAAGTGAGTAACAGGTTCGCAGAAGCGAAAAGAGGTACTTAACACGCCCAATCTCAAACGTCTCTCTTCCAGATTCAGTTTTAGGATATTAGCAAGGGCCCCTGCGCAAGAATAATTAGCAAAGGCTGGAAGCAGTGCGCACATCGTGATCAGTCAGTTTGTTGCGCAAACCTTCACGTCTTTGCCACTCCTTGCACTGCTGTGCTCCTGATGTTTTTGAACGCTTTGCGATATTCCCGTTTTGCTTGGAAACATTTTGTTTGAAAATATTTTTTGTCCAGTTTTGCGGTGCGGACATTTTTGGACATTTCTTAATTTAAACCTTTTCTTAAGATAAGTTTTCAAATAAAAATTTTCGGAAATATTTGGTTTTATGTTTAAACATTTTAAGAAAAACATAAACTTTTTGCGATCACACGGGCTCCCCAAATTTTATAAATAGCACTAACATTTAAAAGTCATTTATTTACAAAAATCGACATAATTTCGGGTCTTTTCATGATTTTTCACTTGTAAAAATTGGGACGATAAGTGATAATGTTAATATTTTTGATTTTTTAAACAATTTAATGAATAATGTCAAATTCTATCATTTTTGTCATCGTTTCACAGCTGTGTCAGTATTTGGATAGAATTAGATAATTTTTGGTTCGATTATTTACTCAAAAAGGGAAAAAATTCTAGCCTATTAAACCACTCAATCAAATTTTGTAAAGGTCACTTGGGTTGAAAACTTTTCCAACCAGAAACCAGACAAAAATTATTTTTAGAAGAATTAAATAATTATTGTGTTCATTTAAGGCTATGATAAAATTACGAATACCTAAAGACACGATGTAAAACAAAACGTCCCCGTTTTTGATAGCGCAGTTGTTCCTTTCCCGTTTAAATTTTAAGAGCAATGAAATAAAAAAATGGCTGTATTTACATAATGGTGAGCAAAACGCAAATAAAAAAATATATATAATAAGAGATGAAAGTAATGCAAAAATTTTATTGAAAACCAGACTCACTAAAATTGGTTGCAATGGTTTTTATTCATTTTTTCTTTTTAGCAAAGCCGTTATGATTTTTCAAAAATGGTACTTTTTTTTCATAAAATTGCCCATAAATAATAAACGGTCTATGATAGATCCATAAAACATGGATATTCTCAGAATTAAAAACTCTTTCAAATAAGCACATAATATACTGAGTGTTCCATAAGAAAATTTATAACTTTGTTGCGCCACCCTATATAAAAATTACCTAAAATGACGAAAATATTTTTGGACCATAGAAAAAATGAATGTCTATCGTCCAAAAGAAACCGCATTTCGTTATCTTCTTTACTGTCAAAGTAATCAAAGAAATACGGAGCTCTCGTAAAAAATTAGTCGTTCATTTTTCGCTTATTAAGAATGTAAAGCTCAACATTTCTGCATTTTGTCCAAGCAATTAGTAGACTAGTTGAATTTAAATTCATTTAAATCGATTTGAAACTGAGACGGTAAAACGCTCTAAGCGCCCTCATTTTTACTCCGCTGTACTATTTTTTTGGGTCCAAAAAATCGAGCAATTTTGTATCTCGTTTCCTGTCCTTGTAGTCCTCTGTAGATAAATACAAATGGGCCTGGATATTTAACAACAAAAATCATAAGTTCAGAAACAATGAGAAAATTCAAGTTTTAAGTTTTACAAACCTCTCATGTAGATGTATGCCGTTCCTCGCATATTTCTCCTAGTTAGCACAATCAGATTGAAGATATTTCCTACTATACCCAAAAAGCAAATAAAAGGTAGAGCTACTCCGTAAGAGTAAAGTCTGAGAACTTCAATCCGGGGGTCTTCCGATAGTGGGATTGTTCCCAACATCGGTGATGGGATCGAAGAAATATTGTTCCACATACAAGGAGAACAATCTGTCGTGCTACCATTGAAGCACAAGGTTACAGGACTAGGTGATTCACTGGAGTACAAGAGAGACATCCTTCCCATTTATCAACAGGATTCAATGATGATTAACATTACGTCGCGGTGATTTATTAGCACCTGCAACAGAAAAATGTATTTAGATGACTTGGAATAAACAAGTTTTCGTTGACAGGTTAATTATGAGAGCATTCGACCTTAGACATTCTGAATGAAATATGTGAATAAATACTTTCCTTTGAATCACTTACATCTGGACGAAGTTCTGTGAGAAACAACCAAATGACTACCGAGAGTGCCGTAAAATAACAATAAGGCGCTTCATAATTTAAGTAAGTAATTTATTTGACGTGAAATTACAGTTGATGAATTTTACCTAAAAAAATACTAGATTTACTTTTTTCTTAAAGTTATTACTGTTTCACATGCAGAATGTCCTTACTAGTTAAGTATTTTATTAATTATATTATCCTTATACACTAAAATAAAAAATACATATTTAATATTAAAACTGACACTATTTAATATAAAGCTATTAAACAAAGGCGTTGATTGAAAGTAATAAAAAGTCTGTCCAATGGCAAAAAATGGGCGTTGAGGCCGCGCTCCAATGGAATCTGTACCTATACCTACTTTGGTTTGAAACCTTGATAAATCTTTGTATACAAAAAATTACGTTTATGTTTTATGGGTTGTATAATAATAAATGCGTAATTGTTTACTTTTGATTGTAATTTTTTCTAAAAACTAGACCAAAATTATGACATTTTATACGCAAATATAATACTATTTATTTGAAAAAATAAAGATCTAAATTTGGGTTAGATAGTTATTTTTAATCTTTACAAATTTGCAACAACATTAACATTACAATAACTCCATTATTTCTTCAATACTTCGAATAAAAAACACAAGGATTCATTTTATCCTCTATTAATTATTCTCTATTATTTTTTTTGCTTTGAGAAAACCCCTTGACAATTTCCCGTATATCTGTTCAAAGTTGTTTTGGGTGAAGTTTTAAAAACTGACTTCTTCTTGCAAATTCATAATCTTTTGGAGAAGTGTACCTCCAGGCAATACAATAACATACTGTAACTTCAGACCATCTTAGGTTTTTTATGGAATAATTATAAATTTTTTTAAATCAAAATCATGAGTATCACCTACTTTTAAATCGCTTTGTTGATCAAAATCAAATCGAAATGGACTTGAATCTTGAAATTATACTGGGTGTTTCGTTTTTATTTACAAATTTGAACAGGTGATAGAATATTCAATTTTAAGACAAAAGTTTCCTATGAACATGTCTCGAAAAATATTATCTAAGGGAGCTACATCCTTTGAAAGGAGTGCGTTCTTTAATAGGGTTTTCCCACTACTTCAGAAAAGATACTCGTAAAATTACAAAAGTTGGTACAGGTGATAACCTTTAAACACCTGAACGAATTCAAAGATCGAAATTTTCATTTAGGGGTATCCTAAACTGCAGGAGTTTAGAGTAAAGCGAATTTAATTTTAATTTTTTATGCAGTGCAGGATCTGTACCAAATATTAAAATGATGTTATTCAAAAAGGGTAAGTTGCATTAAAAAACGCAAGAGAGCTCTTTTTGTGATAAACTATAGATACAATTTAAAATTTTGTTGCTGAAAATGGTAAGAAATTAACAGTTAGTTAGTTAGTTAGAGTACTTTTTATCCTAAACAAAAAAAATGAAGGCGTTTGTTAAAAGTTCAATAACTTAGAAAATTTAAATGGAACAACCTATTTATTGTTTTTGCATTTAAAAGATTATTACAAAAAGTGCACAGTTGCACAAGAGATGAAAGAAATATCACTTAATAATCACATTTGTGTTATATTTTTACAATAAAATAATTTGAATTTCAGTATTTATAACGACTTTTACAATCTCTGGAACTTCTTAATTTATTATTTTTTACAAATGCAAAACACTAAAAAATTGCTACAACTTTATATTCTGTATTTTCTTCTTTACAGAAGTAAGAATAGATTTGTTCTAACTGTCTTAGTTTTTGTGTAATAAATTTTTAAAAACTGCATGTTTTCGTCAAAAAAAAACGTCTTATTTCTAAAACTAAGCGAAATAATAAAAGTTTAGCGTAAAAACATTGTTTTAAAAGCCTACATCCAAAAATGCCAAGAAACATACGGTGTTTCATTTAAAAAAACACAAGTTGGTATCGTAACGTATTTTTGGGACATTTTAGGTGGTGCACTAAATCAGTATCTATCAATGTCCTATATAATTTTTTTAAATTTTAACATTTAAAAGTCACTAATGGGTTTTTTCAACTTGCTGGGACACCTGTATGTCAACAATTATCACATTTAATTTCCTGCAAATTTTCAAATTTCAACAATCAAAAACATCAATTTGTAACAGTTTATCATTCACTTAATTATCTCATCGAATTACGCTCAAGGTTATTTGTTTTCCTACTGAATAAAATTGAATTGTTTTAAACTCTAATTTGGTTTCTTTTTGGGTAAATTGACTCCACAAATCACTAGACAAAAAACTCGTACTTCGCACTCGTAGGCGGTTCAATTTACCAAGTAACGAAATTTTCGTAAAAAAGTTTTTTTAGCACTTCCAATACTTCTAATGTTTTAATTATTGAACTTAGAGTTAAGAATGGTTGAATTTTTTTATGTTTGAAGTTAAATATTTTTTTGCAAATAATAGTTGTATTAATGTTTATTCATTTTTTTTAAATTACAATATAATATAAATAACAACAACAACCATGACGATACTCAAATACTGTCAATTTTATCTAATCTGCAGCTACACGAGACTGGCTAGCTAATAGCAGACGATTGTTCCACTACATAATCTGGGACTCTGTTTATGTTTCTAGAAAGACGATTTAATAATTCTTTAGATGCATTAACATTATTGTTTTTAAAATATTAACATTAACACAAATATTTCCAGTTTCTGTGTAATGAAAAAGGGCATGGTTTTGTTAAAGCAATTAAAATATCTCAAAAACTAAACAAAATTGATCAATAAAACTTTGGCAAAGAAACATCAGCATTAAAATTTACATCCAGAAATGCAAAAAAGTATAGTGGTTTATTTAAACAACATAGATTTGTCTAGGTTTGTGTTGTAACTCATTTTTGACTTGCAGGGTGTCTAAGCGAGTTGATTTTTTTTTAATTTATTACACAAAAACTAAGACAGCTAGAACAAATTTTTTCTTACTTCTGCAAAAAAGAAAGTACAGAATTTAAAGCTGTAGCAATTTATTAGTGTTTTGCATTTGTAAAGATTAATAAATTAAGAAGTTTGTTAAAAGTTAAATAACTTAAAAATAACTTATTTTTGCATCTAATAGATTGATAAATTGTCTATCTAAATTAATAAACTTTTAATGTCTAGAATTCATAAATGAAATATTTAACATTCAATATTAATTGTAGCAACAATGCCTATCAATATCTGAGCATTGTTGATACTATAGCAATCATAGAAATACCAACACGAATCACTTATCTGCTGATTTATCTAGAGATTATGAAAGTCGTTATAAACACTAAAATTAGAATTATTTTATTATAAAAATAAAGAATAATGGATTCATTTTAACACAAATGTGATTATTAAGTGATATTTCTTCCATCTCTTGTGCAACTGTGCATTTTTGGCTACTGATACAATAGTAATTTTTTTTTAATGTTCAACGTTATATTTAACAATAGTTATTGATTATAAACACCTAAAAGTAAATAATTTTAGAAAGAAAATTTAGTAATCTTTTAAATACAAAAACAATAAATAGGGTGTTTCATTTAAATTTTTTAAGTTATTGAACTTTTAACAAACGCCTTAATTTTTTTGTTTTTGCAAATGCAACACACTAAAAAAAATTTACAACCTTATAGCTTGTAACATCTTCTTTGCGGTAGTAAAAAAAATATTTCTAGATGTCTTAGTTTTTGTGTAATAAAGTTTTAAAAAGTTCATGTTTTCGTCAAAAAAACCGTCTTATTTTTAAAACTAAGCAAAATCGACCAATAAAACTTGAGTTTAAAAACATTTTCCCGGAAATCTACATCCAAAAACGCTAAAAAACATATGGTGTTTCATTTAAAAAAACACAAGTTTGTATTGTAACTTATTTCTGAGTTGAAAATAATTTTAGGCGATGGACTAGATTAGTATCTATCAATGTCCTATATATTTTTTTTACTTTTACCATTTAAAAGTCACTAATGGACTTTTTCAACTTGCTGGGACCCCTATATGTTATACAGGATGCGCCAGAACTCGCGCCCCAGAGAAAAATACGATACCAGGAACATGTAAAAAATGTTAAAAAAATTTTATCTATAAAAATTTCGAAGTTATGAGGGTTTAAAATTTGCACTTTGACTGTATTCTGTCCAATGTTATTTGTGGCTTTTATTGGCAAAATTTTTGTCCATTTACTAAATAATAGTAATAAAACATATACAAGATCATCAGTATGATTAAATAGATATAAAAAAATGTCAAATGTCAAAAAATAAATGTCAAAWTTTTTTYACAAATACATTTTTTTACGTATTTTAYATGTTCCTGGTATCTTACCTTACTTGAAAKTTTTCTCTGGGATGCGAGWTCTGGCTTTTTTTTWKRTMYWTWAAAAAAAATCTTTTTGGTTACTTAATAATTTAGTTTTTTGTTGAGACCTATGTTATAAGTCTTATGTTTTATTTTATTTTTATTTTTTTGCCATGCAACACTTCTTCCAACCAAATCAGAATGGACGATTTTAAAGTTATTGAACCAGAAAATCTGTGAATTTATCTGTTGAATAAAAGTTTTGACATCGATTTTTTACCTGTTGAAAAGTATCTGAATATTAAAGTTGTTATGCAACTTTTTTCAACCAAAAATTTTAAATTTATCGATTTGCAAAGTTAACGAATTTATTTTTAAATCTCTGTCGCTACTTATGTTACAATTAGAGTTGTAGTCAAGAAAAAAAATGACTTTTCTATATAAGAACTTTTTCTATTGCTATTTTTTTAATTAAAAAATCGCAAGGTGGTACCTTTGTTTTCAAAATAAACATAGATATTGCAAAAAAACTATTTTATTTTTATAAATAAGGAGCAGATTTTCAAAATGCAGTTTGTCCATGGTTTTATGAATTGAGATAAAGGTTCTTAAAGTATTTTTGTAAAATGTCTAAGTACTTCAGCCTTAAAATTAGTGTCCAATTGTGTCCAATTTGTACAAATTTTTCACATTTATTGTCACTGATATAAAACATTAAAATTATTTCTTAAAAGAAGGACAAATTGCTTTTTAAAAGTCTACTCCTCAAATACTTTGATCTTAATAAGACAATAAGAATTGTTCTTGAAACGAAAAAAACGTGATTTTTTTGGTATACCTGATTTTAATTAGATAGTTCACTGATAAAATGCTAAATCTGTCAACAACTCTAACATCTTAAGTTTCAGAAATTTTTTTAAATTAATAATTTAGTTTTGTTACTGCGTATACTTTTAGTAGGTACATACCAGGTGAATAAAAAGTATGGAACCAAACATTTTTTGTTTAAACTATTTATTTTTTGAAAAAACTAATTGATGAGTGATAAAGTACTATAAAAATGTGATAATTTAACAAGAATAAAATTTTTCGAAATTTCTTTTTGTTTTTGAGTTCTACAAAAAAAATATTTTTTTAAATGGCAACCCACTATAAATCATTTTTCTCATAAAAGCTATACTCTAAGAATTATTCAAAAAAATTTTTACACATAAATTCAAATTTTGACAAAAAAAATCGCATAACTCAAAAACAAAACAAAATTTCGTTCTGAAAATACGATCACATTTTTTATATTACTTTAATTTATATTTATTATTATTTGCTGGAGGCAAATGATTAAAAATAAAACCGCTTGGTTCCATACTTTATATTCACCCTGTACATACCTACTTGAAAATCATTTTAGATGATGCAATAGGTTAGTATTTTAAAAATGTAACAAATTGTATGTATAATGAAACATGCTTTCAGATAAATTTCTGATTATTGTCTGTGATTTTAAATAGGTACATAGAGATAAAAGATAGGAAAATTTTTATGATTTATATTTTCTGTCCACATCACAAACGAGTTTTATCAAAAATTTGTTTGAAATTCTGGAGGATCTACTAGTATTAATGACCCCGTGATAAATGTGTCATGTGATGCTACAATAATTGCTATTTTTACAATTGTCACTAGTTCGAGAAAATGTTTAATTTTTTATAATGTTCTTGTTTTCAAGTAAATCATATACATATAAAAGCGCATACATAAAATAAATTGGAAATTTAATACGTATTACAAATCTCTTACATTAAACGCAATCTGATACGACGGAAGAAGCACTATAGAATATTAAGAAAATAACATTGTTCGTTTTCTTATAGGCATAGGTGTATAAATTGTCTCAGATATAATAGACCATCAATAGTTTACAAGAGGAAAAAAAAATTATCTTTGCTTTTACGCCAAAACTGCAAAGGAAAAACATTTTTTGCTATACCTGAAACGAGCAAATCTGTAATTAAAACTTCACTATTCTGATTCTGATCTAATTGCAAAAAAGATTCTTCAAAATTATACTACGAATAACATTGACATTAAAATGTTTTGAAAATTGACATTGAAAATTTACCGAACATATAATGTAAATAACTATTACTTTATTATGGTAATAATCTGATGACATAATGTTTTTCTGTTTCAAAAATTTTATTTTCCAGAACCAGAACAAACATATCAAATTATCTAATTTATAAAACAGACAATAGTATATTATGTTATTATTAGTAAAAGTGATAGTTTAGGTATGTGGCAAAGCTGAACGTGTAATTTACCGAACGCAGAGAGCCAAATAATTCAGCTGAGCTACCCACATAAACTCATTTTTACTCCAAATAACATACTATTTTAATTTTATCTGTAAACGTATTCAGATCGAGAGTAAAGAGCAACACTATAATTATCAAGTAAATGACTAAAATAATCTGGACCAAAATAATTTCGAATGTTCGAAATGTCTACCTTTCCAGAAATTCCTGAAGCAGCGAAAGAGACAACATTGGTAAATGTCATCTAAAAGTAAAAACGTTTTAGCGAAATAACAGAGTTTTAACTCCATGCTTGAAAAATAGGTAAAACTTTTACTTATACAGGGTGCGCCACAACTCGCGCCTCAGAGAAAAATGTCATGTAAGGTTCTTACCTTATCTTTACCAAGAACATGGAAAAAATGTTGAAAAAGTCTATCTATAAAAATTTCCAAGTTATGAGAGTTTAAATTTTGCACTTTGACTATTTATTTCTGTTGGAAAAATAATTTTCCAAATTTTTTGCTACAGGCTGTTAGAAGAGGAAACAAGGAAGCTGTATCGTAAATTGTAACTCTGCTTGATGTTATTTATTGGCAAAATTTTTGTACCTTTACTAATTATAAATATACATGATCATCAGTATTATTAAATAGTCAAATGTCAATTAATAAACGTCAAAATTTCTTAACAGATAGAATATTTTAAACATTTTTTTCGTGTTTTGTATCTTATCTTACTAGAAATTTTTCTCTGAAGCACGAGTTCTGATATATCCTGTATATTATTTAGTCATAGAACATAAAAGGGTCACTTTTTTGACGTTTGCAGATAAATAAAATTATTGGTAAAAACATTTTAACACTAATAATTTTTAAATTTTTTAAGCAGAAATGTCACCATTAAGACACCTAATCGTGTCCTGCATTTCATTAAAATCAACTTAAATGACACGTGTACTTACCCGCATCGGTCATGTGTGGAATAATAGCCTCTTCGTAAATTCATGAGAGCAATAAAGTTTTAATTTACTTTGAAGGTGGATCATTTTTTGAAGAGAAACAAGAAGGAAAAATTTGGCAGTACATTTATGCTATACAAGTGTGTAAGGTACCAGGAACAAGAAAAAAATGTTAAAAAAATTCAATCTATAAAAATTTAGAAGTTATGAGAGTTTCAATTTTGCATAGTTTTCCAAGTTTTTTGCTACAGGCTATTAGAAGAGAATACATGGAAACTGTATCCTAAATTGTAACTCTAATGTTGCTTGTGGCTTTTATTGGCAAAATTTTTGTATTTTTACTAAATAATTATAAAAAACATATACAAGATTTTCAATATTATTAAATAGAGACAAAAAATGTCAAATGTCAAAAAATAAATGTCAAAATTTTTTGACAAATAATTTTTTTAACATCTATTCCATGTTCCTAGTATCGTATCTTACTTGAAATTTTTCTCTAGGGCGCGAGTTTTGACATCCTATATTCTACAGGCAAAATTATTCTAAAAATTGATAAAAAGATGTTGCTGCAGTATGTTCCAAAGCAGTCAAAAAACAGTTTTTACGATACTTTTGTTTATACTCAACGAATTTTAGAATTGCAAGTTTCATTTGTGTTAGTTGTCTTCGCACCGGAAAATTAAGCCAAGTAGTGACTCAGCAAATTAGAAGCAGCAGTAAATTTTTCTAGAAAAGGGGAAATGTTATTTCTCTCAAATTGTTTATTTGAAATTGCTACAGGTTTCAGTCAATTTTTGTGCCATTTTTAGGCACTAGAAGAAAACTTTATGTTTGTTGAAAATTAAAAATTAAGATTTACTTCCATAATTTTATCATTCACTGTTTTTAATTTTTACCTATTCCACCCCATTTTGTGAAATCAAAATTTCGATTTTTTGCATGCTTTGAATTTTATTTCAAGTAGAGCCAGAAAATCGCTATAATCAATAAATAACAATAATAACAATTAATAATTAAGTAAAAATTAATATAAAATATACAGGGTGTGTCATCCAAGATACAACCCTGACGAACCTGAAACGCAGCCCATTATACAATTGTCGTTGATAAGTAGTCCAAATTACATAAATAGAAATTTGAAAAAAAAAACAAGATAATTTTTCTTTTATTACAAGTTGTAAGTCTTTTTAATGTTTTTTTTAAATAATTGTCCTTGATATCTAGATTCAATGAACTTAATCAATTATAGCTTTAGACATTCTTAATTTGTTTCAAAATATGAGAAAATTATTATGTCATTAATTAATTCGGATTAGTTTAGTCCTGAATTAAATTTTTCTTCGCTTTTTCTCAATGGATTAATGGCAAATTAAAATTTCCTTTTATTGAAAATTTTGTAAACTTTTCCCTTGGTAAAAGCAACTGATTAGTGATTATGTGACGCCACTGGAACATATTGAAGTTCCTTCAATCTTCTCGCTTAATAATATACCGCCTCAACTATAGTTTTCAATTAAAAGTCTCACAAAAATGGATCAATTTTTATTAAATTACTTGTTTCATGTAATTTTTTCAATAAAATTAGAAAAAAGTAATTTTGCGTTTTTAAAATTTAGTTAGAGTAGTCAGTAGGATCCAGCCGGAATAGTTAACAGTTTATTCGATAGTCCTCCCAAAGAATTTTAAAAAATATATTAAACTAAATGCCCGGACAACTTAGCCAAATTTCATCCATAAATAGAAATTTGAAAAAAAAAAACAAGAAAATTTTTCTTTTATTGCAAGTTGTAAGTCTTTTTAATCTTTTTTTTAATAATTGTGATCGCCAAAAAAAGGGTGTAAATTTTCTTACAATAACTATGATTAACGAAAAGGATAATTTTTATTGCAAGACTTGTTTGTTTAAAATATAACAAAAATGACGACTAATCTTCCATCCATAAGTGCACTGCTGGATTGCCTGAATCAAGATCTAATTTCGATGAAACGATTCCAAAGCGAAACGCCAATACAATTTAGAATGCAAAGTCAAGATGCTCGTATTCTTTTATGTTTAAAATTAAATAAAACCATTTTAAATGAACAATAGAAAATAATTAAATAAGTTACCTAACCATTACGAATATTTTACCCAAAGTACTTTTATAAACGGATTGCCCTATAACTTATTGCAACTAATTGGAGCTTAAGACTCCCAACGAATCTTAAACAAACCCTACCGTTCGCCACAGAAAAAGAAATAGTTTGTTATTTATGTATCAAAAGAATAAAAAACTATTTTAATATCGAAAATGGGCATTTTCATTCGAGAAATTTACATTGTTTATTTCACCTACATACAAAACTTCCTTCACAATCAATGTTTTATAATGGATTCTAGCTTACCTAGATCTTCGAGTTCAACAAAACATAAAAATGACTCAGAAGACGCTTTTTAGGCGTTATTTAACAGAAGATGAGATGAGGACGTGCGAAAGAGAAGAATATGCGTGCGGACAATGAAGATCAGCAGCAAGAAGATGATAGAAGAAACCAGTATTAAATGCCTTTATACAACAAGAAAAATGTTAAAAAAAATATCTATATAAATTTGGAAGTTATGAGTTTAAATTTTGCATTTTGACTCTATTTATTTCTGTTGGAAAAATAATTTTCCAAGTTTTTTTGTAACACTGTTTAGTGTTATTTGTGGCTTTCATTGGCAAAAGTAAGTTTTGTCCTTTTACTAAATAATTATTAAAAAACATATACGAGATCATCAGTATCATTAAATAGATATAAGAATATGTCTCAAACGTAAAAAAATATGTCAAAAGTTTTTGACAGATAGAATTTTTTCAGTACTATGGGGGACTACCCAATTACTCCCTTTCAAGGAAGTGCACAAATTTTATTTTATTATTTTATTACATATTAATTGCTACTAAAGCCCACACTTGATACACAAATAAACTCGTGCTGTATAGAAAATTGTTCAAAAGTTTTTTATGGTAAAACACTTTAAAATTTAAATTTTGTACTTAATAATAAAAAACTTTGAAAAGACACATCTTTTATATGCAAAGCATGTAATGTACAATTATGTGTGTAGAACTGTGTTTTTTTAATGAAACACCAAATGTTTTTTAGCGTTTTTGGATGTAGATTTTTATGATAATGTTTTTAAAGTAAACTTTTATTGGTCGATTTTGCTTAGTTTTAAAAATAAGACGGTTTTTTTGACGAAAACCTGCACTTTTTAAAAAATTATTACACAAAAACTAAGACATTTAGAAACATATTTTTCTTCTACCGCAAAGAAGAAGGTACAAGCTTTCGCAGCAAATGCGAAACACTAAAAAAATTGCTACAGCTTTAAATTCTGTACTTTCTTCTTTGCAGAAGTAAGAAAAAATTTGTTCTAGCTGTCTAAATTTCTATGTAATGAATTTTTAAAAAGTTCGTGTTTTCGTCAAAAAAAATCTTCTTATTTCTAAAACTAAGCGAAATCGACTAATAAAAGTTTAGCGTAAAAACATTGTTTTAAAAATGCAAAGAAACATATGGTGTTTCATTTAAAAAAACACAAGTTTGTATCGTAACTTATTTTTGGGACATGCTGTATGGTTGATACTAGATTAGTATCTATCAATGTCCTATACAATTTTTTTTTAATTTTACCATTTAAACGTCACTAATGAACTTTTTCAACTCGCTGGGACGCCCTGTATATAGTTGTTTAATTTAGATTTTGTTATCCAAGTTTGTTTTTAGTGTATTTTCTTTTGAACAAAATATTATATTACTACAGTACTGCTTTCTTTAGTATTTGTAGAATTACAAAAAAACGCACATGCACGTCCTTAAATAAGCTCTTATTTAAAAAAAATGTACATACCTACTATAGTAGGTAAAAAGTAAAATACTATATTATACTAGAGGTAGAGAAGAGATTTTTTATAGCCGAGCTGTTTATTTAAAAATTTAAATAATAAATGCGATGCTATAAAAATCTTCTCTACCTTATTTTATTTCATTTCTTTCACTACTAGCATATTTATTACCCAGAAATACAACGGTGAAAAATTTACCTAACCCTAGGTAATGGACATGTTGCCTCAGTACGTTGCCTTAACGTGGTAAGACAATAATTGATGAGGATTTTTTATCTTTTACAAGAGTCTTTTCACCTATTCGGAGACATAATGTATAAAAAAACTAGTTTAAAAACACTTTACAAAATGTACCTAAAATTTACGACAAAACCAAATTATTTTCATCTTCCGACTCATCACTTTTACTGGAGCTACAACCTGTATTAGGGTGGATAATTAATTGTGGAACGTCATCTTGAAGAATGTCGGCTTTCCACATGTCATTTTCAACTTTTTTCATGTGATTGACATAATTTTGCCAATTATTTATCAGACGTTACAATCGCAAACGCATCATTTTAGCACTTATGCCTTTTCTTAATCTTGTTCACAAAAAAATCGCTTCCTTAATTACAAGTGAAATTTAAGAAAACTAAAAATTGTGAGTTTATTAGTACTTTCTGTTAATAACCTCATTCTCACTCAAATATTCATGGATTACTAATGAATGACTGTTTTATTGTTGTAGGATTACCTAAAACTGTCTAATAAGACAACAAAAACCATAGCATTTGTAATTTTACTCATTAACTAAAATTCTAACTTGAGATATTTTATTGTAATAACGGTTTCTTTTGAATTCTATTTAATTTTTTTATTTACCTAAAATACATTTTTTTTAATTTGACATTTGAAGTTAAAAATTGTTTAAAAATAATAAACTAAAAAAAACGAATATTATTCACACACATTTTACGGCGTCCTGGATAAATAATAGTAATTACTATACAAGTAATGTTATTACACTTTTTAAGTTAGGAAAGAAAAATTTCAAAAAAAATGAGCGCCCACGGGCACATGTTTTTTTTTATTCTCAAGTTACGAGTATTGTAACACGGTTTATTTTATCCTCTCAAAACAAGAGAAAATATTAATTATTTTTGGATATTTGATACCTCGATGTCACATTTGATATTTATCAAAGCAACTTCAAATAAATCACTTTTAAATTGTTTTCTAGTATTCTCTCATGTTCAATTTACATTAAAAGCGGTATGAATTCCTAACTTTGTATACCTAAATAAATGACAATAAAAATTGATACTCCTATGCTATTTTTTCATAATTAATTTTCCAATATCACGTTGTTTTTCTACACCTTTTTCAAGTGTAATTCAGAAACCATCACATGTAATTCAAATTAGTCAATTTAGTTTCAGAAAGCGTAAATTGAAATTTAGATTAGTCAATTGTCTTTCATAAAGCAACAATTGTAATTCAGAAGAGTAAAATGAGTTTCAGAAACTATGAGATGTAATTCAGATTAGTTAATTTAATTTCAGAAAGCATAAATTGGAATTCAGATTAGTCAATTGTACTTCATAAAGTAATAATTGTAATTCAGAAACCATTACATGTAATTCAGAAAAGTAAATAAAATCAATTTCATGTTACATGTAATCCAGAAAATATCAATTGTAATTCAGATGAGTAAGTTACTGTTATCTCAAAATAAAGTTTACATACATAAACACGAATTATTTTATTTTCAGAATTAAGGAATTACACATAAACTTGCCATTTTGCAAAATAAATAAGATATTTTATTTTCAAAGAAATTTTGGTAATATAATTTTTAAATGAAAATAACGAATTCTGAACTACAATTGACGAATTTTCAATTACAAAGGACAAATTCTGAATTATAAGTAACACTTTCTGAAATGCAATTGACTAATCTGAATTTCAATTTACGCTTTCTGAAGTTAAATTAATTAAGCTGAATTACATCGGATAGTTTCTGAAATTCAATTTACGGTTCTGAATTACAATTAATACATTCTGAAATACAATTGATTAAGCTAAATTACAATTTACGTTTTCTGAAATACACTTGAAAAAGGTGTAAAATTAGATGATATAAGACTATTCTATATTTAGTGAAGCAATAGTATATTAAAGAACAAGTGTTACAAACACTCTCATTGTGATACCCACGAGTAGTTTGGGAAACGAGCCACGCAGGAGCGAGTGTTACAAATGCACGAGTAACACAATGAGAGGTTGTAACACGCGTTTTTATACAATTTTTTCTATTGAACACTTTTTAAATTAAATTTATTATTATACTTGACATTTGACGTATGCAGTACTCAAAAATAGCTTAAACTGCATTAGTTTCGGTGAAATACGTTGAACTGCAACAATTTCTCACTCTCTTGATATTTTACAAATTTCCCTAACTTTTTGTGGGCAATGTGTAATTAACATAAGCAACAATAAGGTATCTTTTAATTTAGAGATATATAAGTTTTTGTTCATCAATAAAATAAAGTTGGCACTTAACATGGTTCAAATTTACTTTTTGTACAAAGTAAACAGAAAATTCATCTTGAGTCGTCACATTTTGTTCTGTGTAGATTGCAGAAATCGCTTTCAGTTCAGGCGAAGTGTATAAAAAAATGATATAAAATTTAAGACAATAATTTTGTATCACATTTTTATTAATTAATCTAAGTAATTAATATCTCAATAAAATAGCTATTTTAGCCTCGACAACTGTAATTTACATATTTTTGACAGCTACGGTAGCTCATTTTTATAATCTGTCACATTCCTGACCGCGAAAATAGTAGATTGTTTAACAAGTAAAAAAACAGAAGATTTGCTAGCGAGTGAAAAATGTTGCATTTTCACGAACTAGTTTTCTTATGAGTTGAACATGGAATTTTTTTGTACTCAATGAAAAAGTTTTAAATAAAGAAATTATTTTTTCGCTTTAATCAATGTTGTGCTTTGAGAAAACGTGTGTCATATGAATCTGTCAGATGAAGCTTTGTCCGAAATCTGAAATTTTAGCGGCAGAGAATTCAAAAATGTGCGACTGCCTTGCTAATGACTAATGAGTAAAGTGTGTTAACGATTAAAGTGACACTTTATTGACTTCTACTTATTAAAATAATTGTTTTTCATTGAAAAAATTCCAATTTTAAATGTTAATGCTGTTTTATGGCTTGCAGTAACATAAATTTTAAATTGACTTTAGTCAAAAACGGTAAATTTTGTCGAAACAACGCTAAAGACCTCTTTTTGAAAAAAACTATAGAATTTAGAATAATGAGACAATTGAGCTAATGACACTACGATTTCAAAAATAGTTATCACAAAAGTAAATTAAATTTGAGCCTTAAAATTTATTTATACAGGGTGCCCCAGCGAGTTGAAAAAAGCCATTAGTAACCTTGAAATAGTAAAATAATAGTTATTTATTCGACGAGTTTGAGTGTAAATCGGACTCTTTATTTCCGAGTGGATTTTTAAACCACGAGTGTAACGAGTGGTTTACCATCCACGAGGTGGAATAAAGCGTCCGATTTACACTCAAACGAGTGAAATACAACATTTTATTCTTCGAATTAGAGTCAATAAGGTTTAAAACAGTTGTCAAAACTTCCTTACACGGGAGAAAAACCGTAAATTTTGACAGTGTCGAAGAATATAAGAAATTAAATAGGACATTGACTAATCTAGTCGATCGCCTAAAATTATTTTCAACTATACAGCGTGTCTCCAAAATAAAATACAATACAAACTTGTGTTTTTTTTAATAGAACACCATAGGTTTCTTAGCGTTTTTGGATGTAGATTTTTATGACACTGTTTTTAAGTTAAATTTTCTTTTTTCTGGTTCAATAACTTTAAAATCGTCCATTCTGATTTGGTTGGAAGAAGTGTTGCATGGCAAAAAAATAAAAATAAAATAAAACATAAGACTTATAACATAGGTCTCAACAAAAAACTAAATTATTAAGTAACCAAAAAGATTTTTTTTAATCAAGTAAAAAAAAAGCCAGAACTCGCATCCCAGAGAAAAGTTTCAAGTAAGGTAAGATACCAGGAACATTTAAAATACGTAAAAAAATGTATTTGTCAAAAAATTTTGACATTTATTTTTTGACATTTGACATTTTTTTATATCTATTTAATCATACTGATGATCTTGTATATGTTTTATTACTATTATTTAGTAAATGGACAAAAATTTTGCCAATAAAAGCCACAAATAACATTGGACAGAATACAGTCAAAGTGCAAATTTTAAACCCTCATAACTTCGAAATTTTTATAGATAAAATTTTTTTAACATTTTTTACATGTTCCTGGTATCGTATTTTTCTCTGGGGCGCGAGTTCTGGCGCATCCTGTATAACATATAGGGGTCCCAGCAAGTTGAAAAAGTCCATTAGTGACTTTTAAATGGTAAAAGTAAAAAAAATATATAGGACATTGATAGATACTAATCTAGTCCATCGCCTAAAATTATTTTCAACTCAGAAATAAGTTACAATACAAACTTGTGTTTTTTTAAATGAAACACCATATGTTTTTTAGCGTTTTTGGATGTAGATTTCCGGGAAAATGTTTTTAAACTCAAGTTTTATTGGTCGATTTTGCTTAGTTTTAAAAATAAGACGGTTTTTTTGACGAAAACATGAACTTTTTAAAACTTTATTACACAAAAACTAAGACATCTAGAAATATTTTTTTTACTACCGCAAAGAAGATGTTACAAGCTATAAGGTTGTAAATTTTTTTTAGTGTGTTGCATTTGCAAAAACAAAAAAATTAAGGCGTTTGTTAAAAGTTCAATAACTTAAAAAATTTAAATGAAACACCCTATTTATTGTTTTTGTATTTAAAAGATTACTAAATTTTCTTTCTAAAATTATTTACTTTTAGGTGTTTATAATCAATAACTATTGTTAAATATAACGTTGAACATTAAAAAAAAATTACTATTGTATCAGTAGCCAAAAATGCACAGTTGCACAAGAGATGGAAGAAATATCACTTAATAATCACATTTGTGTTAAAATGAATCCATTATTCTTTATTTTTATAATAAAATAATTCTAATTTTAGTGTTTATAACGACTTTCATAATCTCTAGATAAATCAGCAGATAAGTGATTCGTGTTGGTATTTCTATGATTGCTATAGTATCAACAATGCTCAGATATTGATAGGCATTGTTGCTACAATTAATATTGAATGTTAAATATTTCATTTATGAATTCTAGACATTAAAAGTTTATTAATTTAGATAGACAATTTATCAATCTATTAGATGCAAAAATAAAAAATAAGGTGTTGTATTTAAATTTTTTAAGTTATTTGACTTTTAAGAAACTTCTTAATTTATTAATCTTTACACACGCAAAACACTAAATAATTGCTACAGCTATAAATTCTGTACTTTCTTCTTTGTAGAAGTAAGAAAAAAAATTTCAAGGTGTCTTATTTTTTGTGTAATACATTTTTAAAATGTGCATGTTTTCGTCAAAAAAAAACGTCTTATTTCTAAAACTAAGCGAAATCGACTAATAAAAATTTAGCGTAAAAACATTGTTTTAAAAGGCTACATCCAAAAATGCAAAGAAACATACGGTGTTTCATTTACAAAAACACAAGTTTGTATCGTAACTTATTTTTGGGACATGCTGTATGATTGAAAATTATTTTAGGTGATGCACTAGATTAGTATCAATCAATGTGATGCACAATTTTTTTAAAATTTTACCATTTAGGTCACTAATGAACTTTTTCAACTTGCTGGGACACCCTGTATAAACAACCCTTAAGCATTAAAAGGATTTATTAGTAGGAGTTTGGTTTTTATTACATTTACAATTTGTTTTTACATTAAAATATCGGGCGATCAAGATAATTTGTAATCGAGTCATCTTTGAATCCGAAAACGTATGTCTGTAAAATGACAAGTCGAAAGGTAAAATGGCATGATCAAAAAAGTGATGATTATAATACCTAAATTTATAATTTACCTTCAAAAAAGAACGGTCCTACTCGTATTATTATACGTGGGCGACTACTTCCAGCCCATTTTGACGTTATACCTTTCGACTTGTCATTTTATTTGACGTTTCATGTGCAGTTAGTTCAAAAATAGACATACGTTCTCGGATGCAAAGAAGACTCGATTACAAATTATCTTGATCGCTCGATATAAAAAAACAATATAATTATTTTATAAACAAAAAATTAATCATCATAATAGTTGTTACTAGTATAGAGCATATTCCATATCTGGTGGCGAACTGTCAGTGACAGAAAAGACACTTGGAGTGCGCCCACTTGGTTAAGATAAAAAAATACATGGGCGTACTTTTTTTCTCTAAAAATTTTGAAGACAAAGATTGTTAGGAATATCATTTTTGAAAATTCTTTTCATGCGTTAACAATTTAATAATTTGTTCATCATTCTTCAACTTATGTACGAGTACCTACTTATTATATTTTTTTAAAGAATAACAGTGGTTTTGAAATATTATTTCATACGACGCCTATAAACAATATTTTTTTTAATAGTAAACATATGTTTAGTGTCAATATTCAGTCATTTTTGACAATGTCAGTTCGCCACCAGATTTGGAAGAAGCTATATCAATAATAAGAGAATTTGTAATTGAGTCATTTTTTGGATCCGAAAACGTACAGTTGGAGACAAAATACTTTGGTCGTCAATGTCAGTTGAGTGACATTAAATTGTAAAGAATGCTTTAGGTCTGTTAACCTTATTTTTAGCTACTGTCAATAATAGTTGACAAGTTGTACGTATTTTTGATAGAAAGATATAATAGCTGTCATTAATTTGAAATTGTCATTCATTTTAACCTTAAAGCTTGAATTACTTTAAAGTGTCAGAAAAGTGACGACCAAAGTATTTTGACTCTAACTGTATGTCTATAAAATGTCAAGTAAAATGACAAGTCAAATGGCATGATCAAAAAGGTGATGCTTATAGATAATAACTAAATTTAGGTATAATTTACCTTCAAAAAAGAACGCTCCTACTATTATATACGTCGGCGATTAATTTCAGCCCATTTTGCCGTTTTATCTTACGTCATTTTATTTAACGTTTCCCATGAAATTAGTTCAAAAACAGACATACGTTCTCAGATGCAACGATGACTCGATTACAAATTATCTTGATCGCTCGATACTTACATTTTTTGATTACATTATTGGGGGCCCGCATCAATATCATACACTACGACACTGGTTAGGGCATACCAGAAACACTCCGCAAAATGGATCTATAAAGCCCAAGTCTGCTAAAATTGCTATGACAACATTTAAAAAAAGTCATCCCCTAGAGATCCATTTAGCGCGTTACCTGCTGTTCGTAAAGAAGTCATTTTTGAGAACAAATGCAAAAGAAACTATGTCATAAAGACATCATGGTTCTTCATTTGTTTGTTTATAGACTTATACATAATAAATTTATTATTTCTTTGCACCTGTGCTAGCTAATAATTTACCTTTTTGTTAACACAGTACTAAAATTACAAATTTCCTCTCTCGTTATTTATATTACTCTTTATTGATTCAGTATTGGGTTTAGCAGGAAATTAAATTTTTTCCAACGATGTGTACACAACTTAACTCCGATGCATGAAAATCAATAGAAAACACAAATACTCATGTTTTCACATAAAAATAATATCTATAGAAGGAAAATGTATAAAGTCATAGCATAAAATCAGGAACGTACGGTCCATGGAAGCAAAGCTTTTATTCAATAATAACAATCGAAGTAGAATTTATTCATTAAATATATGATTTCTATATTATTATTATTATAGTTGTTAAAATACAGAGTGTTAAAAAAAGATTGAAAATATTTAAGAAGATAAATAGTATGGACCAAAATAAACAAAAAAGTTTTAAAAAACATGGATCCCCAATGTACTAGAAGCTTCTCTTCTTTGTTTGAACAAATTGCAAATAAGTGTTTCAAAAAACGAATAATCTTCGATATCTCTTCGTTACTTTGCGGAGCCATGTTTATAAAGACTTTTTTGTTTATTGTGGTCCATACTATTACCTCCTTAATTTTTTTAACACCCTGTATACATCTTGACAAGTCATGACTATTATGCATATTAGTTAGAAACTGTCGTATTAGTCACAAGCTGAAGTTAGCTTTCTGTCATTAAATGTCACAAAATTTAATTTAATTTTTAATTTATAGCCATTAATATAACCAGAATAATTAAGCGATTTAGAACGATGCTAGGTGACGAGACTAGCCGAGTCACCTGCGCAGCGTCCGAGATGGTTTAAATCGCTAATATTTCAAGCTTTATAGTAACATCAACTTTTCTTGTTAATACTGTTGGAAACATTTTAGATTTGCAAGATAAATAGGTAGATACAAGGGACAATATGTCAAATTCGGTGTCAAAAACTGAAAGATCAATGTAATGTAGGTATAGTCGTTTTCATAATAATATGCATAAAAAAAAGACGTTGAAAGGAATCATATTAAGTTGGCAACCATGCAAAAATTCAAACAATCTTAGCCTCAATTCTCCCTATAAATGTGTACCTCAGTTTTTGAGAAAGCAAAAAATAATCAAAGCTAACAACGTAATTAGCATAGGGTGGCCAACAAACATGATTAAATTTGTTCTGAATGACATTATTGACACTGTTTGTGTGAAGCGATCTTTAAATTAAAGATGCTTTTAGAATTCTACAACCTACTTGATGCACATTAATATGAAAAAGAGTATAAATATATTATGAGTTTGTATCTAACCTAAAATGTCTTGTATCGAACGTATTAAACGAACATAATGATAATGATACGATAATGTAAATTTTTTTGTAGTGGTCATAGAAAAAGTATAGTATGTAACATGTGTATAAACTTCGTTTTATTAAACACTCGCTCCGCTCATGCCTAATAAACTCATGTCTAAAGTGGTGTTTATAGCACTGGTTACATAATATACTATTATTATTATTATAAATGTGTCTGAAGACTGTTGTTTTTAAAAAATTCATGCACGTAATGCGTGAAACACATATTTCCATAGTTGTCATTTTTCTGTTAATTTGACGTTTACAGGTTAGGAAGCCAAAAAACCACTTGTGACTATAATTTTGCAAAATTAATAAAAGAAAAATGTCTTTTTACGGAATCTTAAACTTAAGATTTAATCTATTGATTTTAAAATTTTTGTGTTTTTTAAAACCATCATTTGTAACTTCCAGTTCGTTATGCACATTTGGCACAATTATGATTTGGTTGTTTATTATTTTGTCAAAAATAGAGATATCATTAGCAAAATTTTTATCGTTAAAACGAAAATAAAATACGTGATACAATTTAATGATACGGATTGTTACTACATTCAATTGTATTGTAACTTATTTTTGGGACACGCTGTATAGTTGAAAAATGTTTCAGGCAATGCGCACTTCCGGACACGAAATTTTGGATGATTTGTCATCCAATTTACATAAAAATGTAAAACTTGCTTTAAGTGCATCTAATCTCACGTAATTTTGATCCTGACAGCGAGAAAAAAAAGACAATAAATTAAAATAATTTATTAAGCTATACAGGTGCGCCAGAACTCGCGCCCCAGAGATAAATGCCATATAAAGTAAAATACCAGGAACATGGAAAAAATGTTAAAAAAATTTTATCTATAAAAATTTCGAAGTTATGAGAGTTTAAATTTTGCACTCTGACCCTATTTATTTTTGTTGGAAAAATATTTTTTTTGTGTTTTTGTTACAGGCTATAGGAGAGGAAACAAAGAAGCTGTAGCCGAAATTGTAACTCTGTTTAATGTTATTTGTTGCTTTTATTGGCAAAATTTTTGTACCTTTACTAAATAATTGTATCAGTATCATTAAATAGACATAACAAAATGTCAATGTCAAAAAAACAAATGTCAAAATGTTTTGACAGAGAATTTTTTATCTTACCTGAATTTTTTCACCGGGGCGCGAGTTCTGGCGCACCCTGTATAAAAAAATCTTAAAATGAAAAAAACTAAGTTTAGTTAAGTTTTGTATCGGAAAATCGACGCCAAAAATAAATTTCAACTAAAACTTTCAAATTTTAGTTTCAAACGTCAATCATAATGACAATAAAGCGTGGCTTGCATTAACATTTTTTAAATTAACATAAAAATGTCCAATATCCCCTATCCTCAATTGTACCTATCTATCAATTTTCTACATAATATTTAAAAGTCAGTAATATTGCATTTTACCAACTCGCTGAGATATTCTGTATTATGTTTCGATGTAGAGGTAATAACACCAAAAATAATAATGTTTTGAATCAAATATTTAAATAAGAGACTCACCACTGCCTAATTAAATAACCAAATTATTTCATTTGTGTCATGATTAACGGAAAATAATTCCCGAGGGTAATTGCTAGTGGAAAACCACTTTGTTAAAACAAATAAAATTATAAAAATCGAATTGTACATTCGCGTCGGCACCACCAAATCAACCGTCGTTTACGGCGCTACTACTTCAAAGCAATTCCGCGTTCTTCAGCCAACTCTAAAACCCTAAACACGCGCACTACGCTTTACGCTGCACACAGTATCAGTATTATTACGTATTTACTCTTGGCGGATGCGCCCAACACTACTCGTATCTGAGACGGATTAGTCATTTACAGCCTCCAGACTGAGTATTTTTGAAATCAAAAAATTTATTGTAATTTATTGTATTGTAATGTGACTTTTCTAATCTTGAAGGAGGTTGGAAAGTGACTCATTATTGACCTATTACCTACCTCTATTACTACCCTCGTTTTGTTGTCCTACTATTAAGGCTCCAGACCCCCTGAAAGCTGGCGTATACCTATTACATGTAAATTTATTTCATTGTTTTTAGCCGCAAATTTGGATTTGAAGAGTTTCTTGATGTTTGTAGTGTTTCTTTAAAGGTAAATGGAGACCAGGGAAATATTCCCGCTTTAAATAAGTTAATAGATATTTTTTTATTGAATAAAATGTGAAAATTTTAATTATTAAGATTTTTTGATAACGGTATACCGTATTGAATTAAAAAAAAACAGTTTATAGGTAATTTAAAAATACAGTGCCCTGATATAATGCGAATTTGATAACTGTTCTTGATTCTTTGATATAAAGCAAAAATTAAATTGAAAGTAGGCAACCAATAATACACGATTTTCTGTACCTGGAGCATAATTTATGACAGGCCGGGCCGCACCGCAGGGTGTAACCCACAACATGATGGTTTTATTGCGTTTGTTCAAAGCAAAGTTATGCATTTGAACCCCTCAATAAGAGAATTGTTAGTTCATTTCAAAACTTCAATTTTTTTATTATTCATCTATTTAAAAATAAATTAAAAAAATAGATAGGTTTAATATAAAGGCACTAAGACCAATACGTAAACCTAAAAAATAAAAAATTAAAATATAATATTTATATTAATTTTACTGAGGACGGTTTTTGCTTAGGGATTATTATATGAGTTGAGTTGAGTCTTTACGGACAGCTCTAATTAGTCAAATTAATTTTGTGTTAAAAACGATTCTAGGTATTTATGGTGAGACACATATTATGTTTATCGTTATTGTGTTATGTGTATTATTTAACCCTTAACTGTTTTGGTGGGGTAAAATTTGAGCCTAAACTTATAATGACAGTAAAAAGACAATTAACTTATTTTTCACGTTTAGCGGAATTTCTTCGGGTTCCTTATTTTCTTCCGTTTCTACGTTTAAATTAGCCCCTATATTTTCTTCATCTTCTTCATTGTTTTTATTCTCTTCACCTCCTTTGTTTCATGATTTATTATTATTTTATTATTTCGTAGTTTCATTATTATTTTTAATTTTTTTTTGTATAATAAAATTTAAAATATTTTTTTATTTTTATTACAATTATTTATATTTGCTTAATTACATATTACTTGTAACCTAGTTATAATAAATTAATAATAAAGTTATTTTGTCATTTGATATTACAAAATAACAAATAGAATTCAATTAAACACAAATAGAGCAAATTGAGATTAAGAGACATTTCTTCGAAGTTTTTTTTAATCCAACTTTAAAAACTTAAATTTACCAGATTTTCGAAATTTACTGTCAATCATTACGACTTATTAAATAGTGAAAATTTTGAAATGTGACACTTCATAAATCTTTTTGATAAAATTTATCATGGAATCTCAAGAAACAACAAGGTAAGTTAGTAAAAACGTCATTAAAAATTAGAAATGACATTCTTTCTAGACCTTTTCTTGTAGTACGTGGTGATAATGTAACAGGAGTCAAAAAACCAACACAGTTAGTTAGTATTTTTTACAATGATGAATAATAAGAATTTTTTTAGTTATTTGGAAACGCTAACACACGCAATAAAAGGATATGTTGGTTCAGGAATTTTTGCAATGGGTGCTGGTTTCATGAACAGTGGAATACTTTTAGGCCCACTCTTATTAATATTCATAGCTTTAGTCAATTTGCATTGCCAACATATACTGGCAATGATTGGTATAAAAACAACATTCTAATTTGTAAAATTTTATTTTCAGATTAAGGCAATTATTAAAATTACCGAAAAAGAAACGGTTCCTGTTTTACCAAGTTTTGCTGAAACGGTTCAATACACTTTTGAAGATTGTGATTCCACTTGGTTGAAGAAACATTCAAAGACTTTTGGAAGCACCACTGATGTGTTTCTAATTCTTGCAGAGTATGGATATTGCGTCGTCTACTTCATTTTTGTTTCAAAACATCTTGGTGAAGTAATTTATCTATCACCTGAAATCATGAATAATGCAGACTTTTCACTTACAGATCGCTGAAGCTTACCACTGGAAGCAAAACTACCGTGTGATTCTTGCCCTTATTTTACTACCCATGTGGCTCTCAACTTTTCTAGGAAATTTGAAACTGTTAACTCCAGTGTCTTTCTTAGCAAATCTTATCATGTGGGTTGGAATTGTGTTAGTTTTGTATTATTCAATGGTAAATTTGGATGTGAAAACTCAACGAAATTTAGTAACTCACATTGAGAAACTTCCTCTCTTTTTTGGGATTGTCTTATTTGCAGTGGGCGGAATTACCTTTGTAAAAATTTTGGGTTGTTTACCAGTTTTTTAATTTTTTTACACAGATTGTACCATTACGAATGGAAATGAAAAATCCGGATTCCTTCACAAATATTTGTGGTGTTTTAAATGTGGCAATGACAGTAGTCGTATCTTTGTATTTGCTTGTTGGAATTTTTAGCTACTGGATGTGGGGAGATGAAGTAAAAGGAAGTGCTTTTCTTAATTTACCACAAGAAGAAGGGTATTTTCTTGTCATAACTATCAATGTTTTACTTGCTTTTTCAGTCTAGCTATTGCTACAAAAATTTTAATATCTATTGGAGTGATGTTTACTTTTGCTTTGCACATGTATATTCCTTTTGAAATTGCTTTTCCGAGATTTTACAAAAAATGGGGACCTTTCAATCATCCAACTTTGATAATAAATGTCTACAGATCAGTGGCTGTTCTCATAACTTGTATGATTAATTTTTTAATTTTTTTTTTGTATTTTTTCTTTTCAGATGCAATAGCTAATATCAGTGCAAATTTGGCATCTTTTATTTCACTGATTGGAGCATTGACTGGATCTTTTTTAGCATTATTAGTGCCAGCAATGCTTGATTTGGCAATGAAATGTGGATCATTGACGTATTTTACTGTCTTCAAGGATGTGTTCATAATTATTTTGGCCTTTGCAGGAGCAATCACCGGCTCAGTATTATCAATTATGGATATTATTAAAGACTACACGAAAGAAAATGAGTGAAATAAAAAATTAGCAATTTTTGTTTTTTTTTTCTTGAAAAAGTTTTTTTTTTGATTGATTAACTTTTTGATTAAATTTGTTGTTACATTGTTTCTACAAGTTGCAAAAATTCATTTATTATTCGACGAATTTCTGCTTTTTTTAACGATTGAGGAGGTTTTCGGGGAGTGTTTAATCAAGGATGAAAACATTGCCATCTTCGCACTTATTAAAATTAGGGAAATATAAATATTGTGTCAAAACGAAGTTTTTAGCACAAAAACGTGTTAGAAGGCTAAAAAATAACCCAAATTCTTGGTCCAATTTTGTGATTTTTCCACTTGTTTTAACAAAATTTTACAAAAACATCGCTAAGGCACGTGATAAAACGATCAAAAAAGACATTTTAGTTCAAAAACGTGCCTACAAGTTTGTAATAAGCAAAAGTAACACTGTTTTCTATAAGTTTTGCAGTTTTTTCAATTTACGTACGATAATATCAATTTCGAAACATTTTAAAAAAAGTTTTTGTTTTAAAAACGTGCTTAAACCTCCGAAAAAAGCAAAAATAACACCATTTTCAGACTAATTCTGTGATTTTTCAACTTGTCTTTAACGAAATTTTGCAAAATAATTGCGTTCACGAAACGTGATAAAAAAGAGCAAAAAAATGTTTGGTTTAATTTTGTGATTTTTCGATTTCGTTTTTAGCAAAATTTTGCAAAAAGCTTCTGAGGTTTTATTTCAAATCATACTCAAAAGTTTGAAATAAGTAAAAATAATACCATTTTTTTACTTATGTCCTTTTTGATCAACTTTTCATATACTATATCGGGTGAAATAAACTAAATCATATAATTTTTGATTTATTTTTGTGTTGTTTAGGCATATTTCGACAAAATCTTGCAAAATATATGAACTTTTGGTTAAAACAAGCTAAGGTAACATCAATTTCGATCTAATTTGTTAATGTTTAATTCAGTTAATACTTTTTTGTAATTTTGTTTTTATTTCAAAAACACAATTACACGTGAAAAAGATACAAATAACACCAATTTTGGCTTCATTTGGTAACTTCTTGGCTAGTTTTAAAGGAAACTTTACAAAATAATTGTGTTTCTGTCTAAAAAAACGTGCTAAAAAACTCGACAAAAGCAAAAATAACACCATTTTCGGAGAAATTCTGTGATTTTTCAACTTGTCTTTAACGAAATTTTGCGTTCATGGTTGAGAAACGTGATAAGAAACGCTCAAAAAAGCAAATAAATGTTTTTCATTTAATTTTGTGATTTTTGTTTTTTTTTAAATTTCGAAAAAAGCTTTTGAGATTTTATTTCAAATCGTACTCGAAAGTTTGAAATAAGTAAAAATACTAAAAAAACAAGTTATGCGTTTTTTGGCTTATCAACTTTCCAGATAATTCGAGTGAAATAAACAAAATCACTTTTGATTTATTTTTGTATTTTTTTAGGTATATTTCGACAAAATCTTGCAAAATAAATAAACCTCTGGTTAAAACAAGCTAAGGTAATATCAATTTTGATCTAATATGGTAATGTTAAAGTCAGTTAATGCTTTTTTAAAAATTTTTTTATTTAAAAAATGTACATATGGAAAAAACACAAATAACACCATTTTTGACTTCATTTGGTAAATTCTTGGCTAGTTTTAAAGAAAATTTTTCAAAACAATTGCGTTTCTTTGTACGTTTCAGCACGCCTTTAAGTCAAAAACTTAGTTTTTTCGAAAGATTTTAGTAAAATGTACCACGAAATTCCTCTAGTCTTTCTAAACTAATTTACCTTGTCAAAATGTTTTCAAAATCATTAATACCATTTGTAGAAAATTAAAAAACAATTTTTGCCTTTCGGTTGGACACTATTTCCCTAAAAAGGAAGCTTGGAAAAGTGGACGAATTTCCGTGGTATAAATTTTAAAATAGGAAAACGGTAGAAAACAAAAGATCATCCCTTTGTCATGAAACTGAAATATGTCAAAATTTTTGTGAATTTTTAATGTCCAACACATTTTCCAACACAAAATTGAAAATGGCGAAACAACAAGAATTTTGGGAAACTCTCAAATTAAAGTATGAAGAAAAAAATCGCACTCTTCAACAAAAAGAACAAGAATTACGCCTCAAATTAGAAGCAATGGATGCAATAATTTCCAAAAATGAAAAACCCAAAGACACACTTTCGTTAAAAGAAGCCGAACACATTTTTGGAGCTTGTACTTGTCCACCACCACAAGACAAAGGCGGATTTTTCAAATGTGTTTTTTCGATTTTTGGCTCTTCTAAACCAAAAAACACCCCCCCAACCCCATCACCAACCCCAACAAGCCAGTCATCCCCTCGTGCTCCTCAAGATGTCCCAACAAAGGAAATCACAGGATCACAATGCATCAGAAGTGAAAGGGTAACAGCAAGAACTGTCATTGACCAAAGTAGAAATGAAAATTGTATGTGCAATCCTTGTCAACTAGACCATCCTCCTGAAGGAAGCCCCAAATACCCCAAATCAGGTACCAAAGACTGCAATTGTAGCATTTGCAGCAGTAGTTTCTCGTCAATGGTACCAACAGACCTGAAAAATGAAGGCTGTAATTGTGACATTTCAAACGTCGATGACTGTATTTGCACACAAGAAGAACCAAAAGCTTCACCACCAAATGGAGGTCTAAGTCTTGGTTCCCCAAGCAAATTATCCCTGAAATCAATGGATCTTTTTTACATTCAAAACATTCATGATTTAGCCTCACAACAGAAGAAATTGCTACATGATATTAAAGATTTAGAACAAAAAAATAAAATCTATGATGATGTTTTCGACCAATACAAGAACATTGATTTCTCCACGAAAGTACCTCAAGCTTCGGCTTGTTGCCCTTGCAACGACTCTTCTCCCTCCCAATCTGATCAAAAAACCAACGCTGAGTTAAAATTAGAAAACTTCTTACTGAAAAACGAACTGAAAGATATGAGATTGGAAGTTCGTCAGTACTTAGAACGAATGGAAGGCCCCATGCAATTTAAAATCGAAACTGAACGATACAAATGTTTCCAATTGGAGCAAAAACTAGAAGAAGCCCAAAAAGAACAAGCCCAACTTCAAGAATTCTACCAAAAAGAAATCAACTCTCTTAAAATGCAATTATGTACCGCAAACACCAACATCTACAATTTAACAACTACAAATGAACAACTTGTTGAAACACTTCAAGCATTCCAAAACAAATGTGCAAAACTAGAAGAAGACTTAATTCGGCAGAAAATCAGCGAAGCTGAAACAATTAAAAGTCTTCAAGATGCTTTAAATGCCCAAATCAATGCAAATGTGCAAAAGGACGAATGTGATTTACATCAAATTGCGAGAGAATTGAGCAAAATTCTAAAAGAGTGTGAACCATGTGGGGAATGTCTTTCACTTCCGGAGGATTTAACAGCTGCGGCGAAATTACTCAAGAGTCTCACTGATATCATTGAAAATAAGATTCCAAAAGAAGAGGAACAAACTAGACCATTAACAAATAAAGTTGGTACTGAAGCTGCAGAAGAACCAATGAAAGGGGTTGATCCGGTGGAATTGCTAATGACTCAAGCAGAAACTGGTGAGTTTTTGAATCTTAGACAATGTTTAGGTGCTGTTGTGATTGAAGACAACGTTGCACCAGGTGTCCATTTCAAATGTTTAAGCTAAAAACCCAGTTTTTTGAGATTAGGTCAAAGATACATAATTTTTTCCCTTTTTTTAGCTTGTTTTTCAGCCGGAAACACAATTTTTGTAAAAAGTAACAGCCAAAAATCACATAATCATGTTATTTTTACTTTTTCCACATAGAACTCCGTTTTTGAGCTAAGAATTTATTTTTGTTTTTCTGTGAAATACGCAATTATTTCACAAAATTTCGTCAAAAACAATCGGAAAAAGTCAAAATCGGTGCTATTTTTGACTGTTTTGAAAGTTTAAGTACACTATGAGCAAAGCCTCAGGAAAACAAATCGAAAAATTACACATTTACGACAAAAACAACATTATTTTGCCTTCTTTGAGAGTTTTAACGAGTCTTTAAGTTAAAAACTCAGTTTTTTGAGAGGTGTTTTGGAAAAAAATACCTGAAAATTACATCATTAGGATAAAATTAACATCATCTTACAAAATTAGGTTATGATTATTATGTTATTTTTTAGTTTTTAAAAGTTTTAACTCTGTTTTTAAGGCAAAAACTTGTTTAATTTCTTTAAACTAAATCTACAAATTACCAAATAAGACAAAAATAACATTATTTTTGCTCTTTTCAAGTGTTTTAGAAGGATTTTTAGCAACAAACGCAATTATTTCACACAATTTTGTCAAAAATAATTCAAAAACATTGCTATTTTTGTCTTTTTAAACATTTGGCTTACTTTTTCGAAATAATTTATTTACACAGGCCCAAAAATTTGTACCATTTTCCAACCAGAAACATAATTTGCAACATTTTCTAAAAAATAAGCCAAAAAAACACTATTTCTTTTTCTTTTTAGAATTTCAACGTTTTTTAACCAGAAAAAAAAATCACAAAATTAGGTTAAAAATTAAGTATGTTGTTTTTACCTTTTCCCAATTATTGAATCCCATTTTTGAGCTAAAAATTTGTTTTTCGAAAAATTCCGTTAAACCAAATGTCGAAAATGGTGCTATTTTTGATTTTTTTAGGTATACTCTTGAATAAAAACCACAGTTTCGAAAAACCAGATCAAAAAATCATAAAATTAGGTCAAAAACTATATATTATTTTGTCTTCTTTGTACGTTTCAGCACGTCTTTAAGTCAAAAACTTAGTTTTTTTCGAGAAGTTCTGTTAACATACCTATACCGCAAAATTACAAAATTAAACCAAAAATAACATCATTTTTGCCTTTTATGTGTGTTTTACCATGATTTTCATTCGGAAACGCAGTTTTTAACAAAAACCACAAAATTATTAGGTTATGAATTTTGTATTTTTTAGTTTTTTTTTTTTTAAAGATTTAACTCTGTTTTTTGAGGAAAAAACTTGTTTTTCGCGAAATTTATTTAAACTAAATCACAAAATTACCGCATAAGTCAAAAATAACATTACTTTTGCTCTTTCAAGTGTTTTAGAAGGTTTTTTTTGGAAAAAAACGCAATTATTTCACAAAATTTCGTCAAAAATACTCCGAAAACATTTTCAAATTGAGTCGAAAATGGTGCTGTTTTTGTCATTTACCAAACACATTTCTGAGCAAAGAAGTCACTTTCTCGAAATAATTTTATTAATTTCGTCAAAAAAAGGCGAAAAAAACCCTAGTTTTTTTAGGCATTTCAGCATGTTTTTTAGCCAGACAAAAATCACAAAAATTATGTTAAAAATTATGTTATTTTTTCGTTTCCCAATTATTTAATTCCGTTTTTGAGCCAAAACTTGTTTTTCGAAAAATTCCGCTAAACCAAAGGAAAACATTACCAAATTTGGTCACAAATAGCATTTCCAATAATTACAATTGAGTCGAAAATGGTGTAATTTTTGACTTTTTCAAGCGTTTAAGTATACATTTGAGCTAAAACCCCAGTTTTGGAAAAACAGATGAAAAAATCATAAAATTAAGTCAAAAACTACATTATTTAGTCTTCTTTGTACGTTTCAGCACGTCTTTAAGTCAAAAACTTAGTTTTTTCGAAAGATTTTAGTAAAATATACCGCAAAATTACAAAATTAAACCAAAAATGACATCATATCTGCTTTTTGTATGTGTTTTAGTATGGTTTTCAGCCGAGCATCAAAAAGTAATCGAAAAATCACTAAATTAGGTCATAAGTGGCGCTGTTTTTGCCATTTTACGGATCTAACTGCGTTTTTGACTTGAAAATTTAGTTTTGTCGCAAGATTTTTGCTAAACCAAACCAAAAAATTACCAAATCTGATAAAGAATCGCATCATTTTTGCCCTTTTCAAATGTTTTTAAACGTTTTTATGCGAAAAAATTTCGAGTCAAAAATGGTGCTTTTTTTGACTTTTGTTTTGTTTGAGAATATTTTTGACATAGAATCCAAGTTTTCTTCGCAATGTTTCTGAAAAACAAATCTAAAAATCACAAAATTAGGTCAAAAACAACGTTATTTTAATTTGTTTGTTAAAAGTAAGTTTTCAAAAAGATTGTGAAAAAATTACAAAATTGTTTTAGATGATTTTCAATCGGAAACGCATATTTTATCAGAAATCAGCCGAAAAATCACCAAATTACGTGAAAAATGTTGTTATCTTTGCCATGTTCAAGTATTCAGCTGCGTTTTTGGCCTAAAACCTTAGTTTTTTGCTAAACCAAACCAAACATTTCCTAGTTTAGAACAAAACTACATTATTTTTGCCATTTTTGAACATATTTAGATGTTTAGGTGCTGTTCCGGTTGAAGAAGACGTTGCACCAGGTGAGCCAGATGAAGGAAAAGTTGCACCAAGTGAGTCACAAAATGAAGAAAATATTTCCCCACCAGTTAAACCCGAGTCAAGGAAGAGTAGTAAGTGTTTTCATCAAACTAACTAATTCTTTATCGATCACCTCTTTAGGTTTGGAAGAAAAATCTCAAAAAAGTGTTGTAATTACTGAACCTATAGCATTCGTAGCCGAAGAGGAGCCTCCTGACACTCCCAACCAACCAACAAAATCAAAAACTTCTTGTAAATGTGTCAAGTCGAAAAAATCATCAGAAGTTGATCAAATTTGGCCCAAATCTGAAGGGCCTGTTGTAATGAAAGACAGCAGTGTAATGGAAACGGCAGTAGTACCAACTAAAAAGAAATGTAATTGTCATGTAACTAAAAAATCACCACAAGTTACACCAACTGCTAGTAAAAAATCTTGTAAATGTAACAAGAAATCATCAGGACATGCTGGAGAACCTGCTGGTCAGACTGTCGCCGTGGCAGGTCCTGTATGGCCATCGACTTCAGAACGTTTCAAACTTGCACATCAAGTGGTCGCTTCAAGAAGTAAAGAACTGTTGAAATCTGAAACTTCAGTCAAATGTTTGAAAGTGAAAGAGAACTTTCCTTTTGACATTGATACTCAAGTTGATGTGTTGAATAGACCTCCAGATGGTGTTCATGTCACTACAACTATTACTAATTCTGGTACTTTAGAAGTGATTACTGAAGGACCAGAAGGTGTGATTGAAACAACTCTAATTTACACTAATTCCGGAAATGTGGAAGTGGTTACTGAAATTCAGGAGTATAAAGGAAAAGGGAAAACTTGTAACAGAAATAGAATCAAAACACCAGCTGTTGGAGGAGGAGGAGGAGGAGGAGCTTTGGCGATTGAAGCTCCAGTTGATGAAACTCCAGTTTCAAGTTCAGTCTCAGAACCGGGGAAACCCTCCACTGGTGATACAACGACTATTGATGCGTCAAAAAGTGGCCCAATTATCAACCCCAACTGTCAATGTAAACAATGTCCAGTTTTGGAATTAATGGGGGCTAAAACGGGGGAAGGTATTTTGTAAGTGAAGAGAAAACACGCACAGCTAACAATTTCATTTTTTCAGAAGTAGTCAAAAATGAAATTCTTGATCAGCAGATATCACAAACACCAAGAGTTGAAGATGTTCCTGAAACGCCAACTGAAACAGCACCCGTAGTTGAAGATGTTCCTGAAACTCCTGAAAATATTGTTGCGACAATTGAAGCAACTCAGGTTGAGACTGAGGGTGCTGCTGATGTGCCTGATTCCCAGGTTGTGAAGAGTTTGTCTTTGTCTTTGCATGTGGAAAATGAGAGCAATCTTGAAAAGATAACACCAAATGAAGAACCCAACGAATCTTAATAAAATTAGAGTGTTCATAGTTTGTTGTATTAAATAATGAATGTTTTTTCAATACAATTTCTATTTATTTATTTTGCCTTTGCTTTAATTACTGCACAATAAAAACTGTTTGTTGATATTTAGAAAATTAAGTCAAAATTTTGGTGTAAGAAAACAAAATACTATATTATCTAAAAGAAAAGAAGAGTTGAAAAATTTTGAAACAAATTGAACACCAAATTGAGTAAAAATTTAAACGCTGAATTTCGTTAAATAGGCCAAAAAAACCACCAAATTTGTTCGGAAGTAAAATTTTTTATTGAAAAATCACAAAATTAAGCCGAAAATAACATATTTTTTCCTGTTTTGAGGAGTTAAGAATGTTTTTTCGGTCGGAAACGCATTTTTTGTAAAAAAAAAAACAGAAAAAAATCACAAAATTTCTTAATAAAATAAGAGTGTTCATAGTTTGTTGTATTAAATAATGAATGTTTTTTTTAATACAATTTCTATTTATTTATTTTGCCTTTGCTTTATTTATTGCACAATAAAAACTGTTTATTGATATTTAGAAAATTAAGTCAAAATTTTGGTGGAAGAAAACAAAATACTATATTAAAAGACGAGTTACAAGAGTTGAAAAATTTCGAAACAAATGGAACACCAAATTGAGTGAAAATGGTGCTATTTTTGTCTCTTTAAACGTTGAACTTCATTAAATAGGCCAAATAACCACCAAATTTGTTCGGAAGTAAAAATTTTTTGCTTTTTTGAACATTTTAAAAAAATTCTCAGCTAGCAGCAACATTTCGTCAAAAATAAGTCAAATGTTTCAGCACAATTTTAACCTAAAAACCCAGTTTTTTTGGAAGATTTTGGGAAAAACAATCGGGAAATCACAAAATTAATCCGGAAATAACATATTTTTTCCTGTTTTAAGTAGTTAAGAATGTTTTTCTGTCGGAAACGCATTTTTTGTGGAAAAACAGACAAAAACTCATAAAATTTGTTTGAAAACCATGTTATTTTTTACTTTTTTCATCTATTTAACTTCGTTTATAAGCTAAAAACTCGTTTTTCGTAAAATTTTTCTAAACCAAAAAAAATAACCAATTAATTTGGTTAAAAAGAGCATTATTTTTGCCAGTTTCAAGTGTTTTAGAACATTTTTAGAAGAATAAGATATGATTTTTTCTTATTTTGAACATTTTAGCATGTCCTTCAGCCAAAAACGCATTTTTTGTAAAATAAAAAACAGACAAAAAGTCACAAAATTAAGTTGAAAATCATGTTATTTTTTACCTTTTTCATGTACTTACCTAGTATTTAATTTTTCAAATACTTACCTAAGTAAGTATTATATATAAGTATATCTCCGTTTCTGAGCCCAAAACTCGTGTTTTGCAAAATTTCGCAAAACCAAACCAAAAAATTACCAAACTTGCTCAAAAATTGCGTTGTTTTCACCATTTATAAAGTTCTTTCCGCAAAAAATGCACTTATTTCACACAATTTTGGTAAAAGTAAGCCTAAAAACACTAATTTAAGTTTGAAATGGTGTTATCATAACTCAAGCAGACTTGTAAGCTAAAAACCAGTTTTCTCGTGAGATTTCGAAAAAAACAGATAAAATTAAATCTTTTTTTCCACGTTTTAAATTAAAAACTTTGTTTGTTTTTGAGTATGATTTCGGCAAAACATTACGTACCAAAAAATCATAAAATTATACAGAAATTAACATCACTTTTGGCTTTTTTGAAGGTTTGGGACATTTTTCCGCTAGAAACCCATTTTTTTCTTTCCGAAAAATCACCAACTTAGATTGAATTTGGTACTTTTAAGTATTAAACTCGATTTTTAACCCAAAACTCTAATTTTGTCAAAAATTGGGTCGAAAATAGCGCAAGCGTTAAATTTTCAATAGTAATATTCCCAATGCCACACTTCCTGCACCCGACAATATTTCCCAAACAAAATTTACAAAAACAATATTTTCATTATGAGAAATAAAAAAAAATGTCAAAAACAATTTGTCAATGAAATTGGCTTGAAGAAATAGTCAAGGTCAGTAGTCTAATGGAAGCAATTTACTTCCAACAGCATTGTCACCAACATTAAAAACAAAAAATACACTAGGCTTTTAACGCACCCAAACGAGTACAAAATGTTGTTATAAATTTTTCTTAAATAAAAATTGCATTAGAACGTTTATATTTAAATAGATAAATTCCCATTATTACTTTTATTTCGATGAAAAAAAAGAATTCAAGAAATAAGCCTATACAACGTAAAAAGTATTTATTGTAAATGAAAAATGCAAAAATAATACAAGTTTACTGGTACTAAAGAAACTCAAATAATTCAAATAAACTGAAAAATGTAAAGAGTGATGAGGTTTAAACCATTAATTTCCCAATATGCTCCAACAAATAGTTATTATGCGCTTCATAATCAACTGGATCCACTTTAATAACAACAATTTTCAACCGTTGTTCATCCTAAAAACTAAAATTATGAAGGAATCAACAAGTTACTAATTTTTTACATTATAAACTTCCATTTTGGCTCTACATTTAAAAATAAATTGTTGGAAATTAGCCGCTTGGAAAATAGCAGTGCCAGCTGCAGCATCATCTTGCATGGTAAGTCCAATTTCTTGTGCAGTTTTCCCTAAAATTGTCTCGGCTTCTGATGAAAAAAGACTCACCCATTGGTTTCCGCTAAAGTCCCCAATATTCATCTACAAACAAGAGAAATAAAAAAATCAACACACAAAAAACAACAGACCGAAACCAGCAAACGATATTTGAAATTGGGAAAATCGCGACAACATTTTTCACATCTGTACATCCCATTTTCCAAATCCACAATTTTTTTATTACAATTTTCAGTCGGACAAGCTTTATAAAGCGAATTCTCCGACCGCACCAACAAAATCGTCGCCTTAGTTTGAAAATAATCGCCCTTTTCAGAATTCCCCAAGCCTTTATCTTGAACTTCTTTCAGATTCATCCAAGCTGTCTGAAAATTCCCAACTCCGGTCCTTTCACTCAAATGTGTAACTGTCTCATATTGCCCCTCAGAATCAAACCAACCCTTGATTCTGTGACATTCCTGAATATCGGGATTCAACTTAAGCTGACTACTCATCAAAGTTGATAAATTTTTCCCACCCCCGAATTCTCCAACTTTCGCCCCCTTGATCACAACAACTGGATTATTAGTAGGATCAAAGGAATCAGCTTGTGTACCCCACAAAGTCAAAGCAACCTGAAACGTCAAATGATTGGTTGAAAACAATCACGTGATACGAACGGAAGTTTTTGATTGGTCGACAAGTGTGACTTCGCGCTTGCGCAATTCACGATTGGTTGATTTCGAAGTGAATGTTTGTACGTCTGATGCATCTTTACAGATTCCTATAATATCGACTAAACTACCCACTGCGATTTCAGAAAGCGATGAGATTGGTACAAAATTGAATTTGACTTGTGGTACATCACTATCATCATTAACACACTCCTCAATAACGGATTCATTACCAATGGTCATTTCATAGTCATTTTTGAGGGGGTTAAACTGTTTATTAGCTGTCTTGAGTTGGCATTTACTTATGTAGTAGACTTTATCGACCTGAAACAGCTTAAGTCACACCATTGAGTTACCCTCAATTACAGTTACCTGTAAATAATTGAAATATTTATCGGCCAAGTCTCTGAACGCTGTACATCTTATTTCACCACTTTCGTCCAATAAATCAAAACTAAATAATTTGCCTTCGCCTCGAGAATTCGACCACGATCGCATTTCAGACTTACTCGTGACTCTAGCTTTAATCACCCATTTGTTGTGATAAGGGGTGAGGGAGGAAATTTGACTCAAGACTCGAGTCTCAGAAATGGATTGGTTCAAGGACGTTGATTGCTGTCTCGAGGGTGGTTCAGAGGTTGAAACCTCACGTGAGAGAATTTCATCAGATATAAGCTGGGGGTTAGCAAGTTCTTTACCAATTTGAGAACCAGGAACAACCACTTCTGATTCCAATATAAAAAGTAATTTTCTACAAATAATTATATTATTAATGATGAAATTATATACCAAGACTTACTGGGGCCCCTTAGCGTTATTTACTTCACTTTTCATAAACTTTTTCAATCTGATTATGGAATAGTTTTCAATGGGGGTTGATTGAGAAAGGGTTAAAATTCCATTTGTAGTTGAATATGCACCATCAGAGGCACATATTCTATAACGTTCTGTCTCCATGTTCCTTGTTGGCATCTTCTTGTAGGTGAGAATCTGGATTTGGGGCTCCTTCACTTCTTCACCTTTGAAAATACGCTAAAATAGAATTAATTAAAATAGTGTTGTATAAAATTGAACGTGAGTACCAATATAGCGCCAGTGGTTAATTTATTTTCCATTTTTACGTTTTAACACCGCAGCAAAAAATGTTAGGTTAAGTCGTAATTTTCGCGGGTGACGCTTTTCATAAAAACTCGAGGTGTTCCATGCCCGAACATTCATTCGTCCGAATTATTGTATTTTTACATGCTATTTATAAATCCACCCATAATAAACGTTTTATTTACATAAAAATACTCATTTGATTATTATGTAATCTCATTTAATGCAAATAAAAAATAAAATCCAAAGGGATAGACAACTAGAAAAAAATCGACTAAAAAATACTTCGAACGCAAAATGACAATTACACATATTGTTTCTGAAAAAAAACAATTTTTTTTTCGACTTTTTTTGATAACTAGAACAAAAAAAAATTTATCAAAAGATCTCAAAAATTGAAACTTAAAGCTTCAAAATGGTTTTAAATTTAAGTTTAAATTTTCGAAAAACGGTGCCACAAACGGTTCGCTTTGTACACTGGCGGACAGGGAATTTTGGACATCAAATTTATGGCAGTTCAAAAAATGTTAATGTGATTGACGTTTGGAAAAGTTTTAGTTGTTTGGCGTTGATTTTCCGAAACAATAATGCCAGTAATAAATCAATAAATTATTTTGATTTGTTGTCATTTTTTTTTCTAGCTATCAGGACAAAAATTACAAAAATTAATTAAACATTTTTATTTAATTTAAAAGTATTACAATTATCATTTTGTCGCAGAACTAAAATATTTCAAATAATTTTGCGTTTTTTTTTCCTGGTTAGTTAAATAAATAATTTTTATTCATTTTCAATGACAATTACAAAACTAATGGCCAATTTATAAAACAAGTTAATCGCAATTAAATTTTAATTCGCGATTAACTTGACGTTTGTCAATGCAAAATAAATGGCAACTTAATTCGAATTATTAAGTATCAAGATTCTACAAATAAAATTTTCTCTCAATTGTAAAATTTCTTTATTACTGGGTACCGGTTTCGGCCAATTTGGCCTTCATCAGTCCTACGTCACAAATTACATTAAAATAATTTGGAAACTTTAAAATTAATAACATCGAATTACATAATTAAAAACGGTCCTAGTTGTTTATTCTTGAGTTGGCTGTCATATGTGTATTTTATTTGTATAATATTGACACTTAACGAAATAGCCCCAATTTGAGATAATTAAAATTTCGGACAGTACTGTCATTTTCATAATGTAAACTCTAAAACAACCTTTACATTAATAACCTCATTTTATATTCTTGTCATGTTTATGTCTTTTGATTTATTTACTTTTAAAAATAGTAATTTGTGGCATAATAATTGATCAAAGCGATGATTTAGTTACATTTAGTCCAATTAATAAATTTCATAAATGTCATGATGACAGTAAAGAGTAGTTTACAGTGAACTTTTTAAAGTGAGAAAAAAATACTGTCCAAAATTTTAATTTTGCAACTGTACATAACCTAATTCGAATTAGTTTAATTCTGAATTAAGTTTTCATTTCGCTTTCTGTAAACTGTAAAAAACTACGTCAAGTTTACAATACGATAATTTTGCTTGCGGTTAGAAGGGGCTGGTTCATTGAGGCGTCATTTTCACTTTGTTTGACTGTACGTTTTGGTATTAGAGCAAATAAATGAGACCTTGTCTGATGAAAATTATGATTTATGTTTCATTGTCTCCGAAAATCTGCATTTTGTTTATTTTTACGTTCAATAGTAGGATGTAAAATGTTACTTCTGGACCCGAACAGTCTCAGAAATGGATTGGTTCAAAGACGTAAATTGTTGTCTCGAGGATGGTTCACAGGTTGAAACCCCACGTGAGAGAATTTCATCAGATATAAGCTGGGGGTTAGCAAGTTCTTTACCAATTTGAGAACCAGGAACAACCACTTCTGATTCCAATATAAACAGTAATTTTCTACAAATAATTATATTATTAATGATGAAATTATATACCAAGACTTACTGGGGCCCCTTAGCGCAATTTATTTCACTTTTTTTAAACTTTTTCAATCTTATTATAGAATAGTTTTCAATTGGGGTTGATTGAGGAAGGGTTAAAATTCCATTTGTAGTTGTGTATGCACCATCAGAGGCACATATTCTGTAACGTGCAAGCCCCATGAGCCTTGTTGTCATCTTCTTGTAGGCAAGAATCTGGAATTGGGGCTCCTTTACTTCTTCACCTTTGAAAATACGCTAAAATATAATTTCTTAAAAAAGTGCTGTATAAAATTAAACGTGTGTACCAATATAGCGCCAGTTGTTAATTTATCTTCCATTTTTACGTTTCAACACAAAGATTTTTACATTTCAACACAAAGAACTGGAATTTATGGAAGGAGAATTGGCTTGGAAGGGGTAAGATTCCATGGCAAGAACTGGTAGTAAAAGTAGGCAATGTTTTCAATGTTGTATTAAAAGTTGCCTACCGCAAACAATTTTAAATACATAAAATATACACATAATTTTTTTCTTTTTTTATTAATAATTACAATTGTAATATACTTAACAGTATTAATGTTTTTCCAAATAACATTTTTTTCGACAGAATTAAATGATTCAGTGACGACATTGCACATCGTGTGACAAAATATCTGTTTTTTAGTTTGCGTTTATAATACGTTTATTAACGTCTCCAGTAGGAGTCGTTTATGGCTATCTATAAAAGCACACTGTACTTTAATGAATTTAGGGTTATTTAGTTTTTATATGCCGCTTCTGACTTGTCAGGTAAAAATTTTGCGTTGTTGCTTCGGAAATTTCACGAATTTCGGGCGGAGTGCAAACTAAATTCTGTTGGCTCATATTTTATATATTATTATTATGTTGTAACACTAATAACTAATAATTTGTAAATTTTATTTTTAATAGGCAGAAAAGATTCAAAAAATCAGGTAGGCGCCGAGTGTTACCAACCGATACCAACTAACACAAAATTCTCTTGACGACAAAAATATATTTTTTTAATTAAAATAAGAAAAAAAAGGGCGCGAATTAGAAAAAATAGCATAAAATACTCGTTTTATAATGGGATTGGCACACTCTTGATTGCCTGTTTGTAGAATACGAAGCACTATTTTACAGGGTTTTGTGTTTTAATGTGATTGTTTTAGATCTTTTTATTTGTTTAATGACTTTTTTTTGAAAGTTTAGTTCTAAATTTAATTTCAAACCTTTATTTAAAAAAAACAACGTTACATTTACATTTTTCTGATTCTTATGTAATCTCATTTAAGCAAATAAAGAATACCTAAAGTGGGCAACTAGAAAAAATTCGGTTAAAAGATACTTCGGACGCAAAATTACCAAAAGCCTGAAAGTAAACAAAATTTGTAATTTTTTAAATCGAAATAACAGTAAAAGTATTGAGCAAAAAATAAATAAGTGATGACCATTAAAATCTGACTTATTTGCTACTATGCGGTCATAATTTAGATTAAGTGGTTTAAATTTGAGGTTATGTAATTTTGGTATTGTCTTGTGCAGTGAAGAAATCAAAATTCTCAAAAATGGACGATGAGCAAGACCTTAAAAACATGAATGACTTTATCAACAATCAAAAGTCGTATCAGGTAATACAAATTAATTATAAGTACCCCAAATAACAGTGTTTTTTCAGGACACTTTTCAAGTCGAATTTCAGGATTTTGTCAACTTCAAGCAGGAAGACACCAGTGATCAGGTACAAAAACTCTTTTAAAAACTCCATTCATTTTTATTTACAGGAATTTGATGAAAAAATAACCCCGTACCAAATTCAGGAGTCTCCAGAGCAGCCCCCAAATCTCACACTATCAGAAGACGAAAAACAAGTAATAGATTCATGTTCAGACCCTGAACTAAAACGGTTGCTTGTTCTAAATCGCTCAAAAAACTTGCAACTTTTAAAACTTCAAAAAAAAATTCAACAACTTTTGCAAGAATGTGAAGCCGAGCTTGGGGAAAAAAACAACACTTTGAAAAACTCAGAACCGAAACAAAGCAGTCACCAAACAAACATATGGAAACTTGCAGCACCCTATTTTAAGGATGAGAGATTTTTTTCCTCGCCACTTAATGGGGATGCTATTAAAAAACGTGCCAGAAATGAATTAAATATCTATGATTTGGTACCCTCACCGAAGTGGACGCCGATAGAATTTGATCGATTACACAATGCAGTTAAATGCAATTATAATATAAATAGGCAAACTGCAATTGTGGCTAAAATACGTGTGTTGAAAGCAAAAGTCTCAACAGGGGGCCCCGAAAAGCAAACTAAGTTAAAAGAAATCGTGCAATTGAGAGAAGAACTGGAAAAAATTAAAGATGATGAGGAAATTCCACCACTGAATTCAAACGAACATATCAGTTGGTACAAAGTGTCTGAAACTTTTTTGAAAGGTGAGTAAATTAAAGTAAAATATGAATAATTTATTCGGAGTATTAAACTTCAAAAAATTGAAATAAAGAAAAAAGTTTTCACATAAACAGGTTCAATAATTTTTTTGAAGAATTTTCTTAAGACTAAATTGGATTTTCTATCTAATTAGATCTAAATATAATTTAATTTTACTAATTGCAAACACTTGAAACAAGCGTAATTTGTGTTTTTCGCTGAGATTAAAGACTTGAAAAGGTGATGTAACACCATTTTTGACTTATTTTTTGACAAAATTTCACTCAAAAACGAGCTAACGAACGAAATAACATCAATTTAGATTTATTTTTGTAATTTTTAGGCACAATCTAAATCGGGCAAAACAAGCTAAAATTATTTCAATTTTAATCTAATTTTAGTCAGTTTTAGAAAAATGTTC
>NW_025400975.1:534644-540020 GCF_015345945.1 Tribolium madens
TTTTGGCCTAATTTTCAGTTTGTTTTGCACAATAATTCTTTTTGCTAAAATGTTTCGTAAAAAGCCAAAATAATGCACTTTTCGACCCAATTTAGAGATTTTTTGACCATGATGAATGAGATCTCATAAAAAATCGAAATGAAGCTATTTTCGTTACTAATATTTTTCGATGATTTTTTGAGAAAATTTGGCAAAATAATGCAAACAGTAATAATTTTTGGTCTAATCTTGTACTGGTTTGACTTGTTTTTAACGAAATTTTGCGTTTTTTCCTGAAAATAATCCTAAATCCCTTGAAAAGGCAAAAATAATGACGTTTTTTGACTAAAAATTTGAAAAACTTTGAAAAACGTGTTTAGACATTCTAAAAATGCAAAAATAACACTAGTTTTGGCCTAATTTGGTAAATTTTTGGTTTGTTTTTAACGAAATTTTGCAAAATAGTTTTGTTTTTGGCTGAAAAACCAACTATAACGCTCCGAAAAGGTAAAAAAAAAGTACTTTTTGATCCATTTTGGTGATTTTTCGATTTATTTTTGAGAAAATTTGACAAAACATTTGGGTTTCTGACTAAACAATGTGCTTAATTTTATCATTTTTGACCTAATGTACTCGTACTAGGTATATCATTAATTAAAAAAATCGAATTTTGTTATTTTACTAAATAAAAGTAAATTTAATAATTTTTAAGTTATGGTGACTTTTTTTTAAGACTGCCGAAAATCTATTACGTTTTCGTATAGTTTGCTATGGAAATCAAAAATGTCAAAATTGTTTCTCAATAAACGTCGACAGTGAATTATTATTATTATGCCAAAATAAAAATTGAGATATGAGTATTTCAATTATTACAAAAGTAACCCTAAAATTTTGGGATATGTTATTTTTTCAAAGTTTGAAAACACCAGAAAAAGGATCTAAGCTTTCTCTTTCAAATGCCAAAAAACGAATTCAAAATCTTAAAAAATGGCAGAGTTACCGATTTTTAAAGTGGAAGGTGCAGATCAAAATTTTTTTTTAAAAACTCCAAATATTTCAAAAACGGCTAAATTTAGGTATAGGGAAAGCTCAGTAAAAAATATAGCTTTCATTTAAAATAAGAAAGTTGAGACTGACTTCCGGTATAAGCGGAAAATATTTTCATTTAGGAGGAATTAATGGATTATGGCTATGTGCCAATTTTCAAATAAATATGATTATTGAACACTCAATACATTTAATGTGGGGTTTAGACGGAACAGCCTTGTATATATTTTTTTATTTTTTTAGATAAACACACTCCCTTGGAATGCCAATCCGTATGGCACATGCTGCTTCACCCCCAAATAAACAAATCGGAATGGACCGAAGAAGAAAACAAAAAATTGGAAAAAATCGCAAAACATCACTCTTATCAAAACTGGGATTTGATAGCCTCAGAACTCAACAACAATCGCACCGGATTCACCACCTGTCTCCACTACTTCAGCAAATTATGCGACAAATTCAAAAAAAACAAATTTACTCCAGAAGAAGATTCATTTTTATTAGAAGTTGTCGACAGTTACAAAATCGGTAATTTCATTCCATGGAATAAAGTAGTTTGTCATTTCGACAACCGTTCACGACACCAACTCTACCATCGCTACACTTACTTCCTATCCCAAAACCATGTCAAAAAAGGGAAATTTTCCGAAGCCGAAGACATTCTACTCACAATCCTCGTCAACAAATTCGGACGAAATTTCAAAAAGTGTGCCGAGTATATGCCTCATCGGTCACAAATCCAACTCAAAAGTCGATATAATTCAAATTTGCAAAGAAATATCAAAAAGGGGACGTTCACTGTCGAAGACGATGAAATCATCTACAACTATGCCCAAGAACATGGAGAGAAAAACTGGAGCGGTTTAACCGATCGGTTAAAACGTTGCAATGCACAAATTAGACATCGATACAAATTAATAAAGAGTTTTTTACACGAAAATCCCGACTCGGAATTACGGGATATACCAAAACGGAAGCACCGATTTAACGAAGTGAGCGACGACCATTTCAGTTTCTTGAATTATATTGCGGAACAGTATAGGGATTTGGATGAGATTCCCACTCTTGAAATGATTCAAGAAAGTCTTAAAGCTGAAGTGAAAACTTCTGAAACAAAATTTAAAAATGTAGATACCTTACTTATCGACTTTTTTAAAAATACTACTACAACTACACACAAGTTTGTTTCGGAAACATATCTTGTGGAAGCTACCGAAAATGCACAAGAGGTATTGACCACTCTTGGAGTCAATTTAGATATACCAAATGACTTGCAATGCAACTCAAATTTAGACACCATAGACTTGGAAATTTTAGAAAGATTATCAAAGAAACAATCCGACCAATCAACTAGTAGTAGTAGCAAATTAGTTCCACCAAATTTGAGCACTTTAATAGGCTTGAGAAGCTTAATCCTTAAACACAAAGAATACAAACAGAAACATAAGAAAAGTGACAAATTAGCGTGGCCTATGGAACAAAACTGTGAATCAACTAGAAATGAAGTTTTGTTTCATCGAGAATTGTTTTCAAAACGTTTTGATACACTTTTTGATTGGAGTGCAGTGTTGTCGTTAGAAAAACCAAATCTAGAATCTGAGCCTTCAACATCTACGAAAAGTGTCAAGAGAGTTAGTCAGTCTGAGAATACTGTAGTAAAAAAAAGAAAGATTCATGTAACCGATCTTGCAAATATAAGCAAAACAGATAAATCACAACTTAGGTTAGTTGATAATAGTGTGGTTGAAAGGTTGATGAAAAGTAAGAAAAATATTATAAGGATTGAAACAGTTACTGATTCTAATGGTACAGTGAGGCCTGTGTTTGCGTCACAAAAGAGTGGTAATCAGGTGTTAAAAAATGTAGTCGATCATGGAGATGTCCAAGATGTTGAAAAACTTAACAATATGTTGAAAACAATGAAGTCTGAAGCAATTCCCGAGTCTGGTAACGATGAATATCAAGCAATTAAAGGAGATGTGCAACTCTTGAAGGAAATACTTCAGTATGAAAAAATCAAAACAAAGTCAGATCCTGATGGTTAAGTGTCGTTTTCAAGAAATTTGTACCTTCATGAAAGTATTAATAAATAGTTGCTTTTTACATATTTTAGTTTCTTGTTTGTCAATGGAATAAAAAAGGAAATTTTCAATACATTACTGAAAAGTGAAGTGCAACTCTTAATATGAAAAAATAAAAACAAAGGCAAAGCCTGTTTTCTGGAATGGAATAAAAAAGGAAATTTTCAATACATTACTGAAAAGTGAAGTGCAACTCTTAATATGAAAAAATAAAAACAAAGGCAAAGCCTGTTTTCTTTGCAGTAACATTAAACTAAAAGTTTTGTACCTTCATGAGAGTATTAAATGTCTAATAAATTGAAATATTTGATTTTTTATTTTAAATATACTTTTTGAATACTTGAATTGTGCTAAACAGAGGCATATAGTTGAAACTTTAAAAGAGAATAAATACAGTTTTACATCAATTTTACTCGGAAAAATCTATCAAATTCCTTTTAAAATCGTTATCTACATAAATTTGTATAGCATGCCTTAAAACGCAGGACAGAATCTTTGAAATATCTACTTTTTAAATATACCTTAAAAACTAGGGCAAAATGTTTAAAAAAAAACAAAGTTTTTTGAAGGGGCCCTACTAGCAGTGAGAATGTTTTACCTTTTACAAAAATCTGTAGTTGCTTTACTTGATTTGTTATATTTTACTTTCTTGTTTGTTTGTACAGTGGCGGACACGAAATTTTGGACATCATATTTGACAATTCAAAAAATATCAATGTACGCTTTATTGTCATTTCGATTGACGTTTGAAACTAAAATTGGAAAGTTTTAGTTGAAATTTTTGTCGAATTTTGGCTAATAAGAAATAAAAACAACAACAAATGTGTCCAACCAATCAAATTCAAGATTTTGCAAAAACCTCACCGATTATCCATAAAAAACTGATTTGCTTTGAAAAAGACGCAAAAATAATGAATTTAAATTAATTTTTACAATTAGACAGGAAAAATTAATTAAAGGACTATTTCGTCAACTTTTTTTTCGGTAGATTAAAAAAAATGCAGATTAAAGCTTTCATATAAATTTAAAAAATGATAAATTTAAATTTGTTTCCTCAATTGCCTTTGAAAAATCCATATCTTTTTCCCGTTTAGTACAAGGTTGTTATAAATGATTTTCATCTAGCCAGCTGTGAATTTTCCATGTAAAATAAAAAATGCCGCTTTACGAAAATAGGGGTACCTACTTGTTTTAACTCAAAATTAAAAAATCGCCGTTTAGTAAGCGTCCACTTCGAAAATAGACTTCAATTATAAACTTGTTTTCTTCCAAAGTATACATTATTATCAATTATTATTGAAAATTAGTTGAAACAATAAAAGTTTAATTAACAACAATTTATTATTAATTAATAAGTGACACTAATGACAGAAGTAGAGCTTTCAAAAAAAGTAGAGCGGCACAAATAAAGCTACATGCAAAAAAATTCCAAAGCTGGCTAGATGAAAATCATTTATAACCACTCTGTATAACAAAAGTGCAAATTTTTTGCATTTAAAACTGTGTTCTCAGTTGGCAATAAAAAACTACTGTTACCAATAAATTGACAATATTTGGACAATTTGTACAAATGAACACAGGAATAATGAGTTTAAAATTAATTCTGCATTTGGCAATAAAAATAAATCCTGTAGTGATAGAAATAAGGATTATATTTGTAAATTTACGTCACCGTTTTGACTTTTTCAAATCACCAGTAACGAATACTTTCGTTTTTCTGTTGTTTTCGTGATTTTCTTGAAAAATGTGAGCCACATTTACGCGAAATGTCAACAACTGTCAGAAGTGTCAGATGGAATGATTGAAATCCAACGCACTCTTAGTGATGTTTTTTTTAAAACGTTAATTTACTCACTTTTAGGCCTTTTTTCTCTATGAAACTCTACTACTTTGTAGAATTATGACTGAATTTTCGTTTTTTACTTTCACTCAATCTCCACCTTTTGCCGTTTTCTAGTTTTAGTGCTTCCAAATTTTTGCAACAATCTCCAGGAATAAACAATTGCTATCGCGTGACAAAGATGGTTAAATTAACGTTTTACATGGGTGTGAGAGCGTTCAAGCTATCACGTTTTAGTATATGCCAAAAATTTTCTTAAAAACAAATTGAAAAATCGAGAGATAGTTTTGTTTTTCTAAATGATATTTCACTCAAGGTAAAAAATCGTTAAAATGGGTCAAAAAGTACATTATTTGGTCCATTTCTGAGCGTTTTAGCACTATTTTGCCAAATTTCGCAAAAAGCAAACCGAAAATTTATTAAATTAGT
>NW_025400975.1:540025-543401 GCF_015345945.1 Tribolium madens
TTATTAAATTAGTCCAAAACTGTGTTATTTTTGCATTTTTAGAGTTTTTCAGGACGTTTTTAAATTACATACAAGTTTTTGCTAAAACTGACTAAAAAATTACAAAATTAGATTGAAATTGATATCATTTTAGCGTGTCTCGCTCGATTTGGTCCGTTTTCGAACCAAAGACTCATTTATTTTGCAGGATTTTGTCAAAACATGCTCAAACACAACAAAAATAATTCTAAATTGATGTTATTTCATTTGATTTAGCTCTTTTTGAGTGAAATTTTGTCAAAAAATAGGACGAAAAATATAAAATATGGTCGAAAAATGGTGTTAATTGCAAGATTTTGCTAAAACAAACCAAGAAAACGTCAAATTAACTCCATTTTTTTGCCTTTATCAAGTGTTTTAGCAAGTTTTTCAAATAAAAATGTAAATATCGGGTGACTGTAAATGATTTGGTGTCAAAAAATTTAATTTGGTAACCTTGACTTTCAAATTCAAACCTCAAACTTTCATAGGCGACTCACGAAACATTTTTGATATAACAAACACTAATTCAGTGTTGCCACTAGATTTTTTGTCACTCGGTATTTCGCAAAATTTAATTAAAAACTAGCCAAAAAATTATACTAAATGAAATAACGTTACTTATTTTTGAATTTTTCGAGCGTTTAAGCACGTTTTTGAGTAAATTTTATATGTGAGCTATTCTAACCCTAGTTTTTCAAAATTGTCATTTTTGATAGAAAACGATTGGATGTTTAAAGTCAGATTTACACAACTCAATTTTTACAAATTTTCACAGGGAAGTGGCCTTTACGACTTTAAGTAGTTGATTTATCCATAGTTATTTTACTTTGTGTGTTTAGTGGATGCAAATAAAAAAGAAACAATTTAAATAAATGATATATTTGCACTTTACTAACAAAAACATGACATTTAAAAACTTCACACGGGACAAATCTCTGACGTTCGTGTCTAAATGGAAAGGGGTGAAATAAATTTGTGCACATATAAAAATAAAAAATCACACCATAAGAAGAAATTAACTTTAAAAAAAAAAAGAGAAAATAACTAGTGACTCAGTTCTTATTTCTTCGCAGAAGTTGTAATAATGGCACACCCAGCCGTAAAAACTGACCATAACAGCAAAGTAGCCTCTAAATGCCCTGTAACAAATCTCACCCCATCCAAAACCTGCTTCCAAATGGGGTTAACACTCTGTTTCGAAGTCGTAGGCAAGAGATTTCTAGCCTTTAAGTATTCAACCAAAGCTGGCGAGTCTTTAGTAAACGCGGGGAAATACTCCCCAACTTTCTGACGAACCCACCATGAAGGCTGCGACCTTTGACTCCACGACGAATACTTGTATTTATAAAGAACCCCCCTGATGTATTTTGGCGGCTTTTGGTTAAAGGGAGAATGATGACGGTCTAAAAGAGCCAAAACTTCCGGTTTTCCCATCAAAAGTCTGTGAGCTAAACTCAAAATCCAAGGCTGTTTCTCGTAAGTGTTGTAAGCCGCCCAAAACATCTGCCAATCTAATCTGGGGGAATATGGTGCTAAAAAACGAATTTTTTTGACAGTTCTGACAACTTGTGCAGTATTACCAACAAAAGGTAGTGAATGGTTGACATTCCCTGGCTTGTACAAGAAATTATACTCAAGCCAGGGACCTTCAACATTATCAGAACCTTCAAAGATTATTTCCGGTCGACCATCAACTCCAATCATCTTCGGGAAAAGGCCATACTGATTGACAGCATGGAGTTTATGAAGTCGGTTATATACAGTGCGGACACTTGAATGCACAGTTGAGTTAGAGGCTGTATGTAAGGATGCAAGAGGCACCTAAAGTGTCCATTTTAGTACAAACACACTATATATCAAAAACATACAGTACTAGCGAAGAATAAAAGAACAGCAATTCCCGAATAAAGAATTGTTGTAATAATTGTAAATACTTTTGATCCTTGGATGTCAAACAAGGAAATTGATAAAGCTCGTAGAATTGTGACAGCCAATGAGATTAATCCTAAGTAAATAGTGATTATAAGTCCTTGTTTGAGGACATACTCAAACTGGTCTTTTGTAAATGCTGAAAAAATGATAAGAGGGAAATTTTGTCTAAACTGAAACTAGTTATTTACCAATATTAGATTCGATAACAGTTCCGTCGAGTTTCAAAGAATATAGTTTAACAACGGCTAAGAAAAGGGCGCCATATATTAAAATATTTACGACTTTTTCGATAAAATTCCATTTGGTGAAGGGTTTTCGACGGCCGTAGAAGAACTGGTCATCCAACAAAGATAAAAGGAGGGTTACCATCAATAAGTTGGTGAAGTTATAATTGCCAGTAAGTACAATCGATATTTGAAGAAATGTCTGCAAGGAAATATTTATTATTGTTGTTATTAAATAGACATTTCCTAACAATATTACAAGTTTTGAAAGAAATGCCTTTTGAATTTCAATAACAAAATTTGAATGTAATTTTTAAAGTACAAAAACTTTTAAATTGCCAAAATGATTATTATATTGACATTTCTCATGTCCATATGTTTTTAATTTTATTGGCAAGAATGAAAAAGTTAAATTTGAAAAAAAAAATCGAAAAAAATATTTTGTTTTTTTCAAAAAGTAATCGTTATAGTTTCTTGAAATTTTTTACAAATTAAAAAAATTACAAATTTTTTTTGAATTTTCTTTCAAAAATTATACATATTTCTTGAATGTTTTTTTCTCTCTTTCAGTGATTACAAAAAATTCCACCAAAATTTTATTGTTTTTAGATTAATTCCTGTAATTCCAACTTAATTAACGTAATTCCAAAATAATTCCTGCAATTCCAAATTAATTTCGATAGTAACTTTATTATTTCGTCGCAATTCCATTGTTTTTAGATTATTTCGTATAACTTTAAATTAATTTTTGTAATTCCAACTTAATTCAAATTTCAAAAAAAAATCCAGTAATTTACAAGTAATTCCGATAAGTAATTAAAAAAAAATCTACCGACATATTTCAGTAATTCTATTGATTAATCGTGAATATTGATTAATAATAGATTCATTGTAATTCCATTATTTTCGAATTAATTCCTATAATTCTAAATTAATTCAAAAATAATTTCTGTAATTCCAATTAATTACGATACTTCCAAGATATTCAACGTAATTTTGTAATTTACAAGAAATTCCGGCAATTCGATTAATCCATCGTAATTCCATTGCTTTCAGATTAATTCAATTCCTATAATTCCAAATTAATTCCTGAAATTCGAAATTCCAATTCAGAAAAATTCCAAATTAATTTCCATAGTTTTAAGAAATTCAACGTAATTTTTAAAGAATAAATTATCTCCAATGATTCCAAAAAGAAT
>NW_025400975.1:544125-549212 GCF_015345945.1 Tribolium madens
CCAGTAATTCTAGAAAAATGTTAGTAATTTACAAAAAAGTCTAGTAATTCAACTCCAGTAACTCTATTATTTCGTCGTAATTCCATTGTTTTTAGAATATTGCATATAATTTTAAATTAATTTCTGTAATTACAACTAAATAATTCCAGTAATTCGAAAATTTATTTAGTCATTTCAAAAAAAAAATCAGTAATTTATAAATAATTCCGATAAGTAATTAAAAAAAAAAATTCTACCAAATTTTTTCAGTAACTCTATTGATATTGATTAATAATGGATTCATCGTAATTTTATTCTAAATTAATTCCAAAATAATTAACGTAATTCCAAATTAATTATGATAATTCTAGTATATTCAACGTAATTTTGTAATTTACAAGAAATTCCGGTAATTCAATTCCAGTAATTCTATTAATCCATTGTTTTCAAATTAGTTCAATTCCTATAATTCTAACTTAATTCCTGAAATTCGAAATTCCAATTCAGAAAAAAAATTTCAAGGAAATTCAATTTCGGTAATTCTATTAATATTAAATTTTCAGATTAATTCCTACAATTTCAAATTAATTCCTGTAATTCCAACTTAATTTTCGTAATTCTAAAATAATTCCTATAACTTCGTATTATTTTTGGTAGTTTTAAGAAGTGCAATTTTCAAACGAAATAATTCAAGAAAAATTTCATTAATTTACAAGTAATTATAGTGATTCCAGACAATCCAATAATAATTTTAATAATTCCATAAAATTCCAAATAATTCCAAACAATTACGATTAAATTCCAAAAATCTGTACAATTACTTACTTGGATGATGAAACTGGTGATGCGTACCGCCCGAATAGGCACGAAGAACAAAAACGGAATCCCAATCTCACAAACATTAGCAATGACGCCGAACAGTTTCAAGTACCATGCAGGAATTTGATGGAAGTACCAAGAGAGTGGCGTTGGTAATGGTAAACTTTCAAAATAGTAATTAAATGCTATGAATTTGGATTGAATTATTAAACAAAATAATTAAACATCAGTGAAACAAACCAGATAAAGTCCACCATTTAGGACAACCACTGATGAATTTTAACAACCCACATGTTAACAAGAATCTAAAAAGTAGCCAACGCACTAGCCAAAAACTGATGGAATCGCTTGGTAAAACTTTCGAGCCTTTTCTCCGGCCGGGGAGTAAAGGGGCCACGAGGAGGACAAGGAAACCGGACTCTAGTAGAAATTCGTCACTAAAAAAATAATTTTCCCGTATTAAGTAACCCTCTTGATGAAAAAATAAAAGATAAAAAATACCAAGCAAGATAAGTATAAAATTCTATCTACAGGGTGATTTTTAAAAAACGGCAGGCGCTGTAAAATTTTTATTTATGGCCCGATTTCAAAAATTACAAAAATAATTTACATGGCTTTTAATTTAGCGTAAAGTGACAATTTTAGAATTTTTCTAAATGTCATTGTATATTTTGAGCTATATTCAACTTTCTACTTTTAAATTAAAACCCATATTTCTTTCTTCATAATTTGAAAAGTATTAGTTTTCTTGGTACAGACATGTACAATATGTTCAATTTTTTAGAAAAAAATATTCTTTAAAAAATTAGCAAAGTTGAAAAAAATAAAATTTTTACTACAGGTTATTAAAAGAGGAAACATAAACAAAAGAGGAAAACATATACAAGATCATTAGTCACATTAAATGAAATAAGACAAGAAAATGTCAAGTTTCAAAAAATAATTGTCAAATTTTTTTTCCTGGCATCATATCTTACTTGAAGTTTTTCTTTGAAGCGCGAGTTCTGAAACACACTGTATTTTCTTTCATTTGCTGCTTTTTGACATTACAATAATGGAATTGATTGATTTATTTGACACCAAGTTTATAAACATTTATTAAGTTTTTTCAAATTTAATAATTTTTTTAAACAATAATTTTTAGTTAAAGTAGAACCTTTATACCTTCGAAATTAAGTAGAAAAAAATATGGGTTAAAATTCAACTTTAGAAAGTTGAATATAGCCTAAAATAAACTATGACATTTAGAAAAATTCTAAAATTGCAGGCTCATACTACATTAAAAGGCATTTAATTTATTTTTTTAATTTTTGAAATAAAACCATAAATAAAAATTCAATTCTACACCGCCTGCCGTTTTTTTTAAATCACCCTGTATAAAAATTTCGAAATTATGGGGGTTTAAATTTTGCACTTTGGCTATAATTTTTCCTACGACCCAGCAAACAAACCTAAAAAATAACAATTTTTCATGATATCCCAATTACGCCATTAAATTTTTAAAATTTCTACCTCCCTGAGAGGTTACATAATGTAGTTTTGACAGATGATGGAATAAAATTTTTACCTCCCTAGGAGGTAATTGGCAACTTTCCTTTGTGAAATATAAAATTTTAATACTTACTAATTATTGCTCACAAAAACTTGACCAACTTGATAAAGAGAGAAATACAAAGACCACAACCCAGCAAAGAGCGGAATTGTACAAAACTTTTGTGAAATAAACCTAAAAATAAAAAAATATGTTAGTATAAACTATAAACTTGATTAATTTGTTGACAATATAACTAAAAATAGGTTTAGTAGTAGTAATAGTATTCCAATGCAACGTAACCGAATAAAAAGTATGAAATCAAGCATTTTTTGCATAAACTAATTACTTTACGAAAAAATAATTAGTACTGTTTTTTGAACAATAAGATTTTTCGAAATTTTTTTTAGTTTTTGAGTTTTGCAAAAAAAAATTTTTATATCGCAATTCCGGACACCTCACTTGTCATTTTTATCCTGATAGCTAGAGAAAAAATGACAACAAATCAAAATAATTTATTGAACTTATATAAAAACACGTATTTCTGGCATTGTTTCGTAAAATCGACGCCAAAAATAAACAAACGTCAAACATAATGACACTAAGGCATGGTTTACATCGAACATTTACATTGAACTGACATATACTCTTTTTCATATTAATGTGCATCAAGTAGGTTGAAGAAGTCTAAATGAATCTTTAATTTAAAGTCCGATTTACACAAAAAGTGTCCTTAATGTCATTCAAAACAAATTTAATCACATCAATAATGACAAAAATCTTTATGTTTGCTATCCTATGTTGATTACGTTGTTAATTTTAATAATTTTTTGATACATGGGATACACATATATTTGAAAAAATAATTTTTAAATCTTAAATACTATGTTTCTATCAATATTATTAGCACTGAATTCTATCTTTAGAGATTAGGTAGTGATGTTTGTCCTGAGGTATTGCACACAAAAAGGCAAAATTTTGACAACATGTAAACAGACTATAAGAGTTTTTTTTTATTTGGCGTCACAGTTATCCATGAAAGTTCAATTGACATTTGACACCTCGCCGCCAACTATGACGCCAAATTTAAATCAACACCCGTTATAAAACATAACAAAGTTGTTTGTTTACCCTGTAAAGGCCAAAAAGCTCCCAAGTAGTGCCAACACATCCAAAGCATAATTAACATCCAAGCCCAAGTAGGGGGCAAGCCACAGTAATGTGGGTTGGTAATGTACTTTAGCTGATAAAGTCTTGTGTTTACTATTTTCTAACAACGATTTTGCAGGTAATATTCCATTATCGCCGTACAATCCTGAAAAAAGCATCAAATCAAGGAAAAAATAATCTCAAGTTTCAGTGACTTATTCTAACCAAAAAACAAACGAAATATGAAAATCGCAAAATAATTACTCACCAGGAATTTGGACGTAGAAAGAAATAAATGCAAAGAGGTAGACTATACAGAATGATCTCAAAAAAAGGTTTCTGGTGTACCGAAGAGATATCATTGTTTACCGATAATTAAACTAAATAAAGAAAAAATTACGCCTCGAAGGTTGCACTTAATACGTAAACAATAAACAACACATTAATAACAACTTAACACTATTTTGTCTTGCATTTGATGACTGGGTGATGATGATGTCTGAAAATCTGAAAGAATGAAGCGACGACGCGACCAACCAACTTGAACCAACAAACGCCCAGCAAAAGACAAGGACAGCAAGCTGCCACGCATGCTTATTGCTACAGGAGAGACAAGGAGCGGAATATAAACAGGATGATCGAATCGGAATAAATTAACTGTTTTTTAACATGATCACATTTCGGTTTTGTAATGCGTAAATTATGATCAAATATTCTCTTCATGGAGAAAATTGAGTCAATGAAGAAAATACCAAAATTGGGTTTTCTTATACAGGGAATGTACAAAAAGTATTGAACTGTGAACGTAAAATTTGAATTTCGCGCATCAAGTTTGCCAACTGGACTGGTGGGCTTTTCCCTAGACAGTCAGGTTGTTTATTTTTTATTTTTGAATAAAAGAAAATTGGTAGAGAATTTAAGACATTTTCAGTGCTATAAAAAGGGTGACTGTAGGGGAGGTAAAATTTTTATGTCCCTGAATGTAATTTTGACAGATGAGGGAATAAAAATTTTACCTCCCTGACAGCTAATTGGCCACTTTCCTTTGTGAAATTAGAGTGAAAACTTTGTTTGTTTTTAAATTTTGCATTTGTATTGCAACTTATATGAATTTTTTTGGAGAAAAATTGAAAAAAATGTATACCCTTTTTCATCAAGTAGGTTATAGAAGTCTAAATAAATCTTTAATTTAAAGGCCGATTTACACAAAGAGTCATTCAGAACAAATTTAATCACATAAGTAATGAAAATTTTAATAATTTTTTTGGTACATGCGGTACATATTTATTTGAAAAAATAATTTTTAGGGAAGATTGAGGTTAAGATTGTTTGAAATTTCGCATGGTTGCCACCTTAAAATGATCCCTTTCAACGACTACTTTGATGCACATTAATATGAATACGAGTATGGATAGTGGTAATCCTTAGATCATAGTCTTTGAAAAAAAAAGGTTTTATAACGAGTTACCATTTTTTTTAGATAAATAGTTTAAGTAAAAAACGTTTGCTTTATGTTCACACGCTGTCTTTTTTTAAATTTTCCGTAATTTTTTATTTATGGCCCGATTTCGAAAATAAAAAAAATAATTAAATGGCTTTTAATATAGTA
>NW_025400975.1:549241-566190 GCF_015345945.1 Tribolium madens
CTAATTTAAAATGAGAACCCATTTTTTTTTCTTCATAATTTGAATTTTATTAGTAAATTTAAATTAATTTCAGTAGAAATTATAGTTTAAAAAAATTATCAATGTTAAAAAAAATAAAATGTTTACTACCTACAGGCTATTAGGAGAGGAAACAAGGGAACTGTATTCTAAATTCTAACTATGTTTAACGTTATTTGTGTCATTTTGCAAAAAAAAATGTACTTTTACCAAATAATTATGAAAAAACATATAGAAGATCGTTGGCATTATTAAATAGACATAAAAATGACAAATGTCAAAAAATAAATGTCAAAATGTTTTGAAGATTGAGGTTAAGATTGTTTGGATTTTCGCATGGTTGCCACCTTAAAATGATCCCTTTTCAACGACTACTTTGATGCACATTAATATGTATACGAGTATAGATAGTGGTAATCCTTAGATCATAGTCTTTGTAAAAAAAAGGTTTTTTAACGAGTTACCATTTTTTTTAGGTAAATAGTTTAAGCAAAAAACGTTTGCTTTATGTTCACACGCTGTCTTTTTTTAAATTTTCCGTAATTTGATTGAATTTCACTTTCCATTCTAGAATAAACTGTGAAAAATCTTATAATAGAATCGTGATTTTTATTGTTTCATCAATTATTTTTTACAAAATTATCAAAAAGTATGAGAAAAGTGGGGTACTGCCTGTGCATCTTGTTCACTCATCCTTATTTGCCTTTTTTTAAGGCAATCACCAACCAAGGACCCCTTTGGGGTTCCTTTTTTCACTTTCGTCTCTTGTGTGCCTTTTTGTTGTTCCTTTTTAATTTTCGGTTTGCGGGGAAGCTCGCTTTCATCTAATTCTTTCTTTTCTTTATTTTTTGACTGTTTGGAAGGCTTTTTCTTTCCTTTGAAGCTTGACATACTAAGAATTTTACTAATTTTGGAAAAAATGACACAAAAAAATTTGCAAAAAATTGACGTTTCTGAGTGAAAAAAGTCAAATCAAGTGTGATGTAAAAATTTCATGAACGTGTGTCTAACCTAAATTGTTATGTTTAATAAAATGTCAAATTATTTAAGAACAATGAAATGAGGTATTGACGTTACTATTCAAGACATACGTTCATAAAATTTTCAAAGCACGCTTGACAACGTTTTTATTTCGTAGCAATACAAAATAATTATAAATAGAAAAAATTGTAATCAATTATAATTACTTAATCAAATTAACTATTTTTTAAATTTTAGTTCAAAACATGTCAAATAATTTTCCTAACCTCAGATTTTTAAAACAAATGACACATGTCAAATAATTTTCCTAACCTAACATTTTCAAAATTGTAATTTAAAAAAAAAGTTAAATAAATTACTCCTTGTTTTAAGAAAATGTCTGATGAAGAGGACGACAAACCCCAGTTATCTGCAAGCACCTTCCAGGCGCTTCAGGAGTTTTACAAAGAGCAAGAAGAAAGAGAAAAACGATTTTTGTCATCTGATGAAAATCCTACTTTAGACGAAAACTGGGTAAAAAAACTGCACTTATAGTAAAATTTTAAGTTTACAATTTTAGCAACTAAGCCAATTTTGGTACGACGACAAAACCACAGAAAACTTAGTTAATGTAGCTTTAAAAGAAGTGGGACCTGAGGGTAAAATAGCACTGGTTTCTTGTCCCACACTTTACAAAAAAATGAAAGAATGTTTAAGCGAAAAGGGGGAGGGTTGGCAAGTTTTAAGTTCGCATTTACATGTTAAAAAATCGATTTTTAGTAACGCTTTATGAATATGATCACCGTTTTAGTGTTTATGGGAAAGATTTTATTCCTTATGATTACAAGTCCCCATTAGGGGTACCACGCGAAAAAGCAAGTTGTTACGATCTTGTGATTGCTGATCCACCTTTTTTGTCCGAGGAATGTTTAACAAAAGTTGCTGCCACTCTTAAATTCCTAACTAAAGAGAAAATCATCCTGTGTACAGGTAGTTTTATAAAAAAATCTAATTCAAAGTTATTTATTTCATGGTAACTCTAGTAGCATGAACGGTATTGTGTTTCTAAAACGACCTTCACTCATATTACACGAGAAGAAAAACTTTGTAATTTAATTAATTTTAATTTTAGGCGCAGTAATGGAAAAATTCGTTGAACGTTTACTAGATTTGAAGAAAACTCCTCTAAAGCCCCAACATAGAAACAACTTGGGAAATGAATTTTACTGTTATTCCAATTTTAAGATTGAATGTTAATAAAACACGTTTCACATGGTACTATTTTATTTTTTGTGGGGTGATATGTATACATGAAGTGTGTATTTACAACAATTTAGCCATGGGGTGGAAATAAACTAATTCAAAGAATTTGATAAAACAATCAAATTCTGATTACACTTGAAGGCCTCACTAAACATGCAATTTCTTGGTCCCCCCTGATAAATATTCATTTACCAACTTTACACCCTCACCAAATCCTCTTCTTATTGCCAAACAATTTTATAAATAATTTTTTTTCAAAAACTTTAACAATATTTTATATTTAATCTTCAATTTAAGCAGCAAAACATTTATTACAACATTGGTAATTAATTTATTTAGAATTTAGTTGCTGCAGTCGCAGTGATTATGTTGCTGAAATTTAAAAAACTTTCATTTTGATTCAAACAAAATGCACAACCTGTGTGGGTGGAATTGGTTAATAAAACAACCGTTTTTATAGGCCTCTACCACATTTTCACTAATCTAACCAATAATAATTACTAGGTGAATTTTTTTATACAGTGAGTGACAAATTTTTGTCACTTTCTGTGTCCTATTATGGAAAATTGGTGTAAACTTTACAAAACTAGCAGTTTTTTGTACCAGATGCCAACAAAGAAGCTGATTCGGCCAAAAAATAAGGAAACAAAATTTTATAAAGTGTTGACATCCAATACATTTGTTTAGTACTTTTTATCACAAATAATATTTGATTTAACTCTTTAGGATGATATGATTAATATTTCTAATCACAGTGAACTAAAAATGGAATATTTAACTTTTTTGTAAATATACAGGGTGTTCCAGCTAAACCACACATAATCGGTTAGGTCCTGGTAAATGAAAATATTTTCAAAATGGCAGCACTTCCGGTTAACCGGAAGTGAGTATCAACCTCCTTATTTTAAATAGAAAGCTACATTTTTTATTGCGTTTTTGGATTAGGCAAGTGATTTTGAGACAGTTTGTCTTCCCTAGTTTCCGAAATATTTAGACTTTTTTGAATTTCACTAAATTTGCATTTTCCTCTTAAAAAATCGATAACTCTGTCGTTTTTAATTATTTTGAAATCGTATTTGGGCACATAAAAGAGTACTTAATTTCAATTAAGTTTTGTTACAAAATATTTAAAAATGTCTTTCAAAGTTTTTGATAAGAAAACGGATTTATCACCAATACAATTCTTCATACTTTTTGAAATAATAAATGATATTTAAGTAAAATAATCAAGTCTCGTTAAACTGCGACGAATTTTTAATAAAAATAAATGTACAGGGTGCTTCAGTTGAGATTGCCACCATGAAATTATTGAAAAATTTGAAAGTTATTCAAAAAACGGTTTCGACATCTTTACTGAATCACCCTGTACTCAATCTTAATTCAATTGTCATAAAATATTTCCATTATTGTTTAAATATTTTTCAGCATTACTCGATTTTTATACTTTTTGTAAAATTCTTCTAATGTACAGAATGAATCAATTAAGATGACCACCATTCTAAATTTCCTTAAAAATATAAACTGCAATAAGCAATACACATAGATATAGTTTAAAAGTCTTGAAATTTTATAAAAAAAAACCTAAAAGCTGTTCAAAAAAGGGTTTCGACATCATTACTGAATCACTCTGTGCTTAATCTTAATTCAATTCTGTCATAAAATATTTCGAAAAAAACACCAAGAAATAAGTGGAAAAGTGTAAACTTGACCGATTTTCGATACAAAACGGGTTTATTATTAATACAGAGTGATTCAAGACAACTGATAAAATCTTCACACTTTTAGTGAAAAAAACTTGAAATCGACAGAATGAATCAATTGAGATGGCTAAAATATTTATAAAAATTCTTTACACTTTTTGAAATAATAAATAATATTTAAATAAAATAATCAAGTCTCGTTAAACTGCGACGAAAAAGTCACTCCAACTGTACAGGGTGCTTCAGTTGAGATTGCCACCATTCTAGATTTGTCTTAAAAATTAAATTTTAATTAGTTTTAATATAGTGCAAAAGTCTTGAAAATTACTGAAAAATATTAAAGTTATTAGTTAGTTTAAAAGTTTTGAAATTATAAAAAACTAAATTCGTTTCAAAAAACGGTTTCCTGAATCACTCTTTACTTAATCTTAATTCAATTCTGTCATAAAAGACATAAGTGGAAAAGTGTAAATTTGACCGATTTTCGATACAAAAACGGGTTTATTATTATATACAGAGTGATTCAAGACAACTGAAAGTATTTCTAAAAACATCTTCATACTTTTTGAAACGATAAATACTATTTAATGTATCATAATTAAATCTTGTTAAACTGCGACGAATTTTTAGTAAAAAAAAACTTGAAATCGACAGAGTGAATCAGTTGAAATGCTAACATTCTACATTTGTTCAAAAATTAAATCACAATAAGTCCAACACCCAAAAACTTAGAAAAATGCAGCGTAAAAGTCTTGAAATTATTAAAAAGTCGGTTTAAAAACAAACTCACCATCTTTACTTAATCACTCTGTATTGAATTTGAATTCAATTCTGTTAAAATCAAAAGTGATATATAAAAAAAATAACAGAAAAATTGTTGTAAATTATTTTCATAATGATTATGTATCTAAAATACAGGATGATTCAGTTAATATGACCCTTTGAAAGCAATCTTTTTTAAATCATTCTGTATCGACATAACGTGAAAACTACTAGAGTATGTTAATACAGATCAAAGCAAAATTAAATTCTCTTCCATTTAATCAAGAATAAATTGGAGCATTTTATTAAAAAAATGCGTTCAGGATATTTGATTTTCTTGTTAATTTTCTCAATTATGATTCCACCAAAAGAGAGTTCGAACCTTTCTCTTTCAAATACCCAAATACAATTTCATAATTAATTACAATTAATTAAATTCATAAATTATTAAAAATTAAACTAATAATTAATTAAAAGTGAGATAAAGGCAGATATCTTTTTACTTTTTTGTTTTTGTTGGATTCCACAATGCTAAGAAGAATAAAATTTTTGTGGAGCAGTATATTTAAAAATGGGTAAGTTATCGATTTATGAAAATAAGGTTCAAATCCAATTTTAAAAAAAGTTAAAAAATGTCAAACACGGTAAAAACCCAATTTTATACTTAAAATAACAAAGTTGAGTTTAATGGGAACACCCTGTATAATTATTACATTATACACCACGCATACTTAATCGACTGTTTATTTATTTACTATAATTTGTCTTTTCTTAAATAAAATAAAAAAATGATAACCACATCACCCGTTTCAGTCATATTGCACCTATTTAATAAAAATTATTAATTTACCACAATCGTAGTTTCAAATCAGCTGAACAAATCATGACCCGTTTCACGTAGTGTTTTACTTGTAAGTCTTTCAATTTCACTGAGAAGTATTTGAGTATCAGTGTCAATTTCAGATATAGGCGGACTTGCTTGAATCGAATTCTGGACGTTATCCCATTCTAAAGAATTTGCTGAAGAGACTCTCGACCAATCTGAGTCGCTATTTAATCCCGGGGCTGTGTTTTGAGGACTTGTTTCAGAGAAGTCTTCAGGCAGCGCAGTCCTAAACAAACAAGTAAAGTAATTCCATGCCAAAACGATCACTTTTAAAACGTGTAAAAATAAGTGACACGTATTTCAACGTTTTTTATTTTTTCAATGTATGGTGAAAAACAAATTAAGTAACTCGGAGCAAAAAGAATTTTTATCTAAAAAGCAAATCAACATATTGAAATGATTTTTTTTTTGATAATAGATATAAGTAGGTACACTACGGACGTGATAATACATGTATTCTAAAAAATTTTTATTAACAAATAATTTAAAAATATATTGTTTAAACGAAAAAATAAACAATTACGCAGGTTTTTAAAATTCTCAAAAAATTTATGTAAAAACTTTCATATTTCTACTATGTCTTCACATAATTTCAAGATGGACGTTTAAAAAATGGCTGAATTTTTTTTTATTTGAGATCCCCCCTAAGATCGTCTGAAAGTAGCTTGTAAATTAAATAGAAAAATTACCAATTACCGTCACTAATAAACTGTTGTATAGAATAACTTATTAACATTTATTTTTCAAAAAATAGCAATAATAAATACAAATTACTCTCTATATTTTTTTTATTCTACTTTCTGATATTAATATAAAAATATGTAGATTTCGCGTACGTTTTATGAACTTCGTTCGACTAAAATGATCATTTAAAAAATCGCAGTCTTTCAACTTGTCGATTGGATTATATAGGGTGTGTCATCAATCCCGGACCAACGTAATATGCCATATAAGGTAAGATACCAGGAAAGAATGTAAAAAAAATCTATCTATAAAAATTTGGAAGTTATGAGAGTTTTTTGCACTTTGACTTTGTTTCTGTTGGAAAAATAATTTTCCATGTTTTTTTTTGCTACAGGCTATTAGAAGAGGAAGCTGCATCCTAAATTGTAATTCTGTCTAATGTTATTTGTGGCTTTTATTGGCAAAATTTTCGTACCTTTATTAATTAATTATAAAAAAACATACACAAGATCATCAATAGACATAAAAAATGTCAATTTTCAAAAAATAAATGTAAAAATTTTGTGACAAATTTTTTTAACATTTTTTTCATGTTACATTACATGGCATGTCACGTTGGTCCGGGAATTTTGACACACCCTGTATAGTCAAACGTAATATGTGAAATATTTACTCAACCGAAGAATTTGTTTTTTATTATTGATATTTTTTGAAAAATAAATGTTAATACATTATTGGAAATTGTGTTTTCTTTAGAACAGTTTATTAGTGACGGTAATTGATAATTTTTCTATTTAATTTCCAAGGAAACGCTACTTTGCAGCGCTTTCAAAAAAATTTTTTTTCAGCCATCTTTAAAACGTACGTCTTGAAACTTATATGAAGACATAGTAAAAATGTGAGAGTTTTTACATAAATTTTTTGAGAATTTTAAAAACCTGCGTAATTGTTTATTTTCTTATTTAAACAATATTTTTAAATTATTTGTTAACAACAAATTTTTTCTATTATCACGTCCGTAATGTACCTATTTATAACTATTATTAAAAAAACCTTTCAATATGTTGATTTGTTCTTTAGATAAAAATTCTTTTTACTCCGAGGTACTTAATTTTGTAGATACCTGTTTTTCAACATACATTAAAAAAATAAAAAACGGTGAAATCCCAAATTTACGAAAATCAGAAACAATGAGTTTTAAAAGTGATCGTCTTGGCATGGAATTACTGTGTCGTCAAAAAAAAAACGGTGTGTTACGAAAAAAATATTTGTTAGAGAATATCAAAAAACTATTAATGAATTAACATAAAAAGTGTTGTAAAAGTTGTAGCATTGTGATTGGGCCGTTTACGGTCGGCCATTATAATAATGTAAATCACCAATCACTTTAGTTCTTTGAATTCATTGAAATTTAATGCAATGATGTGATTGGTCCGTTTGAGGTCGGCCATTATTATAATGTGCGTAACCATGGAGAAACCAATCACTTTATACTTAAGTTTCATTCATAATAGCGAAATTGGTTAATTCATTAAAATAACTCCAATTTTAATTTAGTAATTTCTACCAACCAAGAACTTCCTGATGGATCATGAATCATTGAAATTGGGATCGTCTCATGTTCCCACTCCAAATCTAAAGAACTGACAGGTGTTGACGCTGCTGTCCTTGATAACAAAGCCCTAGCATCCAAACACTGCAGTTGAATATCTCGACTTGTACATGATCTAGCCAAAAATATTAATTAAAATTAAACAATTAATTAATTCATTAATTACCCAGTTGATGGAAGGCGCTGTGATTCATTCAGTCTACTATAAGCAGTTAATTGAGGATTCAATAAACCATCAACTAAATTCAAAACTGGCTTCTGAAAAATCAGAGTAGAAAAAAAAAACAAACACAAAAGTATTAAAACCTGTTTGTTGTCGTTTCTTTTATTAAATAAACGCGAAAAAAAGCTTCTGCTCCACGAAAGCGAACAATTAAGAAAAATTATTCATTGGAAACAAAACTATTAGAAAAAAATACCTTTTTATGTGTTGTGTTGTGGAACTCTAAAATAAATCTCATGATTATCATTATTTTCAAATTGTTAACTTACATCGTCCACCAAAAATGCGAATTCGACTCCATTTCTCTGCCCTTGAAGAATATTAAAGTTGCGAAGACTTTTCGAAGTATCTGATTTAGGCAAACATTTGCCGAAACAGCTACCCATTTTACCTGCAGCCCCCCATTTAGGACTGCGGAGTGTTTAACCCCCATGGGGTGGCGTTAAAGTGGTCATTAACGTAACAGTCACATTCATTTATTATTATTGCCACCGAAATACGTAATAAACAAAATTATTTTTGCTAAACTCGAAATTGTCAAATGACATTTGAGGGGTGGTTGACAACTGGCGGTACCAACACTAGTGAGTGAAAGTCCCCAGTTTTGTGCAATAAATAAACTTTTACCAGTTAAAACTCACTTTATTTAAAATAAACCATAAGAAAATATACGAATAATTGTATTTCTTTCGCTTGCATACAATACAACAATACAAAAATGTTTCATTACTACTACTGTCAAAATTACAAGAGTAAAAAGTCCCTAGTTTTGTGTCACTAATAATTAAAATAATTGATTTTGCCACTTTAAACTCGTCTTTATTGAAAATAAACAAAAAGAAAATAATAATAAAAAATATATTTCTTATAAAAAATTACTACAAAAATATTTTGATTTTGACGTCTGTCAAAATCAGCTGACTGTCACAGTCACAGTTGTCATGTGTCAAATAATAAAAACACTTCTGGAATGATTTTAAAAATATTTTTAGAATGTCTCGTGGCAAACTTTGCATATTCCCTCTCCCAAAGCCCCATTTTAATAGTCGTATCATATGACGCCTTCAGGTATGACTTTTTCGATACAAAATCTGTACCCCACATGAACAGATTGAGGAAATTGGGGACCTATTCCGACTATTTGGTTAATGTTTTCCCGACTAAAACGTTCCCAAATCATCATTCAATTGCCACGGGGTTGTATCCTGACATACATGGGGTTATCGGTAACAGTTACTTCAATAAAACAACCAATACTGTGGTTCATATTAATTATGAAATGTTTCATTTTAACGACAATGTTGTCCCGATTTGGAGGAGAAATGAGGATGCGGGTGAAGGAAGACACTCAGGGGTGATGATGTGGCCAGGGGGTTGTTACCCCTATCAAGGAAAAAAAATAACACATTGTCAAGACTATAAGCACGATTTTGACTGGTTTAAACGCATTGATATGGTAGGAAATGGTTTTTGGGACAATTGTAGTTAATTCAAACCATTTATAGGCAATTGAATGGATCAAAGACCCGAAAAAACCAGCCAATTTAGTAATGCTTTATTTCGACGAACCAGACACTGATGGTCACATTTATGGTATTAATTCGGACATAGTTAATAATTTGATCACTAAATTGGACAATATCACACTTTATTTGCATGTAAGAAACAAAAAAAAAATTTTAATCCCTCCTAAATGATTGTTTTTAGCAACAAATTGAAAAAAATAATTTAGGCGGGAAAGTAACAATTGTACATCTCAGCGACCATGGAATGTTGGATGTGAAGCCCCCGAATTTTATCAACGTAACGCAATATTTGACCCCTGACACGTACATCTACGCGGGGTCAACCCCCATTTTACAGTTCCATCCCAAAAAAGGATTCGAGTCTGAAATTTATGAAAAACTGAAAAATGCGTCGTTACTGAACCATTTCAGTGTGTTTAAAAAAGAAGAGTTTTTGCCTAGATGGCACTATGATAATCCTAGGAGTCCCCCAATTCTAGTTTTAGCTGATGTTGGGTATGGACTCGATGATTTGATCATTTCTACAAAAGAAAAAGCAGAAAACTGTAATTGAATTTTTTCTTAATTGCATCATCTGACGTTGCATTTTAGTAACAAATAACTCGACGTTTGGGGTTCACGGTTACGATTATACCGTCAGGGAAATGCGTCCGTTTTTCATGGCGCGGGGCCCCAAAATTAAAGTCAATCACAAGGTGCCCCCTTTTAACACCGTGGATTTGTTTAATTTCTTTTGTGAAGTACTGGAAATCGCCCCAACTAAAAATAACGGGTCAAATATTGGAGATATTTTTATTGGAACTGGAAAGTATTCACTCACGACTATTCTCACCATTACTGGTACGTTTTTTTTTTTTTCAATTAAAGTGCATGTGGCTTTTTATTAACACTTTTCAGCGGGGGGTATTGTCATTTCGTTGATATTAATTTCTTGTGCTGCTGTTTTGACGTTAATGATGATCAAAAGACAGCAGAGTATTACGACAACTGCTGCGTTAAATAAAAGATTTCCGCAGACTTTTCAAAGTAGTATTGAAGCACAACACTTGTTAGAACCAGAAGACGCGTAAATTATTGATTTTAAGGTGTCTCCTATCTAATTTTTATAATTAGAGTGATTTTATTGTGATGTGTCGAGGCGGGACCTTGACTGTTTTTCTGCTTACCAATTGTAGATATATTGATATTATAAAAATAAGATAGGATTTTACTTGTTTATGCTCAATAGTTATTAAGTTTATTCTCGTGTTAAACCGCCCATTGATTAAAAAAAATCAAAATTTGATTATTGTGTGATGAATGTAAAATTAGTAGTCATTACCACGAGGTTGATTTTCAGGAGAATTATTAAATAATAATAAGTACTATATATTTTGTTGGTCCAATAGGGGGTTTTTATAGTCATTTAATTTCTAGTTTAGAATTTTTATTTGTTATTAGGAAAATTTTATGAGAAAAATTTTCTGATTTTTGTTTCTAGTCATTTCCATAAAATAATATGAGGAAACGTTTATTGAATACGTAGTTGTGTAGATATAAAACGTTTTTACAATTTTAAACAAAAGACAATACACAGAATTGACGAAAAACCCTTGACACTTAACCCAAAAATTTTCAAAAACCATGAAGTCCCTTTTATTTCAAAAATTGTATATTTATGATAATATGTTTTAACAATTCACAAACATTAAAACCTTAAAGGCGCATTTTGGAAATCAAAATCTTTTTTGTTCAGCAGTTTTTTTCCTGAAAACAAAATGAAAACTTAAAAAAAAACACAATTTATATTTTTAACGTATAAAAAATATTTTTGTTGTATTTTTTAAATTTCTTATAGTCTGGATTAAAATGATTGAACAAATTTCAAGATTACTCACTTAAATTGTGTATTTATTTGTTGTATTTTTTGTCGAAATTGCGAATTTTATTCAAAAATTGTATACTCGTTTTCATATTAATGTGCATTGAAGTAGTCGTTGAAAGAGATCACTTTAAGTGTTGCCAGGACTGGTGAAATTTCACCAGATCTGGTGATTTTTATACTAATTTAATGATTTGGTAAATATTTTGTAAAAATTTTAATTTCTGATAATTTTTTAGAAACGTAACTGTAGTTCTAGCAGAAAATTAAATTAAATTTTTAAATATTTATTTTTAAATTGAGTATTCACCCAAATGTCAGTAAAATTAACATTTTTAATTTGATTTTTTAATTATTGATATAGTAAATTCAGTCAAAAATGATGCCACTATTTTTTTTTTGTATTCTTTCGAGCATTTTGCACGGTTTTTAGCCGTGCAGAATCCCAAAAATGCTCAAAAACAAGTTGAAAAATCGAGAGATAGTTTTGTTTCACTCAACAAAGTAAAAAAATCGTTAAAATGGGTCAAAAAGTACATTATTTTGTCCAATTCTGAGCGTTTTAGTATGTTTTTAGTCAGAAACAGGACTATTTTGCAAAATTTCGTTAAAAATAAACTAAAAATTTATCGAAAAACTAGTGTTATTTTTGCATTTTTAGAGTGTTTCAGCACGTTTTCAAAATACATTCAAATTTTTGCTAAAACTGACTGAGAAATTACCAAATTAGATTGAAATTGAAATGACTCATTTATTTTGAACGATATTGTCAAAACATGCTTTAACACAACAAAATTAAATCTAAATTTATGTTATTTCATTCGTTTCATTTAATTTAGCTTTTTTTTTTTTAGTGAAATTTTGTCAAAAAAATAGGACCAAAATACCAAATATGGTCGAAAATGAAGATTTTGCTAAAACAAACCAAAAAAACATCAAATTAAGTCATTATTTTTGCCTGTATCTAGTGTTTTAGCATGTTTTTCAAGTGAAAACGTAAATATCTAAATATCGGGTAACTGTAAATGATTGTCATTTTTTTACCTCAAGTTGGTGTCAAATTTAAAATTTTAATTTGGCAACCTTAACTTTCAAATTCAAACGTCAAACTTTTATATACTCCTAAAACAAATTTAGAAGGATTACAAATAATTCAGTGTTGCCAATAGATTTTTTTGTCACAAACATTAACACTTACCCGCTATTTCGCAAAACTGAATTAAAACTAACCAAAAAAAGTATAGAATTAGACTAAATAAAATAGCGCATTGCAACCACATTTTTGAGCAGATTTGCGAGATTTATGTAAAAAACGTGAATCTTCGACAGTATTAAAAATTTGGTGTAAATCTTTGGTAAATTTAATTGTTTTGAGCTGGCAACACTGATGGCAACGTTGCGAAAGTTCAAACAATCTTAACCTCAATCTTCTCTAAAAATTATTTTTACAAATAAAGTGTACCCCATGTAGCAAAAAAAATTTTTAATTGAAGGAGAAGAATAGTGTTTTTTTTTAAATTTTTTTTCTCAATCTTGTTTATTTTTTTTTTTCGTATTTTAGTAAATAAGATCTCAAATGAAATCATTTTATTGCATCTACGACCCTCATTTTTTTAAATCATTGTGCGTTAACAAAGATTGTGTTTGTGATGTTATAAACATTAAACAAGAATCAAGAAGTGAAGTAATTTCCTATCTATAACAGATATTTTGTTTCTTAAAGTAAATTTTTGTTATTTCGATTGTAGAAGGAATTCTGTCAAAAAATATACCTAATGAAACAATTGGATTTGATTTAAATCAGATTAAAAATAAGGCAGATAGGTACTGTGTCCATGGTTTTTCGTCATCCTGTTTGCGGGGTGCAATTTCTAGATAAATTATTACTTTGCAAAATAATAGTTTTACAAAATTACATTTTTTTAAAGTAAAGATGGTCCAATAAGGAAAAATGTTATTTTTGTAAACTGATCACATTTTATTTTTGATTCTCACAATTACCTTTTTTTATAAAAATAATTTGAGTACAAAACAGAATATAGGAGCCATTACTCAAAAATTTGTAAAATAGTAATGTAAAACAGATCAAATGTAGCTTGTCAGTTTTTATCCATGTAACTGGGGATTTTTTTGTAAAACCTAAGTAAACGTAAATTTAAAAATGAGTTCCTAATGAAGACAACACCCTGTATAATTAAGTCAAAATCATCGTTAGGTTAACAAATGTATCTATGATTTAGTAGTATCCTTATGAGACAAAAGTGTACTTAATTTTTCATTTGTTATTTATTTTTCATGTGACTTAAAAAAGAATTTTTGAATTTAAGTTGATGTCGTTTTAAGAGAAGGACTATTAGACTTGCATGTACTAACGAATGAACTATTTGCTTGCTATTTTTGTCACAAATAAAAAAATAATCCCTTTTTTGTTTCAATATCACACTTTTATAATAAATTCACAAAAAAAAATTACAAAAAAAGGGATTACACATGCATGTGCCATTCGTACAATATTTAATTCCCGCTTTTGATTTTATAGAAAAAGGAATCCACTAAACATAGAACCAAAGTGATCGTTTTTGCCAAGTATAAAAAAAATAACTTTCCGATTAAATGTACATACAAATGCATGTTGTAAATATATTTGGGGTGATACTAGATTTAGTTATTTTATGGAATTGTTGAACTATTACGTAAAAATACATGTTTTATTTGTATGTTATTGTTGTTTGAATTAACCCAAAATGATGAAAAAACTTCAAGGTATCAATAATTTAATCTCACCTTTGAAAATAATAATAAATACATGAAATAATCGCATTAAATCGGAACTTTAACGAAAGAAAAAAATTAAACATTTAGTTACGATAAAATAGAGAGAGAAATCCAACAATCCTGTAATTTAAAACAAGCAAGTTTGTATATACATACATCATTGATTTTTTCTACAAACGTAGTTTTTTTTATATACATACATACGTTGAAATTTAATTGTTTTCATCTTCTTCATCCTGTCTTCGGGCCCGAGCTCTACCTCCTCGACGAATTTGATTCAAACACGCCAACATTCGAATCATAAACGCTGCAGGTACTGTAATTGTATCTTTGGTTTCTTCCAACATTATTGCATTACGGTTGATTAACTACAAGAAATTTCGTTAAAAAAAACATTTTATTCAAAATAAAACCTACATCTTCGGCTATTTTCTCATTAAAACCTGGTTCTTCTAAAATCGGAGCCCACAATTTTACATCGTGGTCAATTCCACTAGTCGCAAGAAGTGGTAAAGTCGGGTGAGGTTGTAAACAATTGACCACATGCTGATCTGCTTGTAACAACATTTTCAATTTCGTCGTGTTTTTGTCCCAAATAAAGACGTGGCCACAATCGGAGCCCGACATTACGTAGTCGTTGCCCCAAAATGTCGCTTCTTTTATCATAGTTCTGAAAAAATTTTGTTATTTTCAATTTACAATGTTTTAACTTTGCAATCTTAGTAGGTCACACTCTTTCTGTTAAGAACTTCCAAATTGAGAATTTGAATTTTTTTTCCTGATATCATTTGAGTTTAATGTTTCTTGCTAAAAAGAAGTTATAAAAATAACTGACCTCTTAGAACAGTTTGTATTCTAAATTTGAACTTTCAAATTCACAGTTTACGAATTTAACGACCTTACAATTTTACTATTTTGTGAACATATTTATAAAAATTTGCAAAAATCAATGATTTAGATTATTTCTTTTTTAAATTTTTGATTATTAGGATTTTAAGAGTTTATAATCTAAAGATCATGTAATATACTCTACAGCATCTTACTGTTTTAATTAATTTTGGTACAATTTTACAATTTTAAAATTAAAAAGGTCGAAATCTTGCAACTGTAGAATTGTCCAAACTTGCAATTTTTTAAAGTTTTATTTTTAGGTCCAAAAATGCACAATTGAAACTTTACAGTCCACTTGAGTTCTCGAAACATTTTACATGCAAAATTTTAACTATTAAACTTACTGTTCGTATTTTTACAATCTTACCGATGATCGTGTGGAATAATTTAATAAGAAAGTAGAAACTTCAAAATGAAAAAAAGAATGATAATAAAAAAATGAAATATAAAATAAAACATTATTACAAATGCAAACTCTTTTTTGTTCGTTGAAAACTTCTAAATCGAGAATTTAAAATATTCTTGTTCTCTTGACGAGACTTGTTTTTTTTTTAATAATAATAATAATGTTTATTACCAAAAACAGATTATCGAAATCCATAATAAAATAAAAATCGCTAACGATGACTTCTTGGAACAGTTTACATTAAAAATTTTAACTTTCAAATTCAGTTTGGAGTTCTACGAACTTTCAATTTTACTATGTTTACAGAAAGTGAATTAAATCAAAATTAATAATTAATTAACGAATGAATGTTAACTACAGTCAAAAATTTAATTCGGCTTCTATAAACCCGATTAATCCACAAAAATTTGCAAATTTCAAAGCTTTAGATTCGATGTAATTTTCATTTTACAATTTTGAATTTTGCATCCTTTTACGTTATTTCAATTTAAGAGTTTATAATCCGATGATATTGTAATCTAACATTCTACATCAGTTTTAATTAATTTTGCAATTAATAATAATTAATAATTTATAAAAAATGCACAATTTTGAAACTTGACTTCATTTAAAGTTTGTGTTTTTACAATTCTACAATCCGATGGTCGTGTGGAATACTTTAATATACTTAAAAATGAAGGAACATAAAAATAAAATAATATAAAATAAAATATGAAAAAATAGAAAAATATATTTTTTTAAATATCGTAATAAAAACGAAAACGCAAACTTTAGGTCTATAAAAATTCGCAAATTTCAAAAAAAGTTTTAGATTCGATATAATCATTTTACATCTTTGCATTCTTTCGTTTTTTTAATTTTATTATTACGATTTTTGAGCATGTTTTAATTAATTTTGTTGGAATTTTACGATTTCAGAAATTAAAAAAATTGAAATCTTGCAACTGCAGAATTTGAAATTTTCTTCTCCTCCTGATAACATGTGGCTTTTTTTATAATAACAATAATAATTTTTATTGCTAAAAAGAGACTACAAAACCCATAAGAGTATTATAATAAAATAAAAATAACTAACAATAGCATAGAGACAATGACCTCTTGGAACAGTTTACATTCAAAATTTTAACTTTGAAACTCACAGTTTAGGAATTTAATTAACAACCTTACTATTTCACTATCTCGTAAAAATATTTATAACTTTAGATCTATAAAAATTTGCATATTTCAAAGTTTTAGGTTCCTTTCTTTTTTAAACTTTAAGTTTAAGATTTTACATTTTAAGAGTTTGTAATCCAAAGATCATGTAATATACTCTAAAACATTTTACTGTTTTAATTCAATTCAAAATTACTTTGAAAAAGACGCAAAAATAATAAATTTAA
>NW_025400975.1:566245-584604 GCF_015345945.1 Tribolium madens
TACATCCGATGATTGTATAGAATAATTTAATGTACTTAAAAATGAAAAAACGTAAAAATAAAATAATGATATAAAATGAAATTTGAAAAAATTGAAACAGAAAAATTTAAAAATATCGAAATGAAAACGAAGCTGCAAATTTTAGGTCTATATAAATTTGCAAATTTCAAAGTATTAGATTCGATGTAAACATCATTTTACATCTTTGCATCCTCTCGTCTTTTAAATTTTATATTACGATTTTTGAGCAAGTAATCTATCCTACAACATCTTACCGTTTTAATTAATTTTGCTGCAATTTTACGATTTCATTTTATTGAAATTTTGCAACTGTAGAATTTGCAATTTTTTTGTCTTCCGGATACCATAGGACTTTTTTTATAATAATAATAATGTTTGTTGCTAAAAAGAAGTTAGAAAACCCATAGGAGCAATATAATAATAGGGACAATGAAAGTTTACTTTCAAAATTTTAACTTTCAAATTCACCGTGATCTAAAAAAATAAAAATTTGCAAATTTCAAGGTTTCAGATTTTTTTCGTTTTTTAAATTTTAAGTTATTACAAATTTACAATTTAAAAATTTGAAATCTTGCAATTGTGAATTGTCCAAATTTGTGATTTGTTAAAAAGTGTTATTTTTAGGTCCAAAAATGCACAATTTTGAAACTTCACAGTCCACTTGATTTTCGGAACATTTTACATGTAAAATTTTAAATATCAAAGTTATAGTTTGCATTTTTACAATCTCACAATTTAACAATCCGATGAGCGTGTCGTAAAAAAATAAAAATTTAAAAACGAAAGAACGTTAAAATAGCATAATAATAAAAAATAAAAAAAGCAATGATGTTGTCAAATCCAATCGGATTCGCAAATATTTTATTCATTTAAAACTGTACTTTGTAATATTTGTGGCTAAAAACGCAAAATTATGTACTTACCGAGCATTTCTATGTCCCACATACTTATATTTCATTTCTGCTTCATACGTATTTACGGTATCAGTCTTTTGAGATAACGATGAATCAGGATACTCATCGTCGTAATCATCAAACTCGGCATCAGAACTCTACAATCAAAAATAAAGAATATGTCTTGTGTGAGAAAAAAAAAATAATTACAGCGCCATCATCAGCCAATCCAGTTGGACTTCTCATCGATGTTTCTTCACTGTTTTGTGATGTTGAAGGCACAGCTGAGGCATCATTTTGTAAATTATTGAAATTTCCACGGTTAACTTCATCGCCTACTCTTAAACTGATCGTGGCATTTGCTGTACTTTGCTGGGAGTACCTGAGACTGACTGAGGGCTCTGAACCGTGTTCTTCTATAAAACCGTCTCTTAAGTTACGCAACGTTGTTAGATGACTGTATAGGCTTGTAACGCATGCAGAAGTCTCACTTTGCCTCTCTTCAGCGGTGCTTGTGGACGCAGAAGGTTCTTGGTCTTGTCTAAAAAACATAAAAATAAAAATAACCAGTGATGTGGTAAGAATAAAAATAAAGTAATTGCCGGAAAATAAGCGCTTTCACAAAGCCTGTAAAATTTTATGAAAATAACTCAAGTGTTTTGAAGTAACAAATTTCAATTTTTATCATGAAACTTTATCACCCTGTATATCCGTAATGAAGCATTATAGGACTATAGTTTATTGGGCAAATTAGTCAAATGTCAAAAAATAAATGGCAAAATTTTATGACAGATAGAATTTTAAAAAAATTTTTTTAGTATTCTGGGGGACTACCCAATTTACAGGCTGTATATTTAAAAAAATCCTCTATTTCTGTACCTCAGAGCAAAACAGTATTGACCACCAAAACGCAAATTTTTCTTTAGAATATTTTTAAAACTATAATTTTGTTTAAAAGTCAGTTATATTCATAATATTCTACTCAGACTTTCTCAAAAATTCATCACATGGAAATAAAAGGGCTTTCTAACCTTCAGGTAATTTACTGACGGTTTAATTATTATATTATTATGAAATTAAATTTAAAAACTGGAGTTAAGACTATTTTGCTCTGAGGTACAGATTCAGAAATTGTATTTGATGCTTATTTTTAAAGTGATTTTAATTATTTTCATTTATTAATAAGAGTGAAACAAAAAAAAAATAAAAATACAAAACAGATGTGTAATTAATAAAATTATAATTCTGTACTATACAGGCCGCTCAAAAAGTCAGTAGTACGTTGTTGAGAAACATCTTTAAAAAATCTTGAAAAAATTCATATTTTACTAAATTTGAAGCTAGAAACTTAATTTAATTTTCTCATATGTTTTTATCGTTTCATAAATCAATGTTGCCAACTGTATCTTACCAAAATTTTCAAATTTCTTTATTTAAATTCTCCAAGTCTCCAAAATATACAAATAATACAATTTTCGAAAAACTGTATTAAGCTCTTATTTTTTAATTAAACAAACAAAAAATACATCTAGAAAGTAGCAAATAAAAAAAATTCGTAGGCAAGATATCACATCATTAATTTCTTCATTGCTATCAGTACTGAGATAACATTCTTTTGTACCAATCTTTGTACTTTAATTATTCTAGTATAATATTATTATTATTACAACATTTATTCGAACAATAAAGATCAAACAGAGGAAAGAATAGTGAATATCTAGGCACGAATTTACAATTTCTTCAATAGATGGCGCAATTAAAAAAAATATATCATTACAGACTTATATTATTTACAAAAAGTCTCTAATTTTGAAATATTTCTCAAAATCAAAATTCGCTAGATCTAGTAAAACATTCTCCAGGTTGGCAACACTGTCAATGATGTAAAATTTTTATTCAGCAAAACAAAAACAATTTGCGGATATAACAACAGTGTATCAACTTTAGTTGCTTCAAGAATAATTAATTTTTACTGGGGTTCAATTAGGGGGGGGTTGCTATATCCATTTTTTGAAATAACATTAACAATAACATAACAATGGATAATAATTTATTAATTAAAGATTAATCAAAAAATCTGCAATCAAGAATAAAAATATGAAGGGAAAAAACCGATAGAAACAGTAATCAGCTTCGTATTCAGTTTTTTTAGATATTGTAAATATTCGGTTTAAAAATGTTCTAATTATTAAAAAAAAAAACAGTTTGCCAAAAACATTCACCGAAAATAGAAAATAAAATAGTATATTAAGTTTCGTAAGGCAAGTTTTGTGGAACGAGTTCCCAGAAATGACTTATGAAACAAGTTTTTTTATGCTATTTTTTCTACTTTGCGCGTTTTACGCATTTTTTTAACATAAAAATAAATTTTTCAAAATTTAGGGACTTTAAGGTTGTGGTTGGTAATAAATGTCATAAAGTTTCGAAGTATCAAGTCTCAAGTATTTTTGAAAATTTTGTAAAATAACAATGAATATTGCAAATTTTTCATGCACACCACTTGAAAAAAGAGAAATCGTTTAAAACGCCGCTGAAAATCACCATTACCAACCTCTAGAAAGTAAATTGTACTTGTCCATTTCAGCACCCAAATTGGTGTTGAAATGGCTCATTAAAGGTATCGAAATAAACTTTCTTTCACACGAAAAAAGAAATTCAGCCGTCAAGAACAAAAATTTAGTATTTTTTCTAGATTTATCTAAGATAATTCAAGATTTTTTATTTTTTCAAGCTCTATTTTCTATTTTTTTAAAACGATATTTTGTTATATTTTTTGAGATTATAGCTTTTATTGTTATTTTTTAAACGATAATCTTCTAAGTATAAAACGTATTCTTTTTTTGATTTCTTTTTTATGAAAAGTTTTTTAATTACCTGCTTGTTGTGGCAACTTCACTCTCAGTATCATTTTGTACATTTTCCGCCACACTCGACCTTTCTTCCCCCTCACTTTGACTCTGTTCTACCTGCCCTGAATTCTCTTCTTGTCTTTGACCTAAAACATTTCTTTGCGACGTTTCATTCGGATCCAACGAATCCTCTCCTCCAGCACTCAAAGCAGCCCTTGTCATAGGATCATTCAACATTTGTGAGAGTACATCAGTCATTCGTTGCATCAAAGTGGCATGTAATTGAGGTCTTGCTTGTCCAATACCTCAAAAAAAAAATTATTACAATCTCGTATCAACTCTATTAAATTTCCACTTACTAACAGTTGTTGTGGTATCGCGTTCAGGACGTGCATCTGGTCCTGTATCAGACCAATCACCCCTCAAACGTAACCTCCTCACATGAGGGGGCGAATTATTGACACGTTCTCGTTTCCCTGCTAACATTTTAACTTTCTCCCAAGGAGAGGCTTTAATCGGTTTTTTTAATTCAGTTAGTTGATTCTCCTTTAGAAAGAGTTGAGGAGTTTAAACAATAATAACTTAGTATTGCATTTTATAATCACATTACCTGTATCCTAAATAGATACAGATAATCAGAAGAGTAACTGACTAGCATATCTTGACCATCATGACTGTAACTGAGTGATGTTATTCTGTATCTTCGATCTTCAAGATTTGGGGCGATGAAACTACAGAATGGACGAGCTTTCAAATGATCTAAAGCACAAAAAAATTATATTTTTATGGATTAATTGCACAAGACGACAAAAAAAGGGCATGTCGTGACAACTTGACAAATTTTATATCATTTTGTTCGTCTCAGTGAGACAAATCAAATGCACTAAAAAAAATTTAAAAAGTCCACACACTTTGAACATAATAATTTTTCTCTAATTTAAATGAATTTAAACTTTAAAAAATCATTACTCAATAACAATTAGGCCGATTTCTTTCAAATAAAAACCATTTTAAAGGAATGGCCTTGCCCTTTAGAAGGATATAAAATTTGAAATTGAATATTGGCAAACTTTTCTTCGTTATTTTAAATTCATTTAAATTAGAAAAAAATTGTTTTGTTCAAAGTGTTGTACTTTTTGAATTTTTTTTAGTGCATTTGATTTGTCTTACTGAGACGAAGAAAATGATATAAAATTTGTCAAGTTGTCACATGACTTTTTTTGTCGCCTTGTGTTAGGAGAAATTACCCTCAAGTTGAGTACTGAGACATCTCCTGTCATAAATCCGTACTGTTGAGTCCGCACACCCCACTGCAAGTTGATGGGGCGCTGTGGGACTTACAGCAAGGGCTGTAACCGCCCTCTGACACGTAATTAAAATATCTTCCTTACAACGTGGTTTTCGACAACTTAAATTTTTCATTTAAAATAAGCACAATAACCGTTTCAAATACCTTGTTTTTGTTCTTAAATCAAACCAACGCACTGTTCCATCCTCTCCACAACTTAGAAACGTGTTAGGATCATTCGGGATTGTAATTACCTCGTAAGTGGTTCCAGCATGGCAACTAAATTGGTTGTAGTAAGTATTTTTGGTGTTTTCGAGATCTGTATGTAAAATAATTCCGTCTCCAGAACACGAAACAATCTGTTTGTCGGAGGAACATGGCAAGAATTTAGCACTGAAGATATTTGCATGGTGGCTAGTGCAGTAATTAGTCTCAACTTTGTATGTGTGTCCATTTGTTATGATTAAATGCTGGTCGTCGGATCCTGATAAAATGTACTCTCCAGTACTGTTCCAACAAATGGTGTTTACACAGCCTTGGTGGATTTCCAGCTTCTTTAACAAACCTAGACGCTGGATAAGATCACCGTCATCTAAAAAACACAAAAATTCGAACAATATTGTGCACAAAATCACACATACCTTTAGCGTTAGTTGATAATTTAAAAAAACTATTTTTATAAGGAAGATTATATAAATCTCTAAATATTGATTTAGGTCTATTATCCATAATTATCACAGCAATTCCTAATTTGCAACTTGCTCCAAATCACTTGCTACAACTAAAAATAACCTTGTCATACATGTTCAAGGGGCTTATTTAGTACGGCCCATAAAACACTGCACTGGAAATTCATGCATTTAACCCAAACAAATAACTAAATAATGAACCAAGACAATTTTTTTTATTAATTTCACAATTTTTTATCTGTCAAATGTCAAATTATCGAAGTGTCAAAATTGGAAGTGTCGACAATTACAACTAATTGGAAAAATAGAAAAAAACATTTATAACATCTGATTGCATTAAATAATTTGTTGTTTATTTATTTTTATCAAATGAGTGCTTTTCAACAGTTTGTTAAAAATTTGGCCCTGAAAATTAGACAAAAAAATTTCTGAATTTCTGTCTATAATTGAATTTAATTGAAATACTCCTTGCAGCAATTTAATTCTATTAAATTTGTATTGCTGTCTATTGTTTTTTATTTATTTATAAAAAATTTTGCTCAAAAATGTGGTCACAGGTGTAACCATATCCACAAATGTTGTCCACTTCAATTTTCTCTACTTGAATTTATCAAAAGATCAACAGAAGTGATTGACTATTGATTATACATGAACAAGACAATTTTTTACTGTGCAAAATGAAATTAAAAATTTTGTCCAAAAAGTGGCCACAGACGTAACCATGACCACAAAACTTAACCCTACTTTCTTAACCAAAAAAAAATCAATCGTCTGACTCGTTTATTGAGTGTATTATTATTGAAAATAGTGAAGATGAGTAAAATACATCTTTTAACAAGGTTGTGTCACTTACGTAATAATTTAAAATTAAAAAAATGCGTTTTAGGTTTGGTCAAATAAAAATCAACTTATTAAAAAGACATGGAAGGGTTTTACACGCAGCACAGTTAAGTAGCAGTTCAGACGACGAAAAGAAAATCCAGAAAAAGGAGGAGGAAACTAAGAAAAGTAATGAAGCCTTGAAAAAGTTAAATAACTTGTTAAAAACCATGATTGAGGTATTTGAACTTTACACATGAGAAAACCACAAACAGAGACAATTTCAGGACGATGTGAAGCCCAATGATAGGAAACTTGATCTAGCAAAGCCCCCTAATAGAAGACAGAAAGACAACCAACAAGAGAAGAAAAAACCTATTGAAACACCGGAGACACAAATGACGAAAGTTGTAAAGGATGTAGCTGAAACATTAGGAGGAAATGTGAAACAAACCGAATCAGAATTATTAATGAAGCTTTTGGAGGGCAAAACCTCAACGAATTTAGTGTTTGTATTAAAAATTTATTTATTTTTTTAATAAGCTAGAAATTGTAGTGATTTGGTTAAAGGAATGAAAGTTGATACTGAGAAAACACCACATGAACAATCCAAAGCACAACAAGTTAGAGGAGTTTTGCAAGGAATAACACAAGAAAAACGAATTTCGACTAGAAGACCCAGAATGAAACCAGAATTGTCTGGGCCAATTGAGAAAATTGACCTTTTTGGAAGCCCCTCTTTAGGGATTTTCACCGATAAAGAAAACGTTGATGAGGGTGTTGAAAACAAAACATGGAACGATTTATACCAAAAAGACCTAAAACTAGCTGTTACTCACCCACCTGGCAATTATTTCCAACAAATGATTCTATGGACTGAGCAAGAAAAAATCTGGAAATTCCCCATTGATAATGAACAAGGTTTTTATCAATTTTTTATTAATTTTGTACAACGTTAAATTTTAGGTCTTGACGAGGAAAAGAAAGTTTACTTTACTGAACACGTTTTTCTTGAGAAGTATTTGGAACCTTGGTGTCCACAAAGGGGGCCATTGAGACACTTTATGGAGTTAGTCTGTGTTGGGCTTTCGAAAAATCCATACTTAACAGTTGACGCAAAAAAGGAACATATTGAATGGTTCAAAAACTATTTTGAGGAGAAGAAACAATTATTAAAGGAAGTTGGGGCTATACAAGATCAAAAAAACACTCAACAAATTGAACAAAATACAACTTTGTAGAAATATTTAAAAAAATGCAAATATATTAGAACTTAAGATACGGATAACTAAACATTTTAAAAACACTTAAATTTGTAAATGAAGAGAAAGGGGGCAATGGTCAGACCCCAAAACCTCACTATGGATCAAGTTATCGCAAACATTGTCCACAAATCTACTAGAAATCAAAAAATAATCCAAACGCCTGAAAAATTCAATTAAAATTTGAACGCTAAACAATTATTCATTTACCATCCGACATTCTTGCCTCTAGCATTTCCCATATAAGTCCAAAACGTGTAAGTCTTTTCCTTATCAGGATATAAATGTCGAAAAATATCAACAAAACCATTTGCTAGAAAATCAGTCATACCATCTCGTTCTTCGATGGTAAATCCAGCATTTTTGGTATTGGTTTTAGGATTCGCTAAATCAATTTCTGTATGGGCAACGTTCATATCACCACAAATGATAACCGGTTTTTGTGAGTCCAATTTTTTAATAAACTTTTTAAATTCTTCATTCCAGTCTAACCGTTTTGGTAGTGTAACTAATTTTCGACCTGTTTAAGTAAAATTGTTATTAAAGGCACTAAAAAAATTTAATACATATACCTGCGTTAGGAACATAAACATTGACAATATAGAAAGTTTCATACTCCACGGTGATGCATCGACCTTCAGTATCATGTTCTTTAGATTCAATACCATAAATAACATTAATGGGTTTATCTTTTACAATAATGCCAACTCCGGCATACCCATCTTTATCACTACTACACCATAATGTTTCGTAGCCTTTAATTGTTTTGACTTCTTCGGGTAATTTGTCTAAAGAACATTTAGTTTCTTGAATACATAGAATATCAGGTTGGTCATACTGAAGTATATCAAGACACCCTTTTTTCAACCAGCTTCTTAGCCCCCCTACATTCCATGTAGTAATGTGGAAGTTGGGGGCTTTACCTTTTGGAGATTTTGAAGTACATTTGAAATTAATACTTTCCCAATTGGTTATAGTTGCATTTTTAGGTGCCTTTGCTTCTGAATGTTCTAGTTTAGGCTCCTTTTTAGTAGCAGCCTTTCGTTTTTGGCCCTTTTTCACATCTACTACATTACCTAAATGTTCTCCTTCATTTTCTTCCTTACTTTCAATATCCGCCGACTTGACAGTCTTGCCCTGCAAAACACAAGATATTAAATCATAAATTCATTACAATGGAAATAAGTAAATACCTTGTTTTTTCTTATTTTAGGTGCAGCTTCCTCTTTACTTTCAGTTACAGGCTAGAATAATAGATTCAGTAAAACAACAAAAACTTGGTAATGAGACACTCACCTCTGCCTTCTTACGTTTTCTTGTCGTTGTTGGCTAAAAATTACAATCATTGAATGTAACTAACTAAAAAACATTTTTTGACACAATTTTAAAAGCACCCCCTTTAACTTTTCCCACCTCAATTGAAATTTCAAATGACACCGACTCACTTGCGACAGATCAAATAAAAGTGTTTTTAAAATGTTCTTTGAACCTCTTTTCTAAAGTTGAATGGGATTATCTATTCATAAGATATTCGCAAAAAATAATGTTTCTAATTAGTAATTACTTCTACTAAAAACTATTAAAATAAATTACAAGAAACATACTGATTTATAAGAAACTGTAACAAACTTATTTTAATTTTATTATTTTATTGTCAAAATAATCGGACTAAAGGACAGGGAGTAATAAAGTTTCTTATAATTTAAGTATCTAAAAAATAGCAATATAGTTCTTAAGTTCCTTTGTACATACTGACTGCTGAAAGATTAGTTTTTTGCCGATATTTTTTAAAGAGCATTTTAAAAGTGTTTTCATTTTTTGTATCACTAGTGGTTGGTGCTATTTGACATTATAGAGTTAAGAGGTTAAAAGGTGCTTTTAAAATTGCGTCAAAAAATGTCCCTTTTAAAAACAACATTAATCTATTTCGGGGTTTTTTTGTAATGTTTTTCTAAGATGGTTCGTTTCTATTAGAATACCCTGTATCTCATGAATGGATGGTCTGATTCAATTTTGATAAAAAGTTTTAAAAACCTTGCTAAAATAACTTTCATTTGATGTGCTACAAGTAGGGTAGTGCCATTTAAATTTTTAAAGTTGGGGTGTGTGGGGGTTAAGAGGTTACTGAGGGTGTTTTAAAAATTACGTCAAAAAATGTTCCCCTCGGACACAAAATCAACCTGTTTCGGCGTTTTTGCAAACTCTTTTTAGTTTCTGAGATATTCGGGGTGACTCGTTTTCATTGAAACACCCTGTATTAACTACGTGCCAAAAAACGCATCACCAGAAGAATTTTATTGATGTCATACATCTGAAGATGTATAACAAATAAATGCGAAACCCATAACGCAAAAATAGGTCCCTCTGGATCCCTTGTTATAACACAGGGCGACCAAAAAAAGTCATGTCGTGACAACTTGACAAATTATATATCATTTTGTTCGTCTCAGTGAGACAAATCAAATGCACTAAAAAAAATTCAAAAAATCCACACACTTTGAACTAATTAATTTTTTTCTAATTTAAATGAATTTAAAGTTCTTTAACTTTAAAAAATCATTACTCAAAACTATTAGGCCGATTTCTTTCAAATAAAGACCATTCATTATCCTTTAGAATGATATAAAATTTGAAATTGAATATTGGCAAACTTTTCTTCGAATAGTGTTCGAAGCAGTTCGAAGTAAATCGAAATAATCTAAGAAAAACTCTACAAGTAATTATTTTTTTTAACATTACCATCGTGTAGAGCATCTTTTTATTAATAAGAATCCACATTTTTAAAATAATATACTGAGTAGTTTTCAAGATATGATTTTTTGAAGTTAAGGTTTGCTAATCAAGCATTGCTCCACACAGGAGAAATGCATGATAATCTTACTTAAAATTGCATTTTTATAAAAGTATTTGTTTTAAGTAAAGAAACAGTTTTTTGTTTGTTCTAATTAGAAAAAAGAAGGTGCAATTGACCATTTTTAAGCAAAAAAGAGTCTTAAAACAAATACTTTTATAAAAATGCAATTTTAAGTAAGATTAACATGCAACTACTGGGTATATTATTTTAAAAATGTGGATTTTTATTAATAAAAAGATGCTTTTCTTGATGGTGACGAAGAAAAAAAAATTTACTCGTAGGGTTTTTCTTAGAATACTTCGATTTACTTCGAACTTCTTCGAAGAAAAGTTTGCTAATATTCAATTTCAAATTTTGTATCATTCTAAAGGCCAAGTCCCTCCCTTTAGAATGGTCTTTATTTGAACCAAATCGCTCTAGAAGTTATTAAGTAATGATTTTTAAAGTTAAAGGGTTTAAAATTCATTTAAATTAGAATGATATAAAATTTGTCTCGCTTTAAAACTCGCGCTATTTCACGAAATGAGACCCCTTCTTCATGCATACCAACAATTCGCCCCATATCAAAGTCGGAAAAAGGCTGAAAACGAAGTCTCTCGCAAATCTGGCCATTGGTTTGGCAATATTTAAGCTTACAGAAAAAATAGACTATTTTGACTTTGAATTGTCTCAAAACAAAACGTCTCTCATTTTGATGTTTTCAATATCGACTGCTACGAAGAATAATGAAATTATTTGACAAAAATTTCGTCACTTCACCCCTGCTGGTGGTGCATTTTCATTGGCACGTAGTTTATTTTCTTTTAATGGTATAGTTTTGGAAATCGTTTTTCGATTATAAAAAACACTATCCTTTTAATAAGTTAAAAAAAAACAATATTTTGTAATATTGTTTGAAATATAAAATAAGTTTCTACAACAATTAACCCTCTGCCTGTAAACGTTTTGATAAAATTTCTAATATTTCTTTTTTTGTGGTTAATTGAAACACGAAATCAAATTTTTGTGACAAAAGGGGAGCAATTAACGTCCTGAAAGCTTTCTGCTTTCTGCAGATGTTTATACTCGCGCCCCAGAGAAAAATTTCAAGTAAGATAAGATACCAGAAACATGGAAAAAATGTTTAAAAAATTCTATCTGTCAAAAAAAATTGACATTTACTTTTTGACATTTGACATTTTTTATTTAATTTAATGATACTGATAATCTTGTATATGTTTTTTTACAATTATTTAGTAAAAGTACAAATTTTTTTTCAATAAAAGCCACAAATAACATTGAACAGAGTTACAATTTAGGATACAGCTTCTTTGTTTCCTCTTCTAATACCCTGTAGCAAAAAAATTTGGAAAATTATTTTTCCAACAGAAATAAATAGAGTCAAAGTGCAAACTTTAAACCCTCATAACTTCAAAATTTATTTAGATAAATTTTTTTTAACATTTTTTCCATGTTCCTGGTATCTTACCTTACATGGCATTTTTCTCTGGGGCGTGAGTTCTGGTGCACCCTGTATAACAAGTAAACAGGGAACAATGCTGAATTCTGTAATCAGAATAGTGTTTTGTCTTAAAAACGTTTCAAGACCACCCATATCCAAATGTTTTAATTTATGTCCTATTCAATACTCACTTTTACTTCGTTCTCTTCAGGTTTAGCTTCTTTTTCCACATTCTTCTTTGTGGTTTTGGTGTCTCTGGTTTTGGCCCCAGTTTTAGCCTAAATATACAAACATTTAAGCAACTTTTTACGCAATAAAATAATAAAATGCACATACAAAATATGTGATAGACATCCCTGAACCCACATGCATGATTTTTGTACGGTTAATCCACAATTTTTGCAGATTCCCCATGTAAAGGGGCTTCATTAACTGAATGTTTCTTCTTGGAAATTGGTGTTGCAATAGGAATCGTACCAAATATTTCAATTTAAACATATTTTGTTAGGAATTGCGTTGTAATTACTGATTACACTTCGCCTCAAGAATTTTTCCGTTACAAGAGCAACAAAAGGGGTAAAAAAGAAGGGTTAGAAGTAAGCGAGAAAGAGAAAGAATAAATCGACGAAACCGAAAAAACGAATTGTAATACTCGATTATTAACCAAAGCGGTGCATTTTTAGCATGTCCCAACCAATTTCAAGAATTAGACGCAAAAAACTAAAAATTGTTTGACTTACCTTTGTGCCACTTGCCTTCGCACTAGAGGTGGCTTTCTTGGGTGGCATTTTACACCTTAATATTTATTTATTTATATTAATATTTTCTCAAACTCAACACGAACAAACTCTGAAGAAGCTAACGTGCAAATATTTTTTAAACCGCCAAAAAACGACAGATAGTTTTGACAGACGAAAAAAAGGTCGCCAACCAAATGACACTAAATGTTCTAAAAAAAAATTGTTTATTTTGTAATTACTACAGACAACTAAATATGATTTTTAACTGTTAGCAAATAATTTATTAAAAGTTGAGAAACACAATTTTATTTAACAATGGTTTTGAGGCACTTTTAAACAGATTTTTTTTAATTTGATGTTTTTTTGACAGACGAAAAAGGGTTGACAACTGACACAATCCTAGTGAAGCTAGCAAATAAAAATCTTCCTGGCAAGATGAAAATTACAGTCGACCAAAAATTGCACGCTCGCTTTTCTCGTTTCAAGCTGTCCTTAAAACATTTTCTACAATAGTCATTTGCAATTATTAAACATGCTCGTTTCTCAATGTTTTATAAAATATGCTTTATTTTAATGAATTTGGCTGCACGAACCGAAAATGGTGGGGGAAACGTATCAGCGCGACACAAGCAGCTAATTTCTGGTCGACTGTAATTTCTACCTTACCAGCGAAATTTTTATTGCTAACTTCACCCAAGTCCCAGAAAAAAGCGGCATTTTCGAAAAAAATATTACTCCTATTTTATAATTAGTACAGACAATTGAATATGATTGAACTGATATCGAATATTCTATTAATAGCGAATACACACATTTTTGTTTAATAACAGTGTAACATTTTTAGCCCAATTTTTCCATTTGTCATTCTTGTCAAAATTTTAAGGTTAGAATTTTTGTTTATTTGAAGCATCGTTCCGTTTATTTCTCATTCTCATACTTCGTCGTTGTGCAATTCTTAAATTGGGTGAAATCACTCAATTAAGACCATTAATTGAAAATGTCAACGTTAGAAGACAAAATTCTTGGGGAAAAATTGCACAATTATTGTAGCAGTAGTGAGGAAAGTGAATCAGATTCAGAAGACCCAAACCCGAAAAAATCCCCAGTTGAAGCATCACCACCCCCGGAAGTGAATAAATGGGAAGGGACATCCTCCAACACGGGCCCCAAAGGCGTAATCAAGGACTGGCAAAGGTACAAACAACTCGAAAATGAAAAACGAACAGAGGACGAAAACGAGAAAATCGCCCTCATGAAAAAACTCACACTAACTGTTCAAACAGCCTTGGATGAAGAACGCGAAAAGGCTGCTTTGCAAGACCCCGATTTGGCCGAACTCTTAAATGACGACTTTTTATTAAACTACCAGAAACAAAGAATGCAAGAAATGTTGTCACAAACCAACCACAACATTAAATTCGGTGAAATTATCGTTTTAAAAAACAGTGGAGAACTCCTCGACGCTATTGATAAGGAACACAAATCAGTCACAATAGTGGTCCACATTTACGAAGATAATGTCGAAGCTTGTCGCACAATGAATTTGTGCTTGAAACAACTTTGTAAAATTTACGAAAATGTTAAATTCTGTTCAATTATTGGCTCTAGGGCTGGGATGAGCATGCGGTTTAAGACAGATGGGGTGCCTGCGTTACTCATCTACAAAGGGGGGCAATTAGTTGGGAATTTCATAAGATTATCTGATGATCTTGGGAACGATTTTGAACCAGAAGACATACAAAGCTTTTTAGTCGAACATGGGATGCTGGAAGACAAGAGTTGCACCCCCTTGCTCATTCAAGGGGGCACAGATCACAGTGACAGTGATTAGATCAAGTTAAAATATTCAATTTTTGTGTTTGATCTCATGAGAGGCTATTATAATCGCTATTAATCATGTAACTTTGACGTTTTTCTACTATTACAATTTTGTATTTTTGTTTAAAAAGTGTTAAATAATAGTAATATAAAAATACTTATTTACGGAAATTTTCATACAACATTTTCTTCTTTGCAAGAGAGGTTTCGTATTGGATGTAGGATTTGAGAATATCATCAAATTGTTTGCAGTCTACTTGCTTGTATTTTTCCTTCATCTCCTTTAAATGTTTAATTTCACTCTGAAATTCAAGTTGTTGTTCCTTTATGTCCTTGAGGAGTTCCATATAGGCCGCTAATGAGTAGCTTTGTTCCATAAAAACATCAATTCTTGTGGTTTCTGATACAATTTTTGTTTTCAGTTCACTTATGTGAGCTTCCATTTGACATTCCTTGATTTTTTCCTTGCAAACTTTGGGTAAATAATCCAGTCGCAATTTCGCTAAATCTTCCAAAATTTTTTGCTCACTTAATAAATTATTTATATATTTGTGTTGTTGCTCTTCTAATTTTCCCTTCAATTCGATTAAAGTCTTATCTTGTGACGTGTCACGCCCTGGGACTGAATTAACATCCTCAGACGTAACTTTCAAAAACTCATCACGAATATTTTTATATTTCTGTTGTAGAATTTGTTCTACTGATTTTGCCAATGTGAGACCTTCATTATAACTCAATTCGTTGTTTTTTGAAGATGGTAATCCCAGAAGATTTGAGTTTTGACTGAAACCCTCATTGTCAAGCACCCCAACTTGTTTGCAACTTTCTTCAAGTAAAATATTTTCCACTTTAGTTTTAAGTTCAGAATTAGGACTACCGGTCACAAAATCGAGCACAGCTTGGTGTAATATTTGAAGTTGGGTGTACTTGTCCCTTAAATCCCTTAAATTGTTCAATTCCTGAAGCTGGGGGCTAGTACTCTCACTGGGGTTCGTCTGAAAGTCAGGGATTGGCAATGTATCGGACATTTTTCACCAAATAGCTTCAAACATGTGGACTTCACTACAATAAAACAATTAATAAATTATTTGAATTTTATAAATTCTACCGTTTTGTTGTCAACTGTCAAATAAATGAGTCAAGATGGCGCTAAAATCGTTTTTTTATAATAACCGATTCACAATAAAATAAATTCAAATCTGTGATTCAAACAATAAATGTTGATAAAATTATCATTTGTGGTGTTTTTTTTTTAATTTTTTAATAATTTGATACAGTGTGGAAAACAAGGTCAACACCAGAGGTGCCAGGTGTAGTGGAATTTCACCCGATCTGGTGATTTTCATGTTTGGGTGATTTGGGTGATTTTTTGGAAATGAAAAAAACAGTTTTTTCAATTCAATTCAATTCAATTCAAAAAAGTCAAAAATCCACCAAATAGTTCAATTTGTTATTGAGCTATTATAGAAAACACAATTATTTCGTTAAAAACAAGCCAAAAACTCAACAAAATAGTTCAATAGTTCTATCTTTGCCGTTTTCGCATATTTATGCACGTTTTTAATATAAAAGCAAAGAAAATTTTAAAAATTTTTGTTTAAGCAGGCAAAAAAATAACAAAATTAAATCGAAATTGATATTATTTTTAGCTTGTTTCGCTCGACTTCGTTTTTGAACCAGAGGCTCATTTATTTTGCAAAACTTTTTCAAAACACACAAAAACGCAAAAAATCAATTAATATTGAATTAATATTGATGTTATTTCGTTTGTTTCACTCGATTTAGCTGATCTCTGAGCAAAATAAGACAAAAATAAGCTGAGAAACCACAAAATTTCGCCGAAAGGGCTTTTTAACCACGTTTTTGTACTAAAATCTCACGTTTTTCGTTAAATTTCACTAAAGCAAAGTAAAATATCAAGAAATTAAGTGTAGAATTACATTATTTCGCAAACTTTTGTTAAAAACAAGCCCAAAAATCATAGAATTAAAGCCGAAAAGCATGCCATTTTTACTTTTTTCAAAAGTTTAAGCAGATTTCTAAGCTGAAAATGCGTTTTTTTGTGAAAATTTGGCAAATTTTTCAATCGGATCTGGTGAATTCTATGTTTTTGATTTGGCAACATTGGTCAACACATCGTAGCGAAGTTAGCCTCACTTTGTTGTTCAGCTTTAAATTATTTACTTACATGAAATAAAAGTATTAAATTGTGTAAATAATCACGTTTGTGTTTAAATTCAACTAAAGGTAGTGCTACGAATTTAAAATTCCAATTTTAGCGTGAGAAATTTGAATTTGGCGGGGCGTGAAACCCACGGCGTAGCTTCCCATGATGCAACTTGCACCTAGTTTCACTTCCCTTCGTAGCTTTCAGAAAAACCGGGTAGTTTCGGGCATGTATTACTTGCATTAATCGTGTTTATTGTTGTGAATGTTTTTCATAAAGTAAAACTAGGCTGAAATGATTCCTCTTTAATAATTCTAACACCTGAACGTATTTGTTGGTGCGTGAAAAATGGAGGTTTCGTGTGTTTTTGCGTCCGTAATTTCGCAAGAAGAATGGACAAAAGTGCCTCGTGCAACAGCAAAAAAGCTCGAAACTTTCGTCAGTGAAAAGTTTGAGGAGTTGATTTCGTGTAAAGCACTTCTGGAGACCAATCGTTACAATGCTGGTGAGTTTCAGTTTCAGTTTTTTCATTGTACACAAAGCTGTTTTTAGAGCAAGCTTCAGCCGAGTCCCAGGCGCAATTGGAGACCCTCAAGAAGGAGAATGAGGAGTTGAAACGGCGTCTTGAGGTCGCCACAGCCACCATATCAGAGCTGGAATCCCAAATATCGCAATTAACTAATGACGCAACCAAGTTGCAAAGCACCGCAAATCGCCTCGAAGCTGAAGCTGCAGAGTTTCGCCACCAGCGCAACATGGCAATTGACGAACGCGATGAACACTTGAAAATGTTGCAAAGGCGAGACTCGGAAATCGAGCGTTTGCAAGCGGATTTGTCGACTTTGACCAAACAACTCGAGGGGGCTGTTAATGCGAAATGCGAGGCTCTGGCCCAGGCTGATGAAGTGGCTTCAATGAAGTTGCGACTCGAATATCGGGAAAAGAGAATGGAACAAGAAAGACAGCTTTTGAATAGTCAGATTGAAAGCTTGACTGAGGACTTGAATGCTCGAACTGAGGAATTACTTAACATGAGACGTGATAATACATCGCGATGTATCCAATTAGAGACTAAATTGACTGAAAAAACTCAAGAATTGGTGGTTGCCAATGAACAGATTAAATCACTCACTGAACTGAATAATAATTTTGCTACCAGAAATGAAGAGTTATCACAGAAATTGTTGAATCATAGAGAAGCCGATGCTAAAATGAATGAATCTTACTTGCATGAGATTGAAGCTAAGACGAAATTGGCCAATGCCTATAAATCCATGTTTGATGAGAGCCAACAGCATGCAGAGAGTCTCAAAGAAGCCCTGGCTGAGGTAATCATACTTTTTTCTAAAATTTAATTACAAAAATAAAAAAAGTTACAAGTTTGAATTGAACAAACTTTGTTTTTCAGGTTTTAAACCATTTGCATATTTTTTATGACAGTATTGTAGATCGAAAGAGTTTTCAATAATTCAGCTTTTTTCTAAAATTTAATTGCAAAAATAAAAAATTACTACAAAG
>NW_025400975.1:585769-602325 GCF_015345945.1 Tribolium madens
GTTTTAAACCCATTTGGATTTTTTTTTAATTATTGTAGATCAAAATAGAGGTAATTATATTTTTCAATTATTTATACATTTTTTTTTAATTTAATAAAATGAAAAAATAAAAATTACTACAAACTTATAGTAAGTATGGATTGAGAAAGCAGTTTTTAGAGTTTTGAATCCACTTGCGTAATTTTTGTAATTCAAAGTAGAGGTAATCATATTTTTCAATCTTTTTAAGAAAATTTAATATAATTCAAAAAATTACTACAAACTTGTAAGTACTTAAGTGAATTGAGAAAATAGTTTTTCGGGTTTTAAACCCAATTGGAATTTTTTTTCTTTTTTGAAATTATTGTAGATCAAAATAGAGGTAATTATATTTTCAATCTTTTTAAGAAAATTTAATAAAATTCAAAAATAGCAAAAATTATAATTAATTAATTAGAAAGTTGTAGTAAGTATGAATTGAGCAAATAGTTTTTCGGGTTTTAAACCCATTTGGAATTTTTGAAATTATTGTAGATCAAAATAGAGGTAATTATATTTTTCAATTATTCATATTTTTTTTTAATTTACTAAAATGAAAAAATAAAAATTACTACAAACTTATAATAAGTATGGATTGAACACAGTTTCCTGGTTTTAAACTCATTCGCATGTTTTATGACATTGTAGATCAAAATAGTTTTCAATGATTTTTTTTCTAAAATTTAATTGCCAAAATAAAAAAAATACTACAAACTTATAGTGAGTATGGATTGAGCAGACAGTTTTTCGAGTTTTAAATCAAAATAGAGGTAATCAAAATTTTTAAAAATTCAATAAAATCCAAAAAAATTACTACAAACGTGTAAGTATGAATTGAGCAAACAGTTTTTCGGGTTTTAAACCCATTTTTATACAATTTAATAAAATGCAAAAATAAAAATTACTACAACTTACAATAAGTATGAATTGAACACAGTTTTTTGGTTTTAAACCTATATTTTTATAATTATTATACAGGGTGTTTAGTTTTTATTCTTACAAAATTAAACAGTTGATAGAATATTCAATTTTAAGACAAAATTTTCGTATGAACATGGATGGAAAAATGCTATGCAAAACAGCTACACGCTTTAAAAGGGTGTTGTTTTGAGTGTAGTTTCTTGCCAGTTTCAGCAACAAAATTTTAAATTTTATAGTTTTTCACAAAAAAGAGGTCTCTTGAATTTTTTCGTTACAATTACCGTTTTTGAGTGAAATCAGTTTAAAATTTTTGTTCCAGATTATAAACAGCAAAAAAATTTAAAATTAAATTTGTTTTACGTTGTCTTAAAATTGGATATTTTATCACCTGTTTAAATTTGTAACAAGAAAAACGGAACACTCTGTGGATCAAAATAGAGGTAATCATATTTTTTAATAATGCGTCTTTTTTCTAAAAATTTAATTGCTACAATAAATTCTTGTATTAATTGAACAAAAATATTTTCAGGTTTTAAGCTCATTTGCATTTTTTAATTTTTGTTTTTGTTCAACTTGTATGATTTGTTACTAAGTATATTATTTCACATATTTTTAGCGAATTTTCCGATAATTTGCTATTCATAACTTTATTCGTAGTAAGAAAAAAATTTCTGTAACTGATATGAGAAATTTGATCTAGTTAAACAAATGTAGTCATTTAGTAAGCAAAAATTGTAAGAATTTCAATCAATTTATAGAAATTCCAATTGTTATATACTCGGTGTTTTTTTAATACTACGAAAAATTGCAACCACATATTTTACATCGAAAAATAATACTAATTTGCCAAATAAAGCTTCATTACAGATATATAAGGTGATGAAGTTTCATAATCAAAAAAATCCATTAACTAACTCCTCCAAAAACACTTGAATTATTTTCATAAAATTTTATAGGATTTGTGAGCCGTTGAAAGGGCTTATTTTCCTGCAGTTATTTTGTTTTTACTTTATTTGTACATCGTTTTTAATTTTTTTTATCAGTGTTATTTTTTGATGTAGAATATGTGGTTCTACTTTTTTGCAGTAGTAAGAAAACACCCTGTATAGAAACACTAAATTTAAGAAATTTTTATTGTTACTTTACAGTTTTTATTTTGTAATCAATTCAAAGACAAAGACACTCACTTTTATCGAAATTTTAGTAAATTTTTCTTGGTTTTATAATTTGTTGTATTTAAACTTTATAAATAAATGAATGTCGGTTTTTAAAAACTTAGATTAACAGATGTGCTACAAAATTTGTGCATTGTCACTTCTCATCATAATTTAAAATTCCGTAATGTTAAAAAAATGTTGAAACTTATAATTCATGTATTTTAATCAACAATTTACCGTTTTCAGATTTTTTTTTGGAATGGTTTTTCACAAATTTAACTAAATTATGTAGCTCTCAACCCAATTTTAAAATTCGTAGTCCTAAAAAATGTTGAAATCATAAATTATTTATTTTAAATAAACAATTTACTATTTGAAATTTAGATTCTGATTGGTTTTCAATGAATTTAAGTAAATTGTTGTGAGTTTGTGGGTTCACAACGTCCATACCATAAAAAAAAAAAATAATTAAAATATTGCAACTGATTAATTACATATTAGAATTTATTAGTGATAGAAATAGATTAGAAATTCTGCACTGGGTTTTATAATTTAATATTTATGTACAGAAATATATACGGGGTGATCAAAACGTATAAATTCAAGCATTTTTTGGTTAAATTATTTGTTTTCAGATAAAATTAATAGATGGGAATTGGCATGTTTTAAAAGATGTTATCGTGTTTTTTAAGAATAAATGTTTCTAAATTTTGCAATTCTTATTGCATTTTTTCGACCAAAAATTGAACTTTATACAGAGTGCCCCAGAGAATAATTTTAAGTACGATAAGATACCAGGAAAATGGAAAAAATGTTTAAAAAATTCTATCTGTCAAAAATTATGACATATTTATTTGACATTTTTTTAATGTCTATTTAGTGATACTGATGATCTTGTATATGTTTTTTTTACAATTATTTAGTAAAGGTACAAAAAGTTTGCCAATAAAAGCCACAAATAACATTGAACAGAGTTACAATTTAGGATACAGCATCTTTGTTTCCTCTTTTAATAGTCTGTAGCAAAAAAACTTGGAAAATTATTTTCTCAACTGAAATAAATAGAGTTAAAGTGCAAAATTTAAAGTCTCATAACTTTGAAATTTTTATGGATACAATTTTTTTAACATTTTTACCATGTTCCTGGTATCTACCTTATATGGCATTTTTCCTTGGGGCGCGAGTTCTGGCGCAGCCTGTATAGATAAGAGTAATTTTTAAATCACAGTTTTTGTCGTAACAAATGGTTGTTTTCATACTTTTTATGGTAAAGTTTTCGCAATTACATTGTGTTAATTTTAATTTGTGTTGTAAAATGAAATCAAATATAAAAATATTAAGTTTATTTTGAAAATACTGACTTAAAACAGCAATAAACAATGATATTCGCACAAAATTTTTACAATCTGTTTTTTTTAATTAGAATTTGGTACAGACCATCACAATGAAATTCTGTTCTTGTACCAGATATTAGTTAATGTTGTTAATTATTATTAATTATCGTTGTTTTCTTTACTTTAACAAACATTTTTTGTTATTAGGTCCAACAACTCTTGAAGCACGCGACTGACCAATACGGCGAACTGGAAACAAAACACAAAGAATCGGAATTAACTCACGAAGAAATCTTGGCGAAGAAGAACGAATGTATTGCATTATTGAAGAAAGAATTGGAGGTTTCGAAAGAACTTCTCGACAATTGCAAACAAGACCAAATCCAAAAAGAAATCGAAGGTTTATCACCGACTGCAGCTTCAGCATCACGTCTATTAAAATCCGGAATGACGGTAACAGAAATTTACGCTCAATATGTAACAATTTCGGAACGATTAGTCGACATGGAGAAAGAAAATGCCCAATTGAAAAATTACATCAGTAGTATTGTACACGAAGTCGAAGAAAAAGGACCACTAATAAAAAAATTACGCGAGGATTATAGCAATGCTTTGGACGCAAATGAAATATTGAAAAATTCGAATGATCAACTTTTGAGTGAAATCCAACAATTGCGTGAAGCTAACGTTCAATGTACGAGAATTGAGGAGGCAGTTTCACGTGAGAATGCAAGATATAAAAAAGAAGTGGCTGATTTAAGTCGTCAAGTTTGTCATTTATTGCAAGAAATTGAAAATTCACGAGTGGGTTCTTCATCAACTTCAACTGATATGGATTTAAGTGATAGTGTTAGTTCAGCTGATATAATTACGAAAAAATTAGTCACTTTTAATGATATTTCCGAATTGCAAAAGAACAATCAAAAATTACTCGCAATTGTTCGTGAATTAACCGAACGTCAAGAAGAAGCCGAATCGTTTGATCCAGCCGCCATTTCAGACTTAAAAATGAAACTTGATCATTTGAGGGAATCCCAAAATGAACTACTTGAAGAACGTGAACGACTTAATAAAATGATGATTACAGTAGGAAATCAAAGAGATATGTATAAGAATTTGTACACACAAGCTGTTAAAGCTGCAGGTGAAGAAGTTCCTCAATTAGAAACTTCATTTAATAACGTCGAACATGAGAAAAGTCACGATAACGAATCTCAATCTGATGATAAAACACAAGAATTACTCACACAAATTGAGAGTTTCAGGAAAAAAATCGAACATCTCAAAAATGAAAACGATTTATATCGGAAGGAGAAATCAGAAAACGAGAAAATTTTGTTAGACCAATTGGAAAATATGAGAGCGGAAGTTAAAGATTTGGTTAAAGCAAACTGTAAATTATCATCACAATTAGAAAACAATGAAGAGAAATTTAAAGTATCCCAAAACAATATGGAGATTTACAAAAAACAAATTACAGCATTAGAAAAACAAAATAAAATTTACAGTGAAACAATAATCAAGCATGAGCAAGCTATTACCTACCTTAAAGACGAAACAATGCAAGCACAAACAAAACTCTCAAGAGCTGAAGTAATGTTAGCGAATTTACAAAAAGAAAATGCATTGTTAAAAGACGCCGAAATGCGTTTACTCAAAGAACGTGAAAGTATAAAACGCGAATCACACACCCAAAATATGATACAAACCAATATTGAATTAATTAAAGCAACTTTAGAACGTACTGATGCTGAAGGTAAATTAAGACTTGAAGCAAGATTGGATGAAGCACATCGTGAATGTGCTGCATTAAGACGAAGACTACAAGAAGAACAAGATCGATTTAGGCAACTCTCTGAACATTTAGAAAATCAAACACAACTTGCCAAACAACGTATGAGTGAAGAACAAGTAGAAGCGGAAAAATTACGAAAAGAATTAGCAATAAACCGAGAAGAGTTGATTCAAAAAGGTAATCAAATTGAGGATTTGACGAAGAAACTTAAAACTTCGGCTTATGCCCTACCTGAGTCTAATAATAGTCAAATTTGTGAATTGGAACAACAATTAAATGATGCAAAAGCCGAAATCGAAGCTTTAAAATCGAAATTGAAGAATACAAAAGAAGCATCAGAACAGTATTTCAATGTTGCTAGCAATGCAGAAAATCAAATGAAGATTCTTCTGGAACGACAAAAGGAATTAGAGGAGAAAATTGAAAATCAGAAAGGGACCATCAAACAATTACAGGAGAAATGTGCAGAGTTAGAAGGCGAATTATCTTTACAAATGGATGATCAAGATATGGCAAATGCAAGTACTCGTAGTAAATCAACACAGTTGGAAGAAGAATTAAATGTTAAAAATATGGACTTGCAAACAGCACGTGAACAGTTAGAAAACATCCGAAATGAGAATAAATCACTCATTGAAAATCTCAAAGCTGTTGAAAATAAGTTTGCAAGACAAGTAATGTTACATTCAACCGATTTACAAATTCTCACTGATATTAAAGCCGAATATGAGAAAACCACAAGTGAATTAATTGAAATGAGACGTAGTCGTGATTGTGCATTGGAAGAATTAAACGAGAATAAAACTTCATGGGAAACGAGAGAAAAAATCATTCAGAAAGAACGTGAAGAATTGGAACAACGTTTCAAAGATATGGATGCCCAAAATAGTTTATTATTAGACCAAATTCAAGCTCTCAATACACAATTATCTTTATTCCAAGCACAAGCGACTGAATCATCTTCAGTTTCCGATTTATCCATGAATAAATCATTCACTGAAGACGAAGTCAAGTCTTCCGAACAATTATTAACAATAATTAAGTATTTGCGTCAAGAAAAAGATATTGCTGTTAGTAAAGCTGAAATAATGGAAGCTGAATATGAACGATTAAAATCCCAACATGAAATGTTAACTAAACAATTAGAAGAAGCTAAAGCTGCAGTTGAAGCTGAACGTCAAAAATCAGAAGTTTCTGTTGTAACAGCAGCCAAACATGCGGAGGTTTTACGAAAAGTTGAAACACTAAATGCCATTACTGATAGTAATCGAGCATTGCGTCAAGAACGTGATAGTTTAAAGAGTCAAATTGATGAATTGAAACAACGTGCTGAAACTTTAGCATCTGAATTAGCACCAACACAAGAGAAAAATAGAGAATTGAGTATTAAAGCAGAAGCAATGCAAACTGAAAATATTTCATTAAGAGCTGAATGTACGAAATGGCGACAGAGGGCGCAAATGTTGATTGAAAAATCGAATAGGACTAGTCCAGAAGATTGGAAGAAATTATTAAATGAACGTGAAACTCTTGCCAAACAATTGACAATCGAGCGAGGAAATGTTGCAAAAATCACTGATGAGTTGAATACATTGAAACAAGATAAGAGTAAACTTGAGGAGCAATTGAAAAATGTAAGATCACAAAATAACACTCAAGCTGAAGAAATTGCCAAGTTGAAGGAAGAAATGACTTCGTTGCAAAATCAAGTACAACAATTGACACAATCATTAGAACAGTCACAAGAAAATAATAAACGATTATTGGAGGAAAATCGTTTATTGACTGAACATACAGCCGGTAAAGATGTCAATATTACCGAACTGAAAAATAATCTCACTCAAATACGTAAAATTGCTAAAAAATACAAGATTCAATGTGAGGATCAAATCAACGAAATTAAAACTTTACGTGAAGAGAAAGAACATAAAGAAACAGAACAAAATACAAACGAAAGACAGTTACAAGAACAGCGAAGTGAAATGGAAGAAAGAATAACACAAATTGAGCAAAGTAATAAAGAAGTCATTGATCGATTAAATCAACAAATAGCAACACTAACAGAAGAAAACGAAAATTATAAGAAAGTAATCGAAAATCATAAACAGGGTTTTCTAGATAGAGAAGAGCGATTTAAAAATTTGTTCAAAAATGCCAAAGAACGAATTGTTACTTTAACTGAACAAATGAATACGTTGAAAGGTCAATTAGGTAATCAGGAAAGTTCATCGACTAATGAAAATGCTGAAGAAGGCACTTCTAGTAGTAGTAATAATGATCTTTTGACCAAAATTGACAATTTAGAAAAAGAAAAAGCTAATATTTTAGCTGATAGAAGGCAAGAGAATGAAAAATATGCTTCCGAAATTGAAACATTAATGCAAAAAGTTTCGCAATTACAAAGACAACTTGGTCAGCAAGGTTCCAAACCTAGCACAAGTTCAGGTTCAGAAAAACCAGCCAATGAACCACCCACTGCCAATATTAAACCAATGGCGGGTAAGTTGAGGTCATTATAATGTTAAAATATGTATATGCACTTTTATTCCGAATCACAGTAAACGTATTATAAATCGGAATTTTTGTTAAGATTTTCGTGTTTATTAATTTAACTAGTGCAGTTAGTGGTGCAAAATCGAATGCAATCTTACAAAAGCAGTGAAAAAGACAAGAAAGACAACTTTGATAAAAGTAAAAACGTTTAAGAGAAAAAAAAACAGAGTTTACTCATAAAAAGGTCACTTTTGTGACGTTTGTGGATAAATATTATTATGAATTTGTTGTTCTATTTTTACTTACTTTCCTTTTTTTCAGTTTTTTTTTCTATTTTTATTACATTATTTATCATTATTTATTTTATTGCATTAGATGTCTTAACATTTTTATTTTTGATTTTTATTATTTGTTCTATTTTTTACTTATTTTCCTGCTTTTTTCTTCTTTTCTTATTAAATTAAGGCCGAATTAAATATTTGATTGCAATTAAATTTAATTCGTTACTTGATTGGTTGAATTTTGATGAACAACCAATCAGATTTCAGGATTTTGATGAACTTAATTTTGATTAATTTACCCTAAATTTCTTAACATTTTTATTTTTGACTTTTATTTTCTGTTGTATTTTTTTACATTATTTCAAATAAACATTTCTTTTAGGTTACTCGACAAATACATAAAGTATATGCACTTTTATTCCGAATAACATATACTATTTTATCAGTAAACGTATTCAGATCGAGTTTAAAGAGCAGTACTAAAATTATGAATCTAAATTTTTGTTAAGATTTTCGAACGTGTTTATTAATTTAACTAGTGCAGTTAGTAGTGCAAAATCGAATGCTGATAATCTTACAATGTACCTCTCTAGAAATAGCTGAAGCAGCGAAAGAGACAAGAAAGACTACATTGGTAAATGTCATGACAAAAGTAAAAACGTTTAAGAGAAAAAAAAAAACAGAGTTTAGTCATAAAAGTGTCACTTTTGTGACGTTTGCGGATAAATATCATGAATTTGTTGTTCTATTTTTACTTACTTTCCTTTTTTCAGGTTTTTTTTCTTTTTTTATTACATTATTTATCATCATTTATTTTATTACATTAGATGTCTTAACATTTTTATTTTTGATTTTTATTATTTGTTCTATTTTTCACTTATTTTCTTGCTTTTTTCTTCTTTTTTTATTAAATTAAGGCCGAATTAAATATTTGTTTGCAATTAAATTTAATTCGTTACTTGATTGGTTGAATTTTGATCAGATTTCAGGATTTTGATGAACTTAATTTTGATTTAATTCACTTTCTAAATTTCTTAATATTTTAATTTTTTACTTTCTTTATTTTTTTTACATTATTTCAAATAAACATTTCTTTTAGGTCACTCGACAAATACTCAAACTCAGTCGGTACCGATCCATCCATGGCGCAGTGGTGAGACACCTTTGGCAAGTATAAGACCAATGTCACAGCAAGTAAGAACGGTCACTGTTTTACCGACAAGTCAGAGTCCAAGTGCTGTTATGGTTCCTCCACAACAACAAGTGAGTTGTTTTGATTTTTGAGAACTGTGATGTAATATTTGTTTTTTTTAGGTGCACACTACAGGATCAAGTACAATTGAAGCACTTTCTAGTAGTAGTCCTACAAGTTCGCATACTGATTATGTTCCATCGACTAGTTCAGCAAGTGCTGCAATGTTAGGACCAAGACAGGTTGTTGTTCCTCCAACTCAGTCGTCTCAGGATACTGAAGATGAAGATGCCAATATGCAGGTATTGTGATAAATAAATCATATAATTTATAAAAATGTCCAAGTCTAATGTTAGTTTTAAATTATGTTGCAAATTTCACCGACGTCACATATTTTAATCTCTAATTATTTTATTAAACAATTAAAATTTAGAATACATATTTTCATTTTTGTAGCTTCCATATGATTGTATTTTTAACACAAATTTGCGTCTTTGTTACTGATTTTTTTATTGGAGTTTATAGAAATTGGACGTCCTGCATTTGTAGATAATGCAGCTACTTTTTTTTAATACTAGAGAGAAAAAAAATCCCGTTTGGTGCAGTTGTGCATTTTTAGAATCGTAATTATTATTGGATAGATATTAAAATAAACAAACACCAAAATATAACCTTAAATCACATCTGCAATCTGCATTACCGACATTTAAACAGCCAATGAGCGCAAAGATTGGAGTATTATTTCATTTTACGAAAGTTGGATATATATTTTTTTGTACTAAAATTAAGATTTCAAAAAAAACGAAAACATGGATGGGTCAATTATTTTTTAATAAAGATTCAGAATATGCAATTAAAAAATATGTGCGACGACCTACTTATAATTAATTAATAATATAATAGATAAAGGTTTTTTCAATGGGAGGTGTAATTTTAAATTTTCAAAAACTAATTTTGTTTATTAAAGATATTTTTATTTCAAAATACAATTCAAACATTGTTATTAAACCTGGAATACAATATCTAGCAAATGTTCGCCTCTGTTTTTTTGACAGCAAAGCATTCTTTTACGGAAGTTTTGGACATTTTCACTTTAAAAATATAAAACTAAAAGACAGAATATTTTAATTATTTTGGGAAGGTGTGTCGGCTTTACCGCCCTTCCCGTTTCATTTTCGTATTTTTTGATTCAAGTAATTTTTAATTAATTTGGTTTCAAATGAAATTTTAATAATTTTTGTGATAATTTTTTAATGTAATTGAAATTTAAGCTGATAATGGCCAAAATATGTTTTGGCGACGATAAATTATACATTTGAGGAAACAACTTTGTTACTTTCAACCCTATGCAGATTTATGTTGTTATTATGAAAATATAAAAAAATACAGTTTTTCACACTTATTTGAGTTTTTTCTTCTTAAAAAAAAATAGAGTACAATCGAGCGTTTTTAAAATATTTTGTAGATAATACTGTATTTTACACTGGGAAAAGGAATTTTGCACTGTATTTACGGTTTTTGAAAAAACAATTTTGTTTATTAATTTGAACAAATAATTACTAATGAATATTAAATGAATGTAAGCGTGAAAAAAAAATGTAAATATGTAAAAAAAAATATTATTTAAATCTCAATTTTCGGCCAAATTGAAGCAATTTGTAGATGCACAATCAATTTGGATTGATTTTAAGCCAAAAATCAACTTAAATCAATGGATTTCAACATAATAAATGCTTATATTTTAGTTTTCTTACAAAACTTAAGGATTTTAGCCATTTCCAATCCAATTTTCCTCGATTTTAACTTATAAATCATTCTAAATCAATATATTTTAACAAAATAATTGTTTAAATTTCAATTTTCGGAGAAAATGAAGCAATGTGTGCTATTTCCAATCGGTTTAAGCCAGAAATCAACCCAAATCATGTAAACATTTATTTTGTTTAAAATCGAGGCAAATCAACTGGAAATACCATAAATTGCTTTATTTTGGTCGAAAATTGGGATTAAAGCAATTATTTTGTTAAAATACATTGATTTAGAATTATTTCTGGGTTAAAATCGAGCAAAATTGAATTGGAAATAGCACAAATTGCTTTATTTATAAAAAAAAATATGTGCAACGACCCAATTATAATTAATGAATAATATCACAGATATAGGCAAAAGACATAAAAGGCAAAATATTTTAATTATTTTGGGAAGGTGTCGGCTTTACCGCCCTTTCCGTTTCATTTTCGTATTTTTTGGTTCAAGTAATTTTTAATTAATTTGGTTCCAAATGATATTTTAATAATTTTTATGATAATTTTTTAATGTAATTGAAATTTAAGCTGATAATGGCCGAAATATGTTTCTACGACGGTAAATTATACATTTTTTAAATTTGAGGAAACAACTTTGTTACCTTCAACCCTTATGTTGTTATTATATAATTAGAAAAAATACAGTTTTTCACACCTATTTGAGTTATTTCTACTTAAAAAATGGAGTCCAATCGTGAGTTTCTAAAATATTTTGAAGATAATACTGTGTTTTATACTGGGAAGAGGAATTTTACGCTGTATTTACGGTTTTTGAAAAAAAAATGTTTTTTAAATTTGAACAAATAATTAATAATGAGTATTAAATGAGTAAGAGTGAAAGTAACCAAAAAATGTAAAAAAAAAAACTTTTTTTTGAATTGTCGGTTACTGTGTTTTTGCTTGGGACAGCCGACAAATTTTTAACACTTTTTGAAAATTCACTGTAAAGCAGGCTTTAATGTCAAATTTGACTTTTCAAAAGTCTAAAACGTCAAAATTATTAGTGACATTAATTCGAAAGTGAGGTTAATATCTAAAGGCCGTTTTACATTTAACGTCATTAGAATGACTTTGTTATCTTATTTTTGCAATAATTTTAACTGTAGATTTTTGTAAAACTCATCGGTGAAAAAATTTAAATCTCAAAACTGGGCTTAGACTTTTTTACATAACTGTGAAATGCCAGATTATTTCAATTTTTGCACGTGTTTAGAGTTCATAGAAACCAAAAAGGATATCGATGGAAGGGATGCGCAAAGACGAAAACTCGTCACGGACGACTCCATTCGTAAATATAGGGGAGTTCTGAAATCAGCTGAGAGCAGTGGCGTGTATTCGCACTTATTTATTCGAGGAAAACAAATAATCCACATACTGTAATAAAAATATTTTATTACTTTATTATATAAGTTAACTTTTTTAAGGCATCTAAGCAAGTTAAATAACTTTTGAAACACTAACRGATATTAGAGTTATACTTTCAACTCTTTCAATTTAATAGACACTTTTGTTTGACAAAAATGATAAAAAGCTAATACAAAACACAATGCAATAACTCCAAGAAATAAATCGATTTCTATAGGTACTCACATTTTTTAAGGTATACATTTGATCTTTAATTATCTCGTTTAGGTGTAAAGGTTACCAGCTATACCAAACGTTGTAATTTAAAAACCTATTAAAAACGCACCGGTTTCAGGTATAGCTTTTTTACATAGTATTTTTCGACACATGTTTATAGAAAACTTTTGTCTTAAAATTTAACTTGTAACAATAAAAACGGAATATTCTGTATATACATACATAATAACTTGATAACTTCGTACTTGCGGCAATATAATGTTATGAAATCAACTGTAAAGTTTTGGATTTGATGTATGGGCCTAAACTTTTTTTCATATCTTTCAAACGAAAATTAAAACATTGACAAAAATGAAACAAAATTATGAGGTCTAAAGATTATGAGATAGTGATATAATTTGACAAATTAAAAATCCGAGATTTGAAGTAAGTCGATAATACAAAAAATTCTTTAATATAATTTTTTATTACAAGAGTCATTGATTAGTCGCTAAGAATTTGAGGGTTCATCTTCTTACATAGTCAATAGACTAGGTATGAAAACAAAACATCACTAAAAAATGTTTAATATACCTACTTATTAACAGGGGCATCTTATAAATGTTAACTTTGAAAAATTAATTAAAATTAATTATGATACAAAAATTGTTTTTAATATGTTTATATTTTTAATAAACGAATCTATTCGTTACTGTTTGTTCGTATTTTATTTATACAGAAATTAATATCACCGTATTTTGAAATAATCGTGAATTTTTTATATTTAATATCACAGTCAATGAATATACGAAAAAAAATGCAACTCTACAATTCCCTTTTTATCACAGAATGGTTCTGTGTTACGCCACTGCTCAAGTTTCCCCACTACACCGAGTACGCATTGGCTCCGCCTATCGATATCCTTCTTGAAGTCTATGAACTTTAAATTTGTAATGTTGGTACTTGTTTAGTTGCAGTCTGCGCCTCAACAACAAGCCGTTGCTTTAGTTCTTCCGCGGGTAGAACCCCCAAGTAGTGGACCAACCCAAGAACAAGGAACCAGTAGTAGTAGTAGTTCGAATACAGTTACAACAACACAAGCTGGTCTAAAACGTCAACGAGATCCAGATACTGATACAAGTGAAGAACAGTCAAAAACTCAACAACAAAGTAAAAGAACTAGAGTTCAACAAGCAGGAACAGTAAGCGACAGTGGTTTAGAAGTAGAATATCAAGTTCCAACAAGTAGTCAACGTGATCATGACGATGATAATGTAATTGTTGTTGAAAGTGATGAAGAAGGTGGTGCTGATGAAGGTGAAGGTGCTGATGATGAACCTGATGATCCTGATACTGAAGGTTATGATTTAGAAGTGATGGTATGTAATGGAACAGAAGACGACAATGATTTAACATTGTGCATAAACTTTAAGGAACAAGATAACTATGAAGATGCCGATTGTCAAGATGTTGAAGATGAAGAAGGTGGAAATGAAGTTGAAGTAATTGAAGATTCGAGTGAAGTACCCAATCAAAGTGAACGATCTTTACAGGAGGAACCTTCACAGGAAGAAAATGTTGAGCAAGCCCAACCGGAAGCTACAAGTAGTGGCACTGATGGTAAATTTTTTGTTTAGTTGATTTTTGGTGGTTGGTTATTTTATTTATTTTTTTTTTCATTATTTTTTATTTGCTTCAAGGGGGCCCCGGTGGTGTAACCTTATCCCAAGCCTCGACGTCAGTCTCCATGACAATGCCCTCTTTTTCACGAACTAGACCTATAGCCCCTCTCCTATCCAGACAACAGTTGTTGTCACATGGGCTGGAAGAGGGCGGTGATGATGGTATTGTTCCATCAACGCCTACTTTATTTGTACCGAGAAGATCTGACGGTTTTGGTGAGGCCGTTAGTTCTCCTCATGTGCCCACAAGTGGGAGGTTTACTTTTAATGAATCTGTTCCGCCAATTACTGCCGGTTCTAGTGAGGTCGTTCCTGAACAGACGCTAGAAGTCACAAATATGGATGAGAATAGTATGGATTTTGGTGCACGTGTTGATGAGTTTTTTTTTAATACGAGTGTTTTCTTTTGTTTTAGGTACGGGGAGAAGTGTTCCGAGTACGCCCCTGCAAGCTTCACCACAAGAAGCCGTTCCTGGAAGTGAGGAACAAGGGTCCAGTCAAACAACGCAGTCGGATGGTATGAAACATTCAAATTTTGTTTTAAAAAAGTTGATAATCTTATAACGATACTAAAGCAGTTACGACACTACCTATTTTATTATTAAATACAATGAAAAGAGTAAAAAAAAATGAATGAAACACTCATTTCAAGAAAAATAACAGATCAACAGATTCTGTTGGTGTTTTTATTTGGTGGGGAATTTTCATTTTATGTTAAAACTATTACCCTGATTTTATTAGTCAATGAAAAAGTTTGTAAGGTCTAAAAATTTAATACGTCGATTAATAACATCTCAGATTGTTTAGAATGTTTTTTTTCTTTAATTTTTTTTTATTGATACAATTGTAGAAAAATTATTGTGTATATTAAGTTTAATTAATCATTCTAAATCAATGTATAAAAAAATAATTGTTTAAATCTCAATTTTCGGCCAAAATGAAGCAATTTATAGTATGCACAATCAATTTGGCTTTATTTTAAGCCAAAAATCAACCTAAATCAATGTATTTCAACATAATAAATGCCTATATTTCAGTTTTCTTACAAAATTTAGGGATTTTAGCTATTTCCAATCGATTTGGCTCGATTTTTAAGCCAGAAATCAACCTAAATCATGTAAACATTTATTTTGTTGAAAATCAACTGGAAATACCATAAATTGCTTTATTTTGGTCGAAAATTGAGATTAAAGTAATTATTTTGTTAAAATACATTGATTTAGAATTATTTCTGGGTTAAAATCGAGCCAAATTGAATTGGAAATAGCACAAATTGCTTTATTTATAAAAAAAATATTACCACCCTTCCCGTTTCATTTTCGTAATTTTTTTATAAAAAAAAGTCAGTTCTATTCCTGGTTGAAGTAATTTTAAATTAATTTGGTTCCAATGGAAGTTTTAATAATTTTTGTGATGATTTTTTAATGTAATTGAAATTTAGGCTGATGATTGCAATTGATGGCCGAAACATGTTTCTACAACAGTAAATTATACATTTTTTACATTTAAGGAAGCAACTTTGTTACTTTCAACCCTATTTAGATGTATATTGTTATTATAAAATTATAGTTTTTCTCGCCTCTTTGAGTTATTTCTACGTAAAAAATAGAGTACAATCGACCGCTTCTAAAATATTTTGTAGATAATACTGTATTTTACACTGGGAAAAGAAATTTTGCGCTGTATTTACGGTTTTTGAAAAAACAATTTTGTTTATTAATTTGAACAAAAAATTACTAATGAGTATTAAATAAATTTAAGCGTGAAAATAAACCAACATATGTAAAAAAATAATTGTTTAAAACTCAATTTTCGACCAAAATGAAGCAATTTATAGTATGCACAATCAATTTGGCTTGATTTTAAAACAAAAATCAACCTAAATCAATGTATTCAACATAAAATAAATGCTTATATTTCAGTTTTCTTACATTTTTTAGTTATTTCCAATCCAATTTTCCTCGATTTTAACTTAGAAATCATTCTAAATCAATATATTTTAACAAAATAATTGTTTAAATCTTAATTTTCGGACAAAATGAAGCAATGTGTGCTATTTCCAATAGATTTGGCTCGATTTTAAGACAGAAATCAACCTAAATCATGTAAACATTTATTTTATTGAAAATCGAGCCAAATCAACAGGAAGTACCATAAATTACTTTATTTTGGTCGAAAATTGGGATTAAAGCAATTATTTTGATAAAATACATTGATTTAGAATTATTTCTGAATTAACAATCTAGCAAAATTGAATTGGAAATATAAAGCTATTAAAAAAATTATTGATAAAAAATCACATTCCTAAGGTCTAAAAA